>NW_012114544.1:2630827-2744818 GCF_000951035.1 Colobus angolensis palliatus | reverse complement strand
TGCCTCAGCCTTCAGAGTAGCTGGGACTACAGGTGCGTACCACCATGCCCAGCTAATTTTTTTGTATTTTTAGTAGAGACGGAGTTTCACCATACTGGCCAGGGTGGTCTCGAACTCCTGACCTCTTGATCCACCCACCTTGGCCTCCCAAAGTGCTGGGATTACAGGCTTCAGCCATTGCACCTGGTCAATTTTATATTTTTAAAGAAAGACACAGCTACACTTTAATAAATTATCCTGGAAATCATAGTTTTAGCACCTATTCTTGGATCATCAATGTTGTTTCTTATTAACTTCAGCATCTGATCCACATCAAGCTAATGACTTGATTAATTACGCTTATCAGAGTTCCCTCAGAAGAGTGGCACCAGGATGGGAGGTATGGCTACAAACATATACAGCTCTGCTACTATCAGTATAGTTCAATCAAAGAATAGACTATAATCAGTATAGTCTATCAGTATAGTTCAATCAAGGAATTTGGCACAGTCAATAAATGTAAGGATATCCATCTTATGATCAACAGAAATTTGACTTTCATTGTGAGAATCTACTCATAGAACAGACAGAATGTTATCAGTAGCTTAGTTTGGGTCCTAGAAGTCTCTAAGCTCTTTTGCCAGGGAGAGAAAAGGAGAACTGCAATTTTATTTTGTGATCTATTCTCCCCAGAAACCAGACTGTTCTTAAGGGAAGAATGTTTCTTTTTTGCAAACCCTAAGATACCCTTAGCAGAAACTCTTTGAAAGTCATTTGAGGCTGTCAGATACCTCTTATGACAACAGAGATGTCTACAGCCTCATTTCCTTTGGTGTTATTGCAATTGTCACTGGGATATCAGTGGCTATCTGCAATGCTATCCTTGTAGATTGCATATCAGCATTTGATTGGCCCTTTTATCTACTATTTCAAAGTAGTCTAGAAGGTGTCCTCTGTCAATTAAGAGAGACCACAGTGACTTGCACACAGTAGGCATTCAGCAAATATTCATTATTGCCCGCACCGCCTCCCTTCACTACCTCCAGCCTCTTTTAGCTATAGGAAAATGTAGAATCAAATGACTTAGAGGCTGAAAGAGCATTATACACTGACCAGTACTATCTTTGTTTCCAGCCAAAATAGATTCAGAGAAACTATACATAAAACATTTGGGTGGAAATAGTTAGCGGGCCATTTCAAAAATGAAGCCAAAATTTGAGAAGAAATTTAAGAACTGAGGATACAGATTGTGAAATCATTTACCTGGAAGTTTGTAATGAAGCTGTAAAAGTGAATGAGTTTATGGAGATCATGTAAGAAAGAAAAGGGTGAGGACAGAACCCTACATTTAATTGTGGAAGGGGGAAGAGAGAGCCCTAAAAAGAAAATAGAAAAATCAGTCAATGAACTAGGAAGAAAACTACTTGTATTTTCTTATTTACTTATAATAGAAACTGTAAGAAGTGAATTTCAATAAAGGTTGTGTTAACAACTACAAAACATTCAAGGTAGATAAAGACTGAGAAAATGTAATTGATGATCGGGAAGTTGCTAGTTAACCTAGTTACTAGAATAGTTGCTGCTGAAACCAGCTTGCAAGAATGAAGAAATGAATCTAGGGCAAGGAAGTGGAGGGGATGAGAAAAGCAACTCTTTCAAGAGATCTGATGGTGTTAGGAAAAAGAGCAGTAGTTCAGTGTCTCAAATGGGTGGCAGAGCCAGGAGTTCCCACGTTGGGCCCATGCTGAGCCATGATATAAGTACTATGAATGTGGTAGATTGCAAAATGAGTGCAAAATCCTTCCGTGTGTTTATGTTTCTTTGCGCTGTGACTTTGTAGCCCCTTCCCATCAAGATATGGAGTCTATTTCTCCCTTGAACTTAGATTTGGTCACATGACTTGCTTTGGCTGCTGGGACATGAACAAATATAACGCAGTAGAGGCTTAAAAAGTGCTTGCATAAAGGTGTTCACCTTCTCTTGTCCACTTTGTGAACAAATTTAGGCTTGTCTGCTGCAGAGAGATGGCCTGGGGAGCATGGGAAGAAGCCTCAGCTCTTCCAGCTAAGACCCCAGACATGTGAATGAGTTGAGCCCCAGTCGAACCTACTCAGATTAGGAAAATTGTCCAGCGAGTCACAGAATGGTGAGAAACAAACAACAAATGTTTGTTATTGTAAACCACTACCTTTTTAGGGTAGTTTGTTACACAACAAAAGATGTGATACAATGAGATTTCTTTCTCTTGTGCCTATTCTCTGGACACACTTCTGCAGTAATGATATGAGAAAAGAGTGCTGAGTGGCCAGGCACGGTGGCTCATGCCTGTAATCCCAGCACATTGGGAGGCTGAGGCGGGCAGATCACAAGGTCAGGAGATCGAGACCATCCTGGCTAACACGGTGAAACCCCATCTCTACTAAAAATACAAAAAATTAGCCTGGTGTGGTGGCGGGTGCCTGTAGTCCCAGCTATGGGGAGGCTGAGGCAGGAGAATGGCCAGAACCTGGGAGGCAGATTTTGCAGTGAGCTGAGATCGTACCACTGCACTCCAGCCTGGGTGACAGAGTGAGACTCCATCTCAAAAAAAAAAAAAAAACAAAGTGGTGACGTCATCTTAGAAAACGAAGGACAACAAAAATTGCAAATACCAATAGTATCCTATCTATCCTGTAGTCAGACCCTAAACATCATAAGTATTCAGAATGCAGCTGTGATTGTAGATAAGTACCAATGTCAAAAAGTTTCAACATCAAGGAGTTCCCTGTCAGAAAGTCCCTGTAATTTATCAATGGCACAAGCACAGGGTCATTTCTCTGTGTTCACATTATAATCTGCTGATAGAGAATTCTATATGAATATGGTGACAGTTTTTTAAAGTTTGGGGCTAGGCATGGTGGCTCACAACCTGTAATCTCAGCACATTGGGTGGCTGAGGTGGGAGGATTGCTGAGGCCAGGAGTTTGAGACCAGCCTGGACAACATAGTGAGACCCCATCTCTACAACAACAACAACAAAAATGAACGGAGCATGATGGTGTGTGCCTGTAGTCCCAGCTACTCAGGAGGGTGAGGCAGGAGGATTTTTTGAGTCCAGGAGTTTGAGACTGCAGTGAGCCATGATGGCACTACTGCATTCCAGCCTGGGTGACAGAGTCAATCCCTGTCCTACAGAAAAAAAAAAAAAAGTCTGGTGATTTGATTTTCACAGCAGATCTTATTTCATATAAAAGCTACAGATAATATATTAGGAGTGCTTTTGGTTAAAGCAGAAAGACCAGAAACCAGCACACACATGCACCTGGGGCTGAGAGCAGAAGCTACCAGATGGTACCAGCAGGGAAGCCCATTCCCACCTCTGGGTCCAGGAAAGATTGCAGTGGACACACACACAAGCCCTGTCTATTTCACCAGCCCCAGAGGGCATCTTGAACCACTAGTATAGCTGACATTCACAGCAAGGATTCAGAGCCATCAGGAACCCGTTAAATGATGTTCAGTATACGCTGTTTAATAAGGCTGAGAAGAATGGAATTCATTTTATTACAATTTCCATGAAAATGGCTAAAGTTTATAAAATTTTGGTGCTTATATTGTCTAAGCTTCAGTGCACTGGAAAACTCACTGCCTTGTGACTCCTTGCTTTCTGACAATACAGATTGGTGAGATATTAATTTAGACATATTCATTTGGCATTATAATGTATACCAAGACTACAACACAACAGTTATTTCCAGAGACAGAAAAGAAGCATTGTTCAGCAAATGGAGAGTAGGACAGTACTTTGTTCAAATTAGGAAATAGACGTTGATGTGACTTCTTCATGGCGATTTTTGCTTTTTGATTTTTTTTAAACATCTGTCAGCATTCTGTGACCTCCTCTGCTTTTAGTTCACATTTGCCTAGGGCCAGATATTATCATTAACCACTTTGCTCCTCTACTCAGCAAGTACAGGATTGGCCTTTTGTTCTCTTTGTTCAGCAATTTCAGGCTTTAGATCAGCTTCCATAGAGGGTCCCTCTTTAGCGAGCCTACGTCTTGAACTTCTAATCCTCCTCCATTCTTATCATTGTCCTCCCCACATGGCATAAGTATTATCATCCCAGCTTATCACATCTAATATTTTTAATTCATGAAAGGCTAGCATACTGGTTTCTGTGTAGAACACAATTAGTGATTCTTCAGCCCTTTATGCCACCTTGTCTAGTGCATCATCCAACAGGTCTAGTTTAGTTGCATCACAGGTTACAGGCACCCAGCACCCTGCTCTCTAATTCAAGGATCATAGAACTGAGTGACAGACCTGTGTACTATAATATTTTCTTGGTGCTTTTATTAAGTTTCAAAATGTTTCTATCAGTTATCTAACCTAGTCTAACACTCTCCAAATACCAGCTCCGTACTATATGGGATTTTTGCATTGGATGAAAGTATTTCTAAATGCAACATGGATTATTTTTTAAAAAGTACTGACTTTGGTGTAAGACTTAAGTTCTAGTCCTGTTTCTGTCTCATGATAACTACATGATCTTTGAAATTTTCTTAACCTCGCTGAGCTTTAGTATTTATCTCTATAGGGAAGTCACTGCAAGCATTACATTAGGGTTAATGTCACTGAAAGGGTTAACTCGTTGCAAACGTTAATTCATATATGTAAAGCACCCAGTGTAGTTCCTAATACAGGGAAGATACTAATAAGTATTGACCATTTTCATTTTCTCCCTTCTTCATAATCTGTCTCATTTGGGATATTATCCTTTGGATATGGGTTGCTTTTAACTAAGGCCATGTATAACAAAACTTTTCCAATAATTTTTAATTGTTTATTACTTATTTATTTATCGAGACGAAGTCTCACTCTGTTGCCCAAGCTGGAGTGCAGTGGCACAATCTCGGCTCACTGCAACTTCCACCTCCCGGGTTCTGCCTCAGCCTCCAGAGTAGCTGGGACTACAGGCACACACCACCACGCGTGGCTAATTTTTGCATCTTTAGTGGAGACCGGGTCTCGTCATGTTGGCCAGGCTGGTCTTGAACTTCTGACCTCAAGCAATCAGCCTGCCTCGGCCTCCCAAAGTGCTGGGATTACAGGCATGAGCCACCATGCCCAGCCAAAGCTTTTTCAATAATGTTTATGAACTTTCCACTTCTCACCAAGTATATGAGCATGGGGAGGGCTGGGAAATCTAGAAACTGCTCCAATCAGTTTGGGGCTGGCATTTGAGAGCACATTTCCCAACTTCCATTTTATATCCCATGCTTCCTGCCTGTCATGTACTCTGTTCCTTTACACACCCCTAGAATTCATGAATGGAAGAAGCACTTGTCAGGAAAATCATTTTCTCTTACCTCCAACGTTGGAAAGTTTCGGCTTCCAAAATGAGAGTTTCTGACCTCCAGAACTATTGTAAAGCTTACCTATGCCCTTTCTTATAATCCCCTTCTTCATTTTTTCCCAAATGCTATGATCCAAATGAGTCTAAAACTCTAACCCCTGTTAAAGTTCTGGCCCTAAGGCAATGATATTAGGAGATGGGACCTTTGGGAAGGTGATTAGGTCATGAGGGCAGAGCCCATATGAATGAGATTAATGCCCTTATTAGAATAGGCTCGTGGGACTTCTTTTTTTCTCCCCTTCCACCATGTGATGGCTCAGCCAGAAGTCACCATCTGTAGACCAGCGAATGGGCATTTTCCAAACACGGAATCTGCTAGTGCTTTGATCTTGGACTTCCCAGCCTCCAGAACAGTGTGAAATGAATTTCCATTGCTTATAAGCCACCCAATTTAATGGTATTTTGTTATAGCAGCCTGAGCAGGCTAAGACACCACAAGATAAGGAGAGACTAATCTGATTAGTGATATAGAAAAGTACTGAACTAGCTCAGCTCCTCCGGGCTTTCTCTTTAGGGCTGCCTGCCTACAAGACAAGTTGCTCCTCAGCTCCAGCTTCCATGTGGTATCCCATATGGTCTGGTGGGTCACACAGTGAGAAGCAGAATACCCACCTCCATTCAGCTGCCTGAGTGTATGCTTGGCAGATCCAGTGTGACTCTTTCTATGGGTCTCAATTAATCGACTTCAGGCAAAGGAGAAAGGCCATGATGTCAGCCATAGAACTATTCTCCAGTTCAGCATTTTTCAGCAAGAAAGCAGATATTTGAATCTCAGTGGACTCTTGTGACTATTTCTCACTTGGCACCTCAGAGATCTCAACACCTCAGAGATCTCAACTAGTGTGAATAGGATTTAGTATGACCTCATCTCTTCTATTCCTTCTCACTAGTGTATAGTTATTGTGGGCATATTATTAGAGGAGGACTTTAACCATGAAGTACCTGTAGTCCAACCTCCTTCATTCTCCCAAGGAGAATGCTGCTTGGAAGATATTAAGTCACCCATATTCGCATGAGTAGTCAGTATCAGAACCAGGGCTTGGAACATACCCAGGTGCTCTGACTCCTGGTCCAGAATTCTTGCTTGGGTGCTATGTTGCCTCTTCTTGGCTAAATAGAATTCAAAGCAGGTATGTGCTGGTGGACAAAATTCTCTGGACTCTCACTTTGGGTTCTGGCTGTCTCCTAGCTTTCCATTCTGTGTTTGATGTGGATCTGGTTATTACTAGCTTCTGGTCCTCTTATCCCACCTGGGTGTGAAAACAGTATGCACTACACATCTAGGTATCCCCAACTTGTTTGTAGGCCCCAGGAGAACTGAAGTATCATAAAATATGATTCTTAAGTCTTCTAACTCAAAATCATCTTGTTGGAAGTAAGACTGTATAAGTTTTGTGTAAAGCATGTAGGGTTAGTTCTAACAGTTCAGGAATTTTATAACATCAGTGTATTTTCTAGGTCTAAGCTCTGTGGAGTTGCCGCCCTCTTCTTCTTCTTCTTCTCCTTCTCCTTCTCCTTCTCCTTCTCCTCCTCCTCCTCCTCCTCCTCCTTCTTTCTTCTTTCTTCTTCTCCTTCTCCTTCTCCTTCTCCTTCTTCTTCTTCTCCTTCTCCTTCTCCTTCTCCTTCTCCTCTCCTTCTCCTTCTCCTTCAGTCTTTTCTTTTCTTTTTTTGAGGTGGAGTTTCACTCTTGCCACCCAGGCTGGAGTGCAATGGCGCAATCTTGGCTCACTGCAACCTCCACCTGCCAAGTTCAAGCAATTCTCCTGCCTCAGCCTCTTGAGCAGCTGGGATTACAGGTGCCCACCACCACGCCTGGCTAATTTTTGTATTTTTAGTAGGGACAGGGTTTCACTATGTTGGCCATGCTGGTCTCAAACTCCTGACTTCATGTGATTCACCCACCTCAGCCTTCCAAAGTGCTGGGATTACAGGTGTGAGCCACTATGCCCAGCTTTTTCTTAGTGTTTAATGTCATAAAGTCTAGAACCCCCTAGAATGACAAATGTGCTGTGGCAAATGATATTTCACATCAGTGATTTTGACTTATTATTTCCAAATGAGGCAAGATTGTCATGAGAAATACATATCACTGTACAATGGGTATAATCATAGTTGAATACACTTCAAATCTAAAATCATGTGTTTTTCAACCACTCTAACAAAGGTAAAGGGGTAGAATCATTGGGAAAGTATCCCTTATGTAACTCACAGGTAGGTAGTATCTCTACTTTCAGGTCCTGATAACATATGCTTGATCCCAGCTTACTGGACAGCATCAATAGAGCTGGGGCCTCTGTTGTCTGAAAGGGAGGGAAGATCCGGGGACTGTGAGCAGGAGAGGTGACTGGTCTCTGGAAGGCCCAGGTGATAGGGACTTCCAGAGCAAGCAGGTGGGCATGGGTGTGCTTGGTGGTGAGCAGAACATGAAGGTGGGGCACATGGGGGGGCTCTGTGCTTCCTTTCATGCCTTGGCTTCCAGGAAGCTCTTAACTGGCAATAGCCACCTTCAGAGAGAAGTGGCTGCTGCAGCCTCAGTGCAGTGAGACCCGAGGCAGAGCCTCCAGTCCACCAACCTGAAAGACTGATATTTAAGTGTCCTAATTAGAGATTTGTTTCTTTATGAGGATGGTATATTTTGAAAACATTGAACTATTTTATTTGTAATCCGCCTCATCACCCATTATCATCCCCAGCAGCTTAATGGACCAGACAAATGCTACCTTTTAAAAAGGAGTTATGGCCGGGCACGGTGGCTCAAGCCTGTAATCCCAGCACTTTGGGAGGCCGAGACGGGCAGATCACGAGGTCAGGAGTTCGAGACCACCCTGGCTAACACGGTGAAACCCCGTCTCTACTAAAAAATACAAAAAGCTAGCCGGGCGAGGTGGCTGGTGCCTGTAGTCCCAGCTACTCGGGAGGCTGAGGCAGGAGAATGGTGTAAACCCGGGAGGCAGAGCTTGCAGTGAGCTGAGATCCGGCCACTGCACTCCAGCCCTGGCGACAGAGCGAGACTCCGTCTCAAAAAAAATAAATAAAAAAAAAATAAAAAGGAGTTATAACCTGAGAAAAGCCTCCATCAGGTAGAAAGGAGCAGGGGAAAAAGCTCCTTTTGTCTTGAAAAACTATGAAAATTAAGCAGTTAGCAGCATGAATGTTCTGATCTGAACTTCTGGGGCAAAATCTGGAGGAAAGAGCAATGAGATGGGTTGACGAGAAATCCAAAAGCAGAGAGAGTTTTTACTCTCTAACCAGTAAATCCATGATTCCTGTAGCTCATTAGCAGGCAAGCTATATCTCCCTCTGTAACTGCTGGAGGAGACCACCACACATGGTGGGTCCACTGGATCAAGAAGCCTCATGAGCAGAATAAAAATGGTGGCACAGCACAGTCTCCAACTGGAGAAGGCTAAGTTGGCATTCCTAAGCTTCCTTCAGCAGCCCGAACACCCAAAGTGCCCAGGAGTTCCTGCCAGCTCTGGGGCTGCAGAACGTAGATAATGAAGCTGACCCGAGTTTGCCAGGGGATTACCATGAAAGAAGGAAAGAGACTCAGGCATAGGGCTGCAGGGCACACCACCTAGGATAGGGAAGTGACTGACACTCAGGTGTCGCAGAGCCAGTGCCTCAGGCCTTGACCAAGCTAAGCTCGAAACAGGTTACCTGGCAGTTTGCCTGCAAATATAGCTGCTACCTTTCCTCTTCTACCTAGATGTATGAAGACAAGGAGTCTATTTTCCTTCCCCTTGAATCTGGCTGACGCTGCACCTTGTTTTGACCAAAAGATTGTGGCAGAAGTGATGTTATGCTGGTTTGAGGACATAGCCTGGCAGCTTTTGCTTTTGTTCTCTTGGAAGCCAGTTACTATGATGTAAAGAAACAGGTTACACTCCTGAATGGTAAGAGGATGTGAGGATAAAGACCCTGGAGGATAAAAGGCCAGCTTGAATGTTCTAACCCCAGGCAAGCTCCCAGCTGAATACAGCCATATGAGTGACATCCACTACATCTTGTGGAACAGAAAATTTTCCCAGCAGGGCCCAGTCAATCCACAAAATCATGAGATAAAATTGTTTTCATGGTCAAAATGTTAGTTTAACCCACTAGGTTTTGAGGTGGTTAGTTATGTAGTGTAAGGTAATTATAATAAACAAAAATTTATCTGTCACAGATTTAATCCGTGGGATCCAGCCCAACCAGAAACAAGCCCACCTCAGTAGTAGAAACCAGCAAGGATCCAGAGAACAAACAACCCTTGGGCCCTCTCTCCTCTACCTTCATGTACCCATGCACTATCTTGGGAAGGAGCAGCAGGAGGGGAAGAAAGAAGTTAGTAAAGCTGGTGTGGTAGGCAGAGTCATGGCCTCCAAATATGTCCACATCCTAATACCTATAACCTGTGAAAAATTACCATACAGGATAAAGGGCAATTAAAATTGCTGATGGAAAACCAAGCACAGTGGTTCTTGCCTGTAATCCCACTGTGGGAGCCTGACGTGGGAAGATCTCTTAAGCCCAGGAGTTTAGGACTAGCCTGGGCAACATGGTGAAACCCTATCTCTACAAAAAAATCAGCCAGGTGCCACTGTACTCCAGCCTGGGCGACAGAGTAAGACCCTGTCTCAAAAAAAAAAAAAAAAGTAATTGATGGAGTTAAGATTGCTAATCAGGTGACTTTAAAATAAGGAGATTAACCGGGATTGTCTGGGTGGACTCAATGTAATCACAGGAGTCCTTAAATATGGAAGAGTCAGGTCAGAGGGGAGAGATGTGAGGACTCTATGCACTGTTGCTGGTTTTAAAGATGGAGGAAAGGACCATAAACCAAGGAATATGAGGGGCCTCTGGAATCCGGACAGTGCACAGAAATGGATTATGCCCTAGAGGCTCCAGAAAGAGACAGCCCTGCTGACATCTGATTTTAGCCTAAAGATACCCATTTTGGACTCCTGAACTATAGAAAGATAAGGTAATAAATTCATGTTATTTCAAGCCACTAAGTGTGTGTGCTTTTTTGTTTTTGTTTTTGATTTTTTACAACAACAACAGAAAACTAAAAGAGGTAAATTGTGATTAGATGATTGCTGCAAATCAGACTGTCTTAAGATGGAAAAGACCGAGATGGCTTTAAATAGCAATTTTAGGAGTTTTTCTTCATAGCACCCAGTGTGGGGAAGGCCAGAGAGTTAAGATTAGATCTTTCATGGTATTTCCCCATGTGGTTCCAATACCAAAAAATTTACTTTTTTGATTTTCACACTCTTGAGTATAGTGAGTTAAATTTGGGACCTGTTGGACATTTGTTCTGAAACTTGATTTTCTGTTAAAACAAACTCTCCTTGGAAGAGTCACACATTAAACTTTTCAGAATGAATGAGTATCTGATTGCTTCTGAACACAGGGCTTGAGTGAGGGGAGAATGGAAGAATAGCAAGTCAAATTCCTTGACTATTGCTCAAGGAAATAGTCAAGCCTTGAGCATCCCCACTCCCGGAGTGGGGAGGAGTGGGGAGGAGGTAAAGAGGCCAGGTAATTCCCGACTCCAAGGATGTGGCAGACGCCATTGCTGTCCTTGAGCAGAGCTGTTATCAGTCCCACACTACACCTCTCTTTATGAACAGTCTCAGAGGCGCCATAAACTCTGCATCGTGTGGCACTGAGTGCAGGTAGGAGTTCATTATGCCCAACAGCGAGACCAATCGCTTCATGTTACCTAGGGCCCTCACATTCTCATTGCTTTTTTCCACTGCATTTCAGATACCTGTGGTTTCAGATCTGTAATTGGAACATCACATTTCATCATTGGTCTCTGGTTCTCCAAAATAAAGGCTTTTTGAACCAAACGTTAAAATATCAGCTTCCCATGATCATTATCATCAATTATCATTCTTCACTCTTGGGGTGACACTTAACCATACAATGTTAGAAACACCATTGAATAAGTAATAATGAAATACTTTATAATAATACCACATCATTATTGTAATGATTGCCAGGGATTTGTCATTCCTAAGAGACACAAATATTTGGGGTATTTCAAGGCAACTACACAGGTCCTTAGATGCTCTTGAGTTCACTCTTAATTGTTTAGAACAGGGAGAGAGACAGACAGCTGGGATAAGGAGAGGAGGGAAGCAAATCAGAGTCAGGTGATTGCTAAAGTCTATGGGAAGCAGAAGAGTGTGAGTTCAGGCATTAGACTACATAAATGTGGTCAAAGTCTCTCTAACATTCTGTGACTCTGAGAGGCTACTTACCTCTCTGTCTATATAAGAAAAAAGGTGAGTGCAGTAAGAACAGTGCCTACATCATAGGATTGATGTGATGATTACATAAGTTAATTCGTATAAAACACTGTTCTAAGTAGAAAGCCAGTGCTTGATGAATATTAGTCATTTTTATACAGAACCCCAAAGTTGAGAAATCAACACTTTCACAAGAACACAGATATTTTCCTCACTAACTGCATTTTACTACACTTCAAGATCAATGTTTCATTCACTTTGATTCCCTCCTCACATGAGCTTGGTGTCCAGTTCCCTGCATATCTGGAGTCCTTGGAAACATCTGAGAAGACTGATGCTATTTCCAGGTTCCCTTATCAGGCCTCTGTTTCTGTTTCCCAACTGCTGCCTTTCCCCATGTGGTTCCAATACCAAAATATTTAGTCCATCTGTCCCAGAGGGTTTGGACTTTCTCTTCATTTGTGCTTCTTGAAATAATATGTTCCTGAGGCACAGACTGTTCCTTCATCACTAAAAAAGGTCAAGCATTTATTAGTCTGTGTATAAACATGACAACAAAGGAGCCCTTGTAAAAATGGAATGTTCGGCTTGGATAGAACACAGAGTAGTTCCTCCTGAATCTGGCAACTTCCCTTGGATTTCATATCCTTTAAGTACTCCATGTTAATATCACTGATTCTTTCTTGAATTCCCAAGCCTTCCTTATAAATCCCCACGAACCCTTTGAGGTGCAAGTTTATTCATTTATAAAGCCTATAAGTACAATTTCTTTTTCAATTCAAGCACATTAACAGGTTGTTCAGATAAACAAATTCTTTTTTTTTTTTTTTGAGACAGGGTCTTACTCTTGTCACCTAGACTAGAGTACGTACAGTGGCACGATCATGGCTCACTGCAGCCTTCACCTCCTGAGCTCAAACAATCTTCCTAGCTCAGCCTCTTGAGTAGTTGGGACTATAGGCACGCACCACCAAATCTGGCTATATATATTTATTTATTTTTAGTAGAGACAAGGTCTCACTGTGTGCCCCAGGCTAGTTTCAAACTTCTGATCTCCAGCTATCCTCCTGCCTTGGCCCTCCAAAGTGCTGGGAGTACAGGTGTAAGCCACTGCACCGGACCCAGATAAACCAATTCTAATACTATGGATGGAAGGTGTACACTCCTGTGTGTTACACGACTACTTATCATAATAAAGGAAAATTACTTTGCTTTGCCACCAGCTGCCATTTCACACAGATGTGGCTCCTATCCTTTTGAGCAGCAACCCCTGGAAGCCCAAACTCTGGTTCATTTTCTTCTTGCTCTTCAGATGACATTAACCAAACACAGAGCTCTATCACCATGGTTTTCCCATTCCTCATGGAAGCCAACCACTGTCTGCATTAGCCTGTTCCCTTCTTAAGCCGGATCCCTTTAGACGTCATATATCACCTCTCTTTGTAAAACATAGCTTCTGATTCAGAACTAGTAACATAATTCAGGTTTAAAAACGTTTTCAAACGTCCATGTTGTCTCTTTATAAGCTGTTGTGAGACTTGAATGTACATAGGGCCCATTAAAATCAGTTTTTTCAATCCACATTCCTTTTCCTGCTAAGAATGTCTCAGTATGGGAGCATTCTCTCTCTCTCTCTCTCTCTCTTTTTTTTTTTTTTGTGACAGTCTCGCTCTGTCACCAGACTGGAGTGCAGTGGCAGGATCTCGGCTCACTGAAACCTCCCAAAGTGCTGGGATTACAGGCGTGAGCCACCGCGCCCTGCCGGGAGCATTCTACATGATCAGTAGTATTGTTGGTCTTCTTGTCCTTTTTATTTATTTATTTTTTGAGAAGGAGTCTCGCTCTGTTGCCCAGGCTCACTGCAGCCTCCACCTCCCAGGTTCAGGCCATTCTCCTGCCTCAGGGCTCACCACCACCCCCGCTCCCCACCCTGCATCCGGTAGCTGCAATTACAGGTGCACACCACCAAGGCCAGCTAAATTTTGTATTTTGGAGATGGGGTTTCTCTATGTTGGTCAGGCTGGTCTCGAACTCCTGGCCTCAGGTGATCCGCCCGCCTCGGCCTCCCAACGTGCTGGGATTACAGGCATAAGCCACAGCGCCCGGCCTGGTCTTCTTGTTCTTTTTCTTTTGGTTCTTGTTTTGGCTCTTCTCTTCCTCCTCTTCCTCCCCCACTCCTCTTCTTCCCCCTTCTCTTCTCCTTCCTCCCCTCCTTCTCCCTTCTCCCCCTCCCCCCTTTCCTTCTCCCTGTTCTATTTTTTCTTCTTAACCTGACTTGCCTTTTTGTCCAGAGCTGGCCAGGAAAGCAATGAGGCTTGGAAAAAGATCCACAACATGTTGGCTCACTAAATACTTACTTTACTGCTATGAATTTCTCTGGTGTATGGCAGGAAGTCACGTGGTAGTATATTTTTAACTTGATGTCAACTTGTATTATTTTGTAAATACATAAGTGAATATCAGCCCTGAAATTTAGTGGCCTATCCTTCTCACAGGAAGTACAAAGTACATTTCATTCAAGTGAATGAAACAAACATCTGCTTTCAGGGCTGGCCCCAACTTACTTTTCTAGTTTCTTCTACCATACGCCCCTTGACTTCCCCAACACACGCACACACATATGCACACACACACACCACCACCGCACAGCACACACACACACTGCTGTTAGCACATCATGTTTTTCTCTTTCCTCTGAGCTTAGAATAGTTTTTGAGCTCCAATTAGGGGAATGAATGAATGAAATGAGCTGTGCAATCACGCCCTGTTCTTCTGGTCATCTTTTCCCTGCCTTTTGGACTATCTCCCTTCCCACTACCCCATTTTTATGGAGGAAGTTTCTACTCATCTTTCAAGGCCCAGCTTGCTGCTGTCTCTTCTTCAATCCTCACTCAGGATTACTCTCTTCTCCTCCTTCTACTTACGGGGTTTTCCTTCTTCAATATCACTCCTGCTCTGCCTTTGTTTGCCTTTTTTCGTTTGCTTTTCCTCTTCTTTCCTTACAGTACAAGTTTCTTCATGGTAGAAAAGGTCTTTTTCATTTCCATATCTCCCAGTCTAGCACAATGGCTGCCATAAGATAAATGCTGAGATGTTTAATGTCTACTAGTTACTGAGCTCAGAGAGGATGACTTTCAAATTCCAGGCATAGAGTACAGTGGAAAGTGTCTAATACCCAAGATACAGGATACACAGTAGGAGTTTACATATGGGCACTCCAATGTAGATACCCTGTAGTCACTTGAATCTATGGGTTTGGAGTCGAGGCAAGATCAAGACTAGATATATAGAGTCAGGAGTTACCAGTGTAGCAGTCAGAATTAAAACCAGGGGAGTGGGTATAGAGTGAGAATTGAGGAGGGCTGAAGAAAGTCGTTTAAGGGTGGACTATGGATGGAACCCAGCAGTGGACTCTGAGAAGGAGTGGTTTGAGAGGTGAACAAGAAGAGAGTGAAGTCATACAAGCTAGGGGAGGAGTCAAGTTCAAGAAGGGTGGTGGTGACTAGGATCAACTGCTACAGTACTAGGGCAGCTGCTAGATAAAGGTGCAAGGCCAATATAAGCTTTTCAAAGGAGGGAAGTGTTGCTTTTCTTTGAAAGGTTCTTATTTTCAAGTTTGAGTCAAATATTTGATAGTTAAAACCTTAGGGGTCTAGGAGCTATAGGAACCAAACGCTCAATTATAAACCTCATCAAATCTCACCAGGAAAACTATATTTTAATCTGGATTTCCTTACTTCTCCCTATAAAAGGCATTACAGGAATAAGACAGAAACTTTTGTTCACAGCCTGTGACTACCTTAGAATAATTGAGGATCTTTAAACCATATGTCCTCCCTAGCTGGTGAAGCCTTGTCTTCTTGTGGGGTCACTGGGAAAGGGTTCCTAAAGAAAACCTTTTGAGAGTGTGAAGAATATGATTAATCACCATTGAGCCTCCAAGAGTAAGAGAAAAGTAGCACTTAAAGGCAAAAGATGCCTCAAGACAAGCATTTTAATTTCTCGCCGTAACAATGGTTATTACAATTATTATTATTTTTTTTTTGAGACGGGAGTCTCGCTCTGTCGCCCAGGCTGGAGTGCAGTGGTGGGATCTCAGCTCACTGCAACTTCCGCCTCCCGGGTTCATGCCATTCTCCTGCCCTAGCCTCCCAAGTAGCTGGGACTACAGGTGCCCGCCACCATGCCTAATTTTTTTTGCATTTTCAGTAGAGATGAGGTTTCACCGTGTTAGCCAGAATGGTCTCGACCTCCTGACCTCATGATCCGCCCGCCTCAGCCTCCCAAAGTGCTCGGATTACAGGCGTGAGCTGCCGTGTCCAGCCACAATTTAATTTATATTTATTTGTATTTGTCTTATTTAAAAGAAAATATGACCTTCTTTCTGAAACAGATTAAATTAATATCAATACAGAAACGATTGCATAATATTTTTCTTTTCTTACTTTATTTTTGGAGTAGAGAAGCAACCTATCTACCCATTCTTTCATCTGGCTTTTCATATACCTATCTATCCATCCATATGTCTATCTGTCTGTCTGTCTCCCAAAATCATTTTAAGTCCCCCTTATGAGCTTTACATATTCTGTAAGACCCCAAACTTGTAAAAACGAACAGGACCAGATCGACATAGTCACCATTCATTATGTAGGAATTTTATCTAAAACGTCATTCAAATTAAGTCAGGGATAAGGAGATCAAAGATAAAACCTAAATAATAATAATAATAATAAAAAAGATGAAACCTAAAGATAAGCCTTAGGAGGCATCTCTGTACTTCTTCAGTGTACTAATGCTCGCTGGCATTATTGCTATCACTGATAAATGTCAAAGGGGAGAGTGATATTTTTGGAGCTAATTTTTTAGCGTATTACAAAAATAGATTATAAACACTTACACATATGTCACAGAAAGAACTTAAGCTAATATTTCTATATAGGGACAAGCATTAGCATATTTTTAAAGTTCACAGTTACATTTTTGTTGTCAGTTATAATCATCTCTTGGTTTGAACTCATTCTTTTAAGATAGCTATCAAAAATCTATTGGTATAATGTAATCTGCTTAAATTTCACAAGTGTGTGAAAATTTTACAGTCAAAGAGTTCCTAAAGGAAGCTGTATAATTCAATATTTTCATAAAATCATCTTCCTAAAGGCACAGAGCTGACTTATACCAACAAAGAACGGTCCCTAATAACAACAACATAAAGCTGTAATTGAACTCAAATTCATGACTGTTTTATTTTTAGGTAGTTATTTTCCATTCAGGACATTAGTCTACATCAGTATTTAGTTACAATTTACACTAAGCATGTGCTTTGGGGGAAGACCATAGATAAAAAGCAAATTATAAATGTGTCAAAGTTACCCATATCATTATGACACTCTACCATAGGCCCTTTTGCTCCTCTTAGAAGGGTGCTCGGTACCTCCAGGGTTGGAGGAGGCCCTAGGTTAATCTGAATTTCTGTTCAGAGAAGTGAATTATGATACAATGTTTTACATGAAAGCCTTGGAGAAAGCTAAGATTTCTCCAACCTTGGAAGGGACTCCCTTTCTAGAAGCCCCTTGCTTGCTGTGTGGGCAGCTGGCACGTCATATTATACAGCATACTTGCTTTATTTAGTCAAGGAGACTGTTCAGGCAGTGTCAAACAACAGGTACAAGAGCTACAGAAGCTCTCATTATTTATCACAGTTTGGCAGTCTGATGGGGTAAAGACCAGTACTGGTGGGATACTCAGGTCACAAACTTTTTTTTCCCACTGCACTTGCATGGTATGCATTAGTCAGCTCTGCTGCTGTAACAAGCAACCCCAAAATCTCAGTTACAACTACAAATACTTCTTATGAATCTGCAATAAAGAAAACAGGTCCATCAATACTGCCTTTATGTCTTCTTCATTCCAGATCCAGGCTGAAAGAGCAGTCCATTTTGGGACAAGCCATTGTGTCCGGAATTGGTGGGTTCTTGGTCTCACTGACTTCAAGAATGAAGCCATGGACCCTTGTGGTAAGTGTTACAGTTCTTAAAGATGATGTGTCTGCAGTTTGTTCTTTCAGATGTGTCCAGAGTTTCTTCCTTCTGGTGGGTTTGTGGTCTCCCTGACTTCAGGAGTGAACCTGCAGACCTTCACAGTGAGTGTTACAGCTCTTAAAGGCAGCACAAATCCAAAGAGTGAGAAACAGCAAAATTTACTGCAAAGAGTGAAAGAATAAAACTTCCACAGTGTGGAAACCAAATCAAGTGGGTTGCCACTGCTGAATCAGGAAGCTTGCTTTTATTCCCTTATCTGACTCCACCCACATCCAGCCGATTGGTCCATTTTACAGAGAGCTGATTGGCCCATTTTACAGAGAGCTGATTGGTCCATTTTGACAGGGTGCTGATTGGTGCATTTACAAACCTTGAGCTAGACACAGTGCTGATTGGTGCATTTACAATCCTTTAGCTAGACACAAAAGTTCTCCAAGTTCCCACTAGATTAGCTAGACACAGAGCACTGATTGGTGCATTTACAATCCTTTAGCTAGACACAGGGTGCAGATTGGTGCATTTACAATCCTTTAGCTAGACATAAAAGTTCTCCAAGTCTCCACCTGACTTAGGAGCCCAGCTGGCTTGGCATAGTGGATCCCTCCCTGGGGCAGTGGGTGGAGCTGCCTGCCAGTCCCACATTGCCCACCCGCACTCCTCAGCCGTTGGGCAGTCAATGGGACTGGTTGCCACAGAGCAGAGAGTGGCCCCCGTGGGGGAGGCTCAGGCCACGCAGGAGCCCACTGGTCGGGGGGCTGGGACATGGCATGCTGCAGGTCCTGAGCCCTGCCCTGCGAGGAGGCGGCTGAGGCAGGGGGAGAATTTGAGCATGGCGCGGGTGGGCCAGCAGTGCTAGGGGAACTGGCTCACCCTCCGGAACTGCTGGCCTGGGTGCTAAGCCCCTCACTGCTCAGGGCCAGTGTCGCCAGCTGGCCACTCCAAATGCAGGGCCCAACAAGCCTGCACGCACCCAGAACTCACGCTGGCCCATGAGCACTGCAGGCGGCCCTGATTCCTGCCTGCGCCTCTCCCTCCACACCTCCCCACAAGCAGAGGGAGTCGGTTCTGGCCTCAGCCAGCCCAGAGAGGGCCTCCCACAGTGCAACGGCAGGCTGAAGAGCTCCTCAAGGGTGGCCAGAGTGGATGTTGAGGCCGAGGAGGTGCCCAGAGAGAGCAAGGGCTGCTAGCACATTGTCACCTCTCACCATTCCTATGACAGAGAGAAAATAGCAAGAGAGCTGGTGGAATACAATCACTCTCAAAGATTTGGCACAGATGAGGCATAGTCAAGGTCACCCACAAGGCCCAGTCACTCACGTGCCCCAGCCTGATGTCAAAGGTGCAGAAATTGCAGACTCTCCCATAGGAGGTACTCCAAGTGAAGTAGGAGAATAGGGTCTGGAGGCAGGGAATCTAATGCTGATTTACCCTGACTTCCTAGAACTAAACCTAAAGGAAAACCTTGACTTTCCATACCCAAGTAACAAAAGGACCAGAGGCTACTACTGCCTTTGCAACCCCCTTCCCGGCCTTTTGTGCGTGGCAGATGAAAAATTGAAAGTACCTCTGATTGGTCCCCCCTCACAACCAATCAGATTGGTCGGGGGCCAAGTCTTCATTTGCATAGGAGAATAACTTTATAACTTCATTTCAGCCTGTGATTGGTCACTTTCCGAAACCAATCAGACGTTTGCATAGGTTGCAACTTTGTAACTTCACTTCAGCCTCTGATTGGTCGTTTTCCACAACCATTTGGGCTGATCATGGGCCACTACTTCATTTACATAGGATGTATACCAAATAACCAGTGAAAAATGAAACCAATGAAAATCCCAGAAAATTCTGTAACTGGAGCTCTTGAGTTGCTTGCTTGAGTCTGCTCCCACTCTGTGGAGTGTACTTTCATTTCAATAAATCTGTGCTTTTCTTTTATTGCTTTGTGCATTTTTGCCCAATTCTTTGTTCAAAATGCCAAGAACCTGGATACCCTTCACTGGTAACACAAGTCTGTGTAATCTGTCAGAATGGGGAGTTGCTGGGAATGAAAGTACAATCTGTGTTCCTTGCTGCAGCCCCTACCCAGTTCTCCAGCCTATTCCTTCAAGCCCCTCCTCTTCAATGCCAGCTCAAAGAGGGTAGTTTGGAGAGCTCCATGGTGAAGGACTGTGCTCAAGAAGTGGGGCTGCAGCAGCTGTTGTTTCCATTCATCCTTGCTTTGCTCTCATCAGCCTCTAAGTGCAGAAGGCGGAATGAATTGGCAAGAACTGAAGATGAGTTGGAAGACAAACAAGAGAACTGAGAGCTTTCTCATTAACCAAAGAGGTGACTGAGATAATGCTTGAGGCAAGAGGCAGAGCGTCCTTTAGGTACTTGGCTGGAGGGCTGTGCCTGAGAGAGTGGAATGAATCCCACCCCTCAAAGCCATCGTCCCCTTCAATTAATATTTGAGCACTACTAAGACACTGACCCTGTACTCAGAACTATAAGCATTCCTGGGTTGGAAAAGGCTCTGAGTAATTTACACATTAAAAAGCACACAGACAGAGGAAACCCACCTTTTTTTTTTCCTTTCCCAGTCACCCTGGGAGAGAATGTCTTCTCTTCTTCATTCATGTGTGGAATCCCAATTAAGCATAGTAAACAAAGGAAACTTCTTACATTGTGATTTTCCTCCCTCTTCCCTTGTTTTATTTTCAGTCTGGATTTATTGCTCAAGAATTACCTCCTTTAAGCATTATCCCGTATTAGCCAGAGAGATAAAAGCCATAAAGGGAAGGGAACCCCTTCAGTTCTCTTTACCAGTTGTGAGACAGAGCGGCAGCATTTACAAGGGGAGTTGACATCTGTTGACTGAGCCAAGCCTGTCCTGCCCCAGCACTGTGTTCATGCTTGGAATGCAAACTGCAGCTATCAGAGACAGCGCTGGGGTTTAATAACTGCTTGAGCCCAGAGCAAATCTACTTGGGCACTAGAAAAGAAATTGTATAGTTTTAAAGCAGATGTATGCTCTTAACTTGGTTGGCTTGTAAAGCAATAAAACGTGGGTTTATCCCCCTTAGCCTATCAAAACTGTAGAATAAACAGTGTAACTTAAGACAGGGCGATTCTATCACAATACCATGTAATATTTAGTCCATACAACAAGATAAAATTTAAATTAGCATCACATATAGAAGACATTTCATTTTCTCACGTACAGTACAATATTAAGCGCAAACAACATATGTCTCCATGGTTATAAACAACAGCGTCATGTTTGCAAAACAGATCCTATATGCAGAACGTCTGTAAATGGGAGAAAATATGGGGATTTTGTTGTTAAAATGATGTTAAATATTTCAAGCCGCATGATCTTTATAAGAAACATTTTCTCCTTCTCTGTGAATACCAGTAAGAATTGTCTCTGCCAGGCTGGATGTGGTGGCTTAGCCTGTAATCCCAGCACTTTGGGAGGCTGAGGTGGGCGGATCACCTGAGGTCAGGAGTTAAGAGACCAGCCTCACCAACATGGTGAAAGCCCGTCTCTACTGAAAATACAGAAAACTAGCTGGGCATGGTGGTGCATGCCTGTAATTCCAGCTACTAGGGAGGCTGAGGCAGGAGAATCACTTGTACCCAGGAGGCAGAGGTTGCAGTGAGCCGAAGTCACTCCACTGCACTCCAGCCTGGGCAACAAGAGCTCTTTCTCTGTGACCTTGAAAAAATCAACTGATCTGAGCATGTTTCTTCACCTGCCAGAATAAGGATGCTGGGCAAGATCAAGGTTTCTTTAGGTGTATTGTGAGGAACGTTATTTCTCACGAAATTAATGGGAGTAATTTTTAAAAATTGTTTTTGGCCGGGTACAGTGGCTCATGCCTCTAATCCAAGCACTTTGGGAAGCCAAAGCTGGTGGATCTCCCGAGGTCAGGAGCTCTAGACCAGCCTGGCCAACATGGCAAAATCCCACCCCGTCTCTACTAAAAATACAAAAATTAGCCGGGCGTGGTGGTGGGTGCCTGTGAGAGGTGTCAATGTGCTAGCAGCCCTCCCTTGCTCTCAGCACCTCCTCGGCCTCGGCATCTGCTCTGGCCGCGCTGGAGGAGCCCTTCAGCCCGCTGCTGCACCGTGGGGGACCCTCTCTGGAGCTGGCCGAGGCTGGAGCCGGCTCCCTCTGCTCCCCCGGAGGTGTGGAGAGAGAGGCGTGGGCGGTAGCCGGGGCTCCGTGCCGCGCTTGTGGGCCGGCCAGGGTTCTGGGTGGGTACGGGCTCAGTGGGCCCAGCTCTCAGCACTGCCTGCCCCCGCCTGCTGGGCTTGATCTGAGGCTGGGTCCCATGTGTGGACCCCCATTCCCTCTTCACGGGGTCATTGGCCAGGATGGCGGATCTCCATCTCTTTCTCACTTTCCCTCTTTTCTTCTTGGTTGTCTGGGACGAGCTCCTCTGGGCTGTCGAAGTGCCCGGGCTAGGTGCCCTCCGGCAGGGATTGCCAGTGAGAGGTGAAGTCGGGGGGCTTCTGGGATGGGTGGGGACTTGGAGAACTTTTCTGTCTACCTAAAGGATTGTAAACGCACCAGTCAGCACTCTGTGTCTAGCTAAAGGTTGTAAATGCACCATTCAGGGCTGTGTCTAGCTAATGGCGTGGGGACTTTGAGAACTTTTGTGTCTAGCTGAAGGATTGTAAACGGACCAATCAGCTTTCTGTAAAACAGACCGATCAGATCTCTGTAAAATGGACCAATCAGCAGGAAGTGGGTGGGGCCAGATAAGGGAATAAAAGCAGGCTACCAGCACCAACACCAGCAGCAACCATGGCTGGGGTCGCCTTGTATGCTGTGGAAGCCTTGTTCTTTTTTTCTTCACAATAAATCTTGCTGCTGCTCACTGTAGTTCGGCATCACCTTTATGAGCTGTAACACTGTAACACTCGCGGTGAAAGTCTGCAGCTTCACTCCTGAAGCCAGTGAAACCAGAAACCCGCTGGGAGGGATGAACAACTCCAGACATGCCACCTTTGTGAACTGTAACAATCACTGCGAAGGTCTACAGCTTCACTCCTGAGGCCAGTGAGACCAGGAATCCACGGAAGGAAGGAACAACTCCAGGTGCACCATCTTTAAGAGCTGTAATACTCACCTCAGAGGTCTCCTGCTTTACTCCTGAAGTCAGTGAGACCATGAACCTGCCAAGAGGAAGAAACTGCAGACACATCTGAACATCTGAAGGAATAAACTCCGGACACACCGTCTTTAAGAAGTGTAATACTCACCACGAGGTTCTGTGGCATCGTTCTTGAAGTCAGAGAGACCAAGAACCCACCAATTCCGGACACACCTGTAGTCTCAGCTACTCAGGAGGCTGAGGCAGGAGAATCTCATGAACCCGGAAGGCGGTGGTAGCAGTGAGCTGAGATCGCGCCACAGCATTCCAGACTCCAGATGGAGTCTTGCTCTGTTATATTTGGAGGGTAGACCGAATGCGAATATGTTATATGCGCAGGCAGCATACTGTCGGAGTCTGAGCTTTTAGTGTAACCGTCACCCAAATAGTGAATGTAGTACCCAATAGGTACATTTTGAGCCCTTACCCCCCTCCTGCCTTCCCACTTTTTGGAGTTTCCAGTGTTTGTTATTCCACTCTGTATGTATGTATGGACATGTGTATTCAGGGAGTAATAGTTTTAAAAAGGCATTCCATGGTCAAATAAGTTTAGGAATTGTGACATTAAACAAAATTAAACATTTCTTTACTCAGAAATTTAGTGTGCTAATATTATTCATTGCGATGCTTGAAGAGGGAGGCAGAGTATGTATTTCCCTTATTTATTTTACCAAAAGCCTTTTCTTGTAGAACAGTTCTCAGAACCAGTCCACACAATGGACTTTAAAGACTCTTTAACTTATGACAGTGTATGATTCTATTGCCTTTTTATTCTGCTTATCTTTCCAATTTTTCTCATCTATTTCAGGAAAAGACCTACTTTGACTTTTGAATTCATTCAGAAGGTGAAGTTTAGTTTGTTCCTCATTTCTTTCATCCTTTATTCTTCTTTTCTCCTACAAATTTTTTTATTTTCAAAAACTTTAAGCTCTCAGAAAAGTTGGAAGAATAGTACAATAAGTATACAGTCTTCGCTTAAATTCAACAATTGTTAACATACTGCCTCAGTTGCTTTCTATGTCTCTATCCATGTGCCTAGACACGTATACATTATATAGATATATATATTCTATGTATAGTTTTATTGATCAACTATTTGAAAATAAATTTCAGACATCATGACACTTTATCATTAAATACTTAAAAATGTATCTTCTAAGAACAAGGAAAATTTCCTATGTAACCACAAAACCACTACTGCATCTGAGAAATTTAACACTGATTAATATCATCTAATGTATACTCTGTGTTTAAATTTCCCCAATTGACCCTAAAATCTCTTTTTTAAAAAATGTAGGGTCCATGTAGTATTCATACATCAGATTCAGTTATCTCACTTTGGCTTCTTTAATCTAGAACCGTCTCCCTAACTTGATCATCTTTCATGACATACATTTATTTGTTATTATTTATTTATTTATTTATTTGTTGAGACCAAGTCTTGCTTTGTCGCCCAGGCTGGAATGCAGTGGCGCAATCTCAGCTCACTGTAACCTCCATCTCCCAGGTTCACGCCGTTCTCCTGCCTTAGCCTCCCGAGTAGCTGAAACTACAGGCGCCCGCCACCACACTCAGCTAATTTGTTGTACTTTTAGTAGAGATGGGGTTTCACCGTGTTAGCCAGGATGGTCTCGAACTCCTGACGTCATGATCTGCCCGCTTTGGCCTCCCAAAGTGCTGGGATTACAGGCATGAGCCTCCGCGCCTGGCCTCATGATATTCATTTATTTATTTATTTATTTATTTATTTATTTTGAAAAGCCCAGGTCATTTATTTAGTAGAAAGTCTAAGATTTTTAATTTTATGACTGTATGATTCTTTCCTCATAATTATATTTAGTTCACATATTTTTGGCAGAATATTAATACGTGGTATTTTTGTGTTCTTCACATTGCACCATAACAGGGACATGTCATGTCACTTTGTGTCATTATTGGTGGTGTTTTGGGTAACAGCTGGGTTAAAATGTTATTTGCTGTATTTCTCTGTTATAGAAGTGGTGCCAGGCGCAGTGGTAGATGCCTATAATCCTAACACTATGGGAGGCCAAGGCAGCAGATTGCTTGGGCCCAGAAGTTTGAGACCAGTCTAGGTAACATGGCCAAACCCCATCTCTACAGAAAATGCCAAAACTGAGTATCCTCAGGGAGGATCACCTGAGCCTGGGGAAGTCGAGGCTGCTGTAAGCCATGATCACACCACTGCACTCCAGCCTGGGCAACAGAGTCAGACCTCATCTCAAAAATAAAATAAAAGTATCTTTTCCCCTTGGCAATTAACAAGTGATCTGACAGTTGATGTTTTGAGAATTATGAATAACTTGGTTCCCATCAATTTTTCACCTAATGGCTTTCCCATTTACTGATGATCCTTGCCTGAACAAAATACTACACTGGGTATTGCAAGATAGTGGTTTTTCCAATTCTATCATCCCTGCTTCTTTTTTAGCTGTTATTCTTCTGTAAAGTAGAGCTTTTCTTTTGCTCTCCCCTCACATTGAGTATCATGACATATCACAGATGCTTTTTCATTAAATGTTTTATCATCTGTTTTGTAATTCATTATTTTGAAATGTTTATTCAGGCTTGTCTGTGCCAGGAATTGAAGTGAGATTAACCTAATGTTAGTCTCAGTTTCCCTTAGCTTTCCCTGCAAATACTTAAGAAACCAGTGTCAGTGGGAACACGGACAACTCATCCAAACTCTTGAACTGGTAACTACTTAGCTTCAAAGTTTGTTAGCTGATAGAAGAAACTGAAGTTGAAGATGGGAGTGGAGAAAGGGCTCCAAATTGTAATTATTATTCCCTTTTTATAAACGTTGGTCAGGCTACTGTGATTACAGCAATCATCAGGTGGCCATCTTAATCATCACACAATAAAGAAAAAAATCAACTACCATCTCTGTGGAACCATGCTGGATCTGACTCAGAGGGCAGGGAATCTGAACACCAAAAACTCAGCCTCCCAAGATCGATGGAAAGAGAATCACAACTTGTGTTTCTATGTTAAGCACAAAATTAGTCTTTTAATGATCACCCAAGGCACTAGGAAGACCTGGGGAAATATGCTTGTATCTTTAACTTATAATAGATTCTTACCTAAATACGAAAGGACCAAAGTCCCGGGACAAGTCAGGGAGCCTGGGAGCACTTCCCTGGTCTGGCACAGGACACAGGTCCCACACCGGCAGTATCCTTACCTCTCCAGCAGGATCTGAATGACAGATTCCAAATAATCACTAAAGGAATGAGAACAGAGCTGGGAGCCTACTTTCAGTGGAAAGATAAGGGACACTAGTTCCTGGAAAGAACAGACCAACCCATCCTGGTCAAATTTTCCAGTGGTAAGTATATTCTGAGTGTTATGTGGCGGGGGTGGGGGAGGATTTTGCAGTGTAATAAGCCTGGGTACCATAGGACCCTGCTGACTGGCAGAGGTTGGCAAACACATCTAAAGAACATACATTCTTTTGGACTTGATTTTGTTCCTTTTAGAGAAGTCTCTGCTCCCTTGTGGAGCCTTCCAGCCTCAGAAAAACGGTACAGTCTGTGTTCCCAAAGGGAAGCAGCGGGCATAACAGAGAGAAACTGGCATTTTGCCAGGGGGATCAGTAATCAGGGGGTGGTTGTGGTACCTGGAGTCTTTGTCACCTCAGTGAGTATACAACTTCAGTGGCTCTGTGAAGCCATGGGGGAAGATCCACCCAGCTGTCAGAGAAACTCCAAAGGGATAAGGGCTCAATGGAGAAAGTCCAGGTTTTTGAGATGAAAAAACTCGGGTTCAAATGCCATTCCTTAAAATTTGTGAAGCATAAGGCAACTTACCTAATACCAGTTCCCTCATCTGTAAAATAGAGATAAAAAATCCCTCACAGACGTGCTGTGAAAATCAAGTAAAGCATGTGCCTATTTTATCGTTAGGATTCCTTTTTTTTTTTTTTTTTTTGAGATGGAGTCTCACTGTGCTGCTCAGGTTGGAGTGCAGTGGCATGATCTCGGTTCACTGAAACCTCCACCTCTCAGGTTCAAGTGATTCTCCTGCCTCAGCCTCAGAGTAGCCAGGATTACAGGCACACACCACGATGCCAGCTAATTTTTTGTATTTTTCGTAGAAACGGGTTTCACCATGTTGGCCAGGCTGGTCTCAAACTCCTGACCTCAAGAGATCCACCGGCCTTGGCCTCCCAAAGTGCTGGGATTACAGGCATGAGCCAGCCCGCCTGGCCCATTAGGATTCCTTTCATTCCAGGTAACAGAAACCCACCTGAGCCAGCTTAAGAAATAAAAAGCAAGAGAGATTGAGAGACAGAATTAATTGTAAGGTTACAGTGATGTCTCATCATTCTTAACATTAGTAATTCAGCTAAGCCTTATAATGAGGCTGGAATCAAAAAATAAAAGGTCATCAGGAGTCACTGTAGCTTTACTTTGTACATCTGGGGCTTTTTCCTCTCCTTGTAAGGTTTGGCTTTCTCTCCTCCAAACCAACCGAGCTAACAGAATTTAGCCACCTAGAGCTCTTGAATTTACATCTTCCCTTTCTAAGACACTAACACAGGGGGAACCGGAATCTCATAATCCCAAGTCCAAAGTCTCACAAGAATTTGATTCTTCCCTTTATAATATAGGTTCATTGTGGTCATGAGTGGATGGGGCTGGAACCGTGGGAGGGTGCACTAGGCTCAAGCAGCACACAGGGCTGAAAAACTCACCCTAGTGTGAGAAGGGCAGCTGCAGGGATTGTTGTGGGCTGGGTAGATGCTCCAGAATGTGTTTTCTATAGGTACCTAGGGCAGTATCTGTCACACAAAGGGGGCTTAGTAGGTGTTACTTTCCTTCAGACCAGATATGATTGATGTAAGAGCAGAGTTGGGGACAACTACCGAGATTTTTCTGGGGGCATCCAGGGCCTCCGGATAAGTGCAATGGAAATCACCAGGATTATTGAGGTATCTGACACCACCACCACTGGGATAAATAAGATGGGCTATCTACTTTAATAATTTCCTTGCCCTTCCTAAATTTGGCTTCTTGCTATGTTCTTTGAGATATATCTGACCACCCTTGGAAAATTCCTTGCTCCTGGTGATATAATGTCAGAAACAACCCTGCTATGAAGAAAAGCACTCTTTGGAAGTAGGTGGGTTAGAAAGCCATGGTTGAGGCTAAGAGTCAAAGAAAATACTTAGGAACTCAAAGAATAGAATCCCTACTGGCAAGTGGCTGGCTTTTTCTTACAGCTGTAGACCACATTGCCAAATGTAGCAATTGTGCGTAAAGCCAACTTTCTTTCCTTCCTTCTTTCTTGCCCGCCTTCTTTCTTTCTCTCTTTCCATCCTTCTTTCTTTCTCCCCCTACCTTCTCTTTTCTTTCCTTCTGTCTCTTTCTTTTTTCTTCCTTTATTTTCTCTCATGCAATAGGTGTTTATTAAGCCAAACATTATACTATTCACAGAGCTACAGAGCAGTGCTCAAGATGTTTTACATGTTAATCTTTTTCTCCTGGAAAAGCAGAAGACCCAGGCTGGGATGTCAGGAACTAGAGCTCAGCGTGACAGCAGAGATGACTGTCCCTTGATTTTAGGAAGGTGATCAAAATGACACTGGGTGAGAGCAGCCCAGAATTTGAGGAAGGTGAAAGCATCCAGTCTGAAGGAGGAGTAAAGAGCATGAATCTGAACCAAAGAATTAAGAGCAGTGAACATGCAACGCCATAGCAGCAGGCTGAGGCAGGGCCTGGCCGGCTCCTCAGAAGCCACCAGCCAGCCAGGCCAGGAAGCCCTTAGGGAAAGCCCACAAGCCTTGGCCCAGGAGGGATTCCTGAAGGCAACAGTCCTTTCGGAGCTAGGGAGGACAAAAAACAGATTCTGAAAGAATCAGTGTGCCCCACACCAAATACTTTTCTAGTTGCAAAGATCAGGGCATAAAAGTCTTCCTCGAGAATTCTATTTCCTGCTCACTACCAGCACAACTTGCAAAATAGCAGGCGGAAGAAACTTATATTTCTCTAAATTCACTACTGAGACTATAGTACTCCCAGAGGCTTAGACCAAACACAAGCGCTTTCTTTAAGAAACAACAATGTAAATGTGGTCACTTAACCACAGATTTCTTTACATCACCATTAAAAACAAATTATGTCTGGGTGGTAAAATATGTTGGACTAGTTTCAGGGTTTTCCTAGATTGGCAGCTTAGGTTTAAGGCAGCATTTGTCTTCATATATTGGCATTTGTCTCCACTATGTTTCTCAACCAATTGAAAACCACTGAATCACTGAGAAATATTTAATGGGTAATGAGAATCACTTGAGTGACAAGTCCTAGTTGACTAAATAGCCCTGCCATGTCTTTACAATTGATATAAATGCTTTCATATTACATTTACATCTCTTATATCCACTATGGAAAAAATAGTATTTCAACAGTGCAAAAATAATGTGGCAGGAAGGCAACCCTGGAGGGTTATAAATATCAAATAAGTCATAACTATAATGATAATATTGGAATTTATCTTCAGAAGATAAAGGTTGAACTTATCAAAAGGCCACAAGTGAGCAATAAAGTCTTCCTTATAGAGTACAGATAAATTTGAGATTTTCGATAATCTTGTTAAATTCTCCATAGCCCCTTATTCTTAAGACCATGCCTGAGTTTCAAAACTGCTCACTGCTTTCATAATTGCTGCTTTTTGTTGCTTCTTCCATATCTGATGATCTCTAGTAAAACACTAGGATGGCATCTCTTTCTTTTCTCGGCTCCCATTTCTCCTTTCCTGAATTCCTTTCTCACCTCCCTTCTCCTCATCACCTCCCAAGCCTCTATATCTAACAGTAGGGCCAAGGACATAAACAAGGAAAAGAAAATGCAAATAAGAGTTAGATATTTAATAACAGAAGAGGAAGAAGCATAGCACACATTTCACCCCTTTTTTCTACCTAAACAAATCTCAAGACCACTGTTCGCTAGGACTGCCATAATAAAAGTTCCTAGACTGGGTGGCTTCATCAACAGAAAAATATTTTCTCCGCATTCTGGATGCTAGAAGTTGAGACCAAAGTGTCAGCAGGGTTGGTTTCTTCTGAAACTTCTCTGCTTGGCTTGGAGAAGACGGCTGCCTTCTCCCTGAGTCTTCACGAGCTCTTCTCTCTGTACCTGCATCTGTCCAAATCTCCTGTTCTTATGAGCACATCAGTCACAATGGGTTAGAACCTATTCTGATTAAGCCCATTTTAACTTAATTATCTCCTTAAAGATCCTGTTTACAAAGATAGTCCCTTTCTGAAGTACTGGTGGTGAGATGGGACTTTAACATATGAATTTTGGGGAGATACAATTCAGCCACTTTCACGTACCTTTACCGCATAGCACTTCTTTGCCACCCATCCTACCCTGATGTCGATTTTCCCTAGCTTTGGTGATCTCTGCCACTGTTTTAATGGCTGATTAAATTTAATTGGCACTTATGGGTACTGTCTTGAATAGTTTTTAGATGAAAGTTATTTCTTTCCCCAACAAGATCCATGAGCACAGGGGTAGTTTTTAATCCCTCTTGACGTCTAGAACATGATTGAAACATTAGTAGCTAGGCTTACAGTGAAACAAAAAAGCAAAACAAGCAAATCTCTAATGAACTGGAAGAGAAAGTGTCATTTTTTAAGTTGTTGTGTGTATACATTTTCTCCCTCTGGGAAAGGAAGCTCCATAGAGGCAAGATTGTGCCCTTCTGAAGAAAAAGCAAAGGAATTCATTCAGTTTGGCCAGTGAAAGTGAAACCTGGACAATTTTCAAAATCCTTTGCCTTTCCAATATGATTTTTAAGCATAGCGATGTGAAAATTTTGTAAACGTGTCAATTCCAATATTTTCATATATTTGGCCGAGAAGATATTGTTTATAGGAACTTAGTTAACTTTGGATGATAACCACTAAAAGTAGTAGTAGTAGTAGTCACAGTGATCCTTCTCTGTAGAATAAGATTAGAACGCTGTAGCACAGGTACTGTAAACAAATCTTGCAAATGATTCAAGCAGGGTTGCCATCTACATTTGTGTTGCATGGTTTGATTTTTCCATTGATAGGACTACGTCATCTCTCACATGCCCTTGCTGTCTTTACAAACATGGTGGGGTTTTGTGCCATGCCCATGGATTTGAAAAAGCCATTTGGCTCTTTATATATCCAAACTACATCAGGTCTTTCAGAACTCACTTTACTCATGCCTGAAGATGTGCTCAAAGAGAATCTATTCAGTTATAGTCTTTCATTGGCTCGAAAATTCAGTTTCAAACAAGAGGTGAAATTTGTTCCTCTCCTGGCTCTTTAGGGATCTAAGCAAAAATCTGCCTTAGTGAAGAAAAGTTTTAATTCCTTAGCATAGGAAATAAAAGCCAGGAAATTTCAGAATGGTCAAAATAATGGCTTATGTTATCTTCTAAGACAGGTTCAAAGATAAATTAACCCTAATTATGACATCGTTGGTGATAAAGAAGGCAATGACAGGTCATGGGAATTGTCATTAAATGCTTTTTGGACTGTTCATACTTCAACATTCAGAGATAATAAGAATGATGATGGTGGTAATTCTCAAAAGGAGTCAGACATTTGCATAGTGTTCAACATGAGAGATGATACCAATTTTGAGAGACACCAGGATGTCATTAAGCAGGTGAGAGGCTGTCCCCAGGAATTCTGTCTAATAGCCTCTCATTGTCATTATAATGGCTCTATTTATGACCATGTGACAAGCACCTTACTTACATTGCCTAATTGAGTCCTCACAACAATCTGCTTAATGAGGTAGGTATTATTCTCCATGTTTTACAGATGAGGAAACTGGGGGGTCAAAGAGTTTCTGTGCATATGCAGAAGAGCGAGAAGTGCCCATGTGTACAGTGTCTAGGCTGTCAGACCCAAATCACCGAAGATGTATCCATTTAAAGCCATGAAATTTGGGTAGGATAAATGTTTGCCAAATTCACAGGCTGGGTTTCTTGAATCCTCTATAACGTTTTTCCTGGCCGAACTCCTTCCAGAGCTGTCCGTGTTTTCAGTCCCCATCTTCGAAGAGGAAATCGACCTGTCAGAATGACCAAGGGCTTCACCCAAGGATTTCCACATTGTATTAAATAAGAGAGTCTCCAAACGGCCTGAGAGACAATTACTTACATAGAAAATAACTAGATTATATTTTGGTATGAGACAATCTCTTGCCTCAAAATATAAAGGAATAACCACTACTTATGGTTGAAAACATTAGGAGGGGGTAGCTTTGGCTTTCAAAAGACTGCAAAACACTTTCCTAGTATCTTCGTCTGGGAAAATAATGGTCTTCGTTTCTTTAGGCTTCTCCCTGAGTCTGAATCTTCTTTGAGAGGTCCCAGTGACTGCTTGTTTCCACAGCCTGCGCAGGCAACATCTGTTGTGGCCCAAGGATGAGCACCTCACCTCCCGACCCAACACAGCTCAGCCTCAGGGGTGAGGGGAAGGAAGCACACACAGTTGCTCTCATCCTGAAAAACTCCTAGTGAGGCAGAAGCTTTCACACACATGGTTCACAGAGAGATTTCAGCCAGAACTAGCAGTCTCACTAGTTGTCAGAGCCTCTTGTTGATTCCCACCTTCAGCAAAAATCCTTTAGGGCAGCAAGCGCAGCAGGAAACCTGTCATTAACAACCACCATGGTGTCAAATCAGTGATTCTCAGGAGCCCTCACTCCACTATTTAACTCAGCTATTTACCTCATCGGGGAGATCTTTGTTTGATTGTCAGAAAATAGAACATGTACATTTGTCTGTCATAAACACACACAAGCTCTCCAGAGCATAAATAAACAAAACGATCATGTACATTGGTAAATGTGTTTGCATTATTTAACCAAACCAGATGAAGCATGTGAATAACCCTGCATATAAAGTACCATCAAGTAACTTGCTTGTAATCTGTCTTGTACAATACAGTCATTGCCACTCATTCCACTCACCCGATTCAGACCCTGGAAATGTACTATTTTTAGTTGGGCTTTGTACACCACTATTTACAAAGAGCACTGTTAAATCCTTTGAATAGCAGCCAAGAAGTTGGGTGAGAACCTAGAAACCTGCCACACAGATCAGCATCCTAATCAACCCTGAGACAGCCAGTGCTAAAGATCCGCCTTTCTTTCCTTTTCTTCTTCCCCTTTGTCTCCCCGGGAATATCAATGTAAAAGAGGAAAGGAGACAAAGAGTTGGGCCTTATCTGTTCTTGTCGTTCAAATGGGTTGCTTTACTCACTCTCCTAGATAACAGCCCATTTGTCAACATCTTTGGTGGTTTAAGCTGTTCTTTGTCAAAACCACTTTTGGAAAAGATTTGACCATTTATTTACATGGGAGCCAACATGACGGCAGCAGGTGCGTCATGGAAAACTCGGACGTGGGTGCTTCAAAGCCGCTGGGATTTGGTCACGTGATAGCCCGCCTGCTGCCCGGCCAGCGGGCCAAATGGCCACACGGGAAGGAGGGACAGAGTAGAAAATAGTAGGCAAAGTGTTGGCGTGAGGCAGGTGGTGGATGAGGCAGTCGCAAAGAGAAAGGATTGCAACACTAGGGAGGAGATGAAAGGCCTCATATCATTTTGCAGCCAACAAGAAACCTGAAGGAACTAAGTTTGGCTCTATTTCTACAGCTTGTGAAAAGCTGAGAACGGAAGCAATGACTGGGCTAATTCTGGACAAAATTTTTTTAAATGATTTTTGTCAGAGGAACCCAGATCTTCGCCTCAATTCTTTGCTTTTGTCTAAATTGCTCATTTTTCCAAATTTCTGTGAGTAATTCTTGTAGGTGATGTGAATTGATTTGCCTTTGGTGTACTGGACAAGATTTTATTTTATTTTATTATTTTATTTTTGAGATGGAGTTTCGCTCTTGTCACCCAGACTGGAGTGCGGTGGTGTGATCTCAACTCACTGCAACCTCTGCCTCCCGGGTTCAAGTGATTCTCCTGCCTCAGCCTCCTGAGTAGCTGGGATCACAGATGCCCATCATCACAACAGCTAATTTTTGTATTTTTAGTAGAGATGGGATTTCACCATGTTGGCCAGGCTGGTCTTGAACTCCTGACCTCAGGTGATCCACCTGCCTTAGCCTCCCAAAGTGCTGGGATTACAGGTGTTAGCCACAGCGCCCAGCCTGGACAAGATTATTTGAGACATCCCTGGTGGCCTAGATTGTGAAGGGTTTGTCCCCTGTTTCCTTTTGTCCACTTTCCTCATAGTGCCATTTTGTTTTGTCTTCACTCAGCCTGAACTGGCTGGTGAAAATGGCACAGCCAACTGTTACCAGACACGATGTCCTGTCAAACTCCTGTATCTGCATGGGTACGTTCTGATGTTCTCTGAAATATTATTCCTTTCCCTTAACAGAGCTCACCAGACAAGAAATAGAAAAGTGTTCTGAGTACTTTGAATCAAAAGTGGTCTCTGAATTTAAGGCATTTTTATTATTTTGTGTGTTATTTGTAGTTCAAAAGGGTCTTCCTATTCATCATAGTATTAGAGGCATTTGATGGAAAAGTAGTGTGCCAAGATGATTAGTGACAACAACAACAAAAGCAACTTATTTTTGAGCCTGTGAAAGGCCCTGTTCTAGACACTTTATACAATAGCTGTATCCTTACTGATAGCCCTGCAAGGTAAGTATCATTTTTCCCATTGCGGGGAAGTACTGAATCTCGGGAGGGTACTGGGCCAAGGTCACCAGTCAATCAGTGGCAGATAGGGAATTCAAACCTAGGTTTGTTGGGTTCTTTCTACTACACCAGGCAACACCATCTGTAAGTGTGAACTCATTCTGAGCATCAAAGGACAATTGACTTTACTTTGAAGACACTCAATTCCATATTGGTGTCAGTTATTTTAACAGATTCAACATGTTTATCTCAGAACTTTTACAGAATAGCAATTGTTATTTCCCTGGTAGAATTAGGCTTGCCTGCAAGTATTTTTAATTCCTTAACATCTTCTAAGTATTCCATTTGACCTGATCCTTTTCCTTGACGTGGTCTGGAGAATGTGGTCTATAGAAACAATGTATAAGAATATCCTTGTCCAGCACCAGTGGCTCATGCCTGTAATCCCAACACTTTGGGAGGCCGAGGCGGGCAGATCACGAGGTCAAGAGATCGAGACCATCTTGGCCAACATTGTGAAACCCCGTCTCTATAAAAAAGAAAAAAATTAGCTGGCCATGGTGGTGCACTCCTGTAGTCCCAGCTACTCAGGAGACTGAGGCAGGAGAATCGCTTGAACCTGGGAGGCAGAGCTTGCAGTGAGCCGAGATCGTGCCACTGCACTCCAGCCTGGGCAACAGGGCGAGACTCTATCTCAAAAAAAGAATATCCTGACTTTCTTTATAGGTCCATAAATAAATAAAGAATCTTTTCCCCAACCCCGAGTATATAGGAATACCACTATATAGCAGGCTTGCATGCTTGCAAACTTCGAAAGCAATAATTGAACAAAGATTGGGCAAGGTTATGGTGAATAGGAAAGAGAACAAAGTTCATGAAGAGGTGCAAAGAAAAGAGGAAGTAAGTGTTGGTAAATTTTGCATGTACAATAGTATTTCTGTCATAGTGAATGTCTTCTCAGTAGATTATTCTTGCTTTCCTCCTACATATCCATTTATTTTGTTGGACACCAACACCCAATAAAGATAATGGGAACAAATAAGAACTATAGCTCTTTATATAGATTCTAGAAAGTGAAAACTGCTTTTTATAGCTCTAAAACCAAAGCTTTTGGCTTCAGTATAGATTGAAGATATCTCTCTACCATTTACTACCTGGGTTTTTTTATTCGCTTGTATAACCATGTTCTATTTCTGTTTTGTTTGAAAAGAAAATGAAATAGAATTACCTCCTACACCCACACTGCTATTGACATTAAATTTCATCTTCTTTTATTGTGATCAGCAAAGTTACTCATAACATTGGAATTTGTTTTTTGGTTTTAAAGTTATAGCTGCTGCTGTTGTTGGAACAATTAGTATTGCTTTGGCACTGTGTTCTACCTAAACTCATGGCATTTGTGTACTATTTACCTTTCAGAAAAGCTATTTTCCAAGAAGAAAAAGAAAATGGAAGTACAAATTTCCAACAGCACACATTTTCTCTGCTCTCTCCTTGGCTCTGAAAGAGGATGCGTGAAACAGAATTTCAGGCTGTAATTAATGCAGCTCTTCATAAGATAAGAGGTTCTTTTATCTACAGAAAAATTGCTGCACTAATTCTCAACAAGAAGTGCAATGCTCCGGTTAATGCTCTTTCTACAAGAAGAATTCACCTATTCTACGCTCTACATATTTACAGACAAATTTGAATATTTTGTTATGGGAAACTGAAGATGGGTAAACATACAATGATAATAATACTTTATAGGGCTAAATATAAAAACCTTAAATATTAATATTATGTTTGGATAAATGCTGAATAAGCTTACATAAAGAATTTTCAAATAACATTGATGCTACAGGCATGTACTTGTAAGCACAGACCTTAATTGGGCACAACTTAGATCCAGCAGTCTTTGAGGGGGAGAGTAAACAAATTGGGAAATGCATCCTCACTTGATACAGTGAGGAAAAAGAGCTGTGGTTCCTTGCTCTGCTCTAAAGTACTGTCCAAAGAAGGATGAAGCCCCACCGTTTCTATTTTAATTGAAATATTTCCTTGTAGAATGCACATTCCAATTTGGAAACAATACTTCCCGTATGTATGTTTCACGTGTGTGCTTGGAATCGTTGGTAATGTGTTGGCACTGTGTTCCACCTAAATGCATGGCATTTCTATACTATTTAATGTTTTGTTGTTGTTTTTGACATGGAGTCTCAGTCTGTTGACCAGGCTGGAGTGCAGTGATGTGATCTTGGCTCACTGCAACCTCTGCCTCCCGGGTTCAAGCGATTCTCCTGCCTCAGCCTCCTGAGTAATTGGGATTATAGGTGCCTGCCACCACGCCTGGCTAATTTTCTTTTTTTTTTTTTAGAGATGGGGTTTCACCATGTTGGCCAGGCTGGTCTTGAACTCCTGAACTCAGGTGATCCACCCACCTCAGCCTCCCAAAGTGTTGGGATTACAGGCGTGAGACACTGCGCCCAGCCTTTTAATGTTTTCTCAAAAATCAATTTTCTAAGAAAAAAAAAGAAGAATGGGAATACAGCAAATGAGTAGAAGACAGAGATCACAAGAATCATCATGCCTGAGGTCCTGGCAAAGAAGACTCCACTGTAAGGCAGTATGGCACCTCTGATTCACTGGCCCCTTTGTATGGCTCTCAATTTCTATATCCGTAAATAATAAGATTTTCATTCCCTTCCTTCCACTCTGTGAGGTGGACCTGAAATGGGTAGAGAGGTTTATCACTGGGTGCAAGGCTAAGATGCTCAGTTAAAGCAGGAAATTAGGTAGTTTGGCTGAGAAATATGTGTAATTTCTAAGCGTGATTTTTTTTTTTTTTTTTTTTTTTGAGACGGAGTCTCGCTCTGTCGCCCAGGCTGGAGTGCAGTGGCCAGATCTCAGCTCACTGCAAGCTCCGCCTCCCGGGTTTACGCCATTCTCCTGCCTCAGCCTCCCGAGTAGCTGGGACTACAAGAGCCCGCCACCTCACCTGGCTAGTTTTTTGTATTTTTTAGTAGAGACGGGGTTTCACCGTGTTAGCCAGGATGGTCTCGATCTCCTGACCTCGTGATCCACCCGTCTCAGCCTCCCAAAGTGCTGGGATCACAGGCTTGAGCCACCGCACCCGGCCTCTAAGCGTGATTATTGCAAGTAAAAATGAGTGATGTTTCAACAAGAGGGTTATTGTAATTCAGGGTGTAGAACAATTTTAATGTAACTGAAAAGATATTCGTAACACTTCTAAAAAAATAGTTATCGGTCCAGTGTCCACTTTGCTCCAAACCTTCGTGCCCATGCACTCACACATAAATACATGCAGGATTCCTGAGCATGGAAGGATCCTTTTTCACGTGTTCACAAAGAGACTTTTAAGCTCAGAACCTCTTGAGGGTGAGAAACTTTTCTTGGCAGACTATCAACTGGTTCTGAGTGAACAAATCTGACAGAGCCCTTTTCCTTGCTTCTTTTTGTTCATATTGTTCACCCTCTCACAGCAAGGAGGGCTGCTAGGTAGAGTAAGAGGACTCTCAAAGGAGATGAAGGTAAATTTTTTTGGAATAGCTGCAGAGCAATTCTAATGCTTCAGTTAATCTGTTACCTCTTTCCTTGCCCCTAGCTTTCAGTTTTCCTTTTGTATCCTGAAAATAACATTGACATTAAATTGGGTCAGTGGAAAAAAATCCGTCACCAACTGTTGCTTATAATTTTGGTCCCCAAGAAAACATTTGGTAAATAACCCTTATCTAGAGTACACACTATGCAAGGCTCCTAGGGTGGTATTTGAATCTATTCACCTTAGGGAAAGTTGTTGATTCTTTTAGACTCAAATTTCCACAATCAGAAAATTCACTTAATGCCTTTCGAATGTGTTATGCTTCACAGAAAGAGTTTAAGATCAGTGTAAATAGATATACACCCAATAGAAATCATTGCAATATACACAAGCAAACACGTCCAAGTAGGCTCATAGACGCACTATTCAATTCTACCTAAACGGCGATTGACCGGAAAATAAAGTGTGGCATTCAAACATGGAATTCTATAAGGCAGCAAAAATGAACGGACTATAGCTACATACAATACAGATAATCTTAAAAACATAATGCATGAAAACATAAGGTTCAAAGATTACTGATAACATAAAACCCCTCTACATAAAAGAGTAACTTAAGGCCAGGCCCGGTGGCTCACGCCTGTAATCCCAGCACTTGGAAGACCGAGGTGGGTGAATCACCTGAGGTCAGGAGTTCGAGACCAGCCTGGCCAACATTGTGAAATCCTGTCTCTACTAAAAACACAAAAATTAGCCATGTGTAGTGTTGCAGGCCTGTAATCTCAGCCACTCAGAAGGCTAAGGCAGGAGAATTGCTTTAACCCGCGAGGCAGAAGTTGCAGTGAGCCGGGATCGTGCCACTGCACTCCAGCCTGGGCAATAGAGCGAAACTCCATTTTAAAAAAAAAGGGACCTTAAAAAATTATTTAGTAGGTGTACCTACAGTGATAAAACTACACAAAAATCCTAAGAGTAGTACTTACACTGGGGGTGGGAAGGCGGGGAAAGGGGGAGGGATAGTAGTACATAGGTAGATTATTGTCAGTGTTTCAAACATTTGTTTATGTTAACTCATTATATTATTGAACATTAATAATCAAATGACCATGCATAAGGAAAAAACTGACATGGAACATCAAAGTATTGGCAGAGAAAAACCATGAGGAGTATACAGTGATGTTCACAGTAAAATGCCATAGGATACTCGGTTTTGTGCAAAACAAATAACAAAACCCAGAACTCATCATAAGGGAACATGCCACAGGATCTGACTCTGGCCACCTCTGAGTTTTCCTCACTTCTGTTTTTTCATTTGTTTTCTTGTTTTGAGACAGAGTCTTGCTCTGTTGCCCAGGCTAGAGTGCAGTGGCATGATCCTGGCTCACTGCAACCTCTGCCTCCTGGGCTCAAGTGATTTTCCTGCCTCAGCCTCCCAAGTAGCTGGGATTACAGACACGCACCACCACACCCAGTTATTGTATTCTTAGTAGAGACAGGGTTTCACCATGTTGGCTAAGCTGCTTTCAAACTTCTGGCCTCAAGTGATCCACCCACCTCAACCCCACAAAGTGCCTGTAATCACTGCACGAGGACTCCTCACGTCTGTTTGATCCTTACCTGACTTCTTTGGGAACCATCTTCCTTCTAGTTTGAATCCCTAATTGTAGATATTTCCTGTGACTTTATTTTTGCTCCTCTTTTTTCTTCCCTATATAATCTCTCACTGGAAGAGCAGAGTCACTCCCATGGCTCCAACTGCCTTTCAGACGCTCCCAAATCCATCTGTCCAACACTGATATCTCCCACCAGTAGCATTAAACCAACTACTTACAGCTAAATCCTCTAGGATTCTAGCCATTTTCTTCCTTTTTTTTTGTAGTTCACTGCAATCTATGCCTCCCAGGCTCCCAAGTAGCTGGAACTACAGGCATGCGCCACCATGCTCGACTAATTTTTTTTTGTATTTTTAGTAGAGACACCGTTTTACCATGTTGGTCAGGCTGGTCTCGAACTCCTGACCTCAAATGATCTGCCCACCTTGGCTTCCCAAGCGTATTTATCATTTCTATGTGTTGGTAAGATTTCAAGTTCTCGGCCAGACGCGGTGGCTCATGCCTGTAATCCCAGCACTTTGGGAGGCTGAGGCAGACAGATCACCTAAGGTCAGGAATTCGAGATCAGCCTGGCTAATACGTTGAAACCCAGTCTCTACTAAAAATACAAATAATTAGCTGGGCATGGTGGTGCATGCCTGTAATCCCACCTACTCGGGAGGCTGAGGCAGGAGAATCAGTTGAACCTGGCAGGCGGAGGTTGCAGTAAGCCAAGATCACAACACTGTACCTCAGTCTGGGTGACAGAAGGAGACATTGTCTCAAAAAAAAAATCAAGTTCTCTGTTCTAATTACTTTGAAATACACAATACATTGTTGGTAACTGTGATCATCCTGCTTTGCCACTGAACATTGGGGGTTATTTCTTCTAATCAGCCGTTATGTTTTTGCCCATTAATCAACCTCTCTCTATCCCTTCTTCTCACCCATACACCCTTCCCAGCTTCTGGTATCTACTCTATTCTTTTTTTTTTTTTTAGACGGAGTTTCACTCTTGTTGCCCAGGCTGGAGTGCAGCGGCGCAGTCTTGGCTCATTGCAACCGCCGTCTCCCGGGTTCAAGCAATTCTCTTGCCTCAGCCTCCCCAGTAACTGGGATTACAGGCGTGTGCCACCACCCAGGCTAATTTTGTATTTTTTAGTAGAGACGGGGTTTCTCCATGTCAGTCAGGCTGGTCTTGAACTCCCGACCTTAGGTGATCCACCCGCCTCAGCCTCCCAAAGTGCTGGGATTACAGGCATGAGCCACCGCACCCCCAGCCTCTATTCTACTCTTTATGTCCATGAGATCAACCTTTTTTTTTTCAGCTTTCACATATGAGTGAGAAAAAGCAGTATCTGTCTTCTGGGCCTGGTTTATCACACTCAACATAATGACCTCTAGTACCAGCCATGTTGTTGCAAATAACATGATTTAATCCTTTTTTATAGCTTAATTGTATCCCATTGTGTATATATAGCACATTTTCTTTTTTTCTTTTTCTTTTTTTTTTTTTGAGCAGCAGCAAGATTTATTGTGAAGATGGAAAGAACAACCCTTTCCACACCTAGAAGGGGACTGACCACATTCCCCTGGGGGGTGGCCAACTTTTATTCCCTTATTTGGCCCCACCCATGTCCTGCTGATTGGTGCATTTTACAGAGTGCTGATTGGTTCATTTTACAGAGTGCTGATTGGTCCATTTTTACAGAGTGTTGACTGGTGCGTTTAGAAACCTTTAGCTAGACACAGAGCCCTGATTGGTGCGTTTTTACAGAGTGCTGATTGGTGCACTTACAAACCTTTAGTTAGACACAGAGCACTGATCGGAGCATTTTTACAGAGTATAGCACATTTTCTTTAAACATTCATCTTTTGATGGATAATTAGGTTGATTCCATAGCTTTGCTATTGTGAACAGTGCCATGATAAACATGACAGTGCAGATATCCCTTTGATGTACAGACTTCTTTTCATTGGATAAGCACCCAGCAGTGGGATTGCTGGAGCATATGGTAATTCTATCCTTAGTTTTTTGAGAAATGTCCATACTGTTTTCCACATTGGTTGTACTAATTTACATTCCCATCAAAAGTGTGTCAGAGTTCCCTTTACTCCACATCCTTGCCAGTATTTGTTATTTTTTGTCTTTTTAGTAATAACCATTCTAACCAGGGTAATACAGTATTTCACTGCGGTTTTGATTTGCATTTCCCTGATGATTAGTCATTTTGAGTAGTTTTTCATATTCCTGTTCGCCATTTGTATGTCTTCTTTTGATAAATGTCTATTCACGGCTTTTGCCCACTTTTTTTTTTTTTTTTTGAGATGGAGTTTTGCTCTTGTTGCCGAGGCTGGAGTGCAATGGCATGATCGTGGCTCACTTCAACCTCTGCCTCCCGAGCTCAAGCGATTCTCCTGTCTCATCCTCCCAAGTATCTGGGATTACCGGAATGCGCCACTATGCCTGGCTAATTTTGTATTTTCAGTAGAGACGGAGTTTCACCATATTGGCCAGGCTGGTCTTGAACTCCTGACCTCCACCCACCTCAGCCTCCCGAAGTACTGGGATTATAGGCATGAGCCACTGTGCCTGGCCTGCCTACTTTTTAATGGGATTATTTGTTTAGCAGTTTAAATTACTTGTATATTTTGGATACTAGTCCCTTGTCAGATGAATAATTTGCAACAGGCTATCTCTTCACTCTGTCAATTGTTTCCTTTGCCATGCAGAAGATTTTTTAGTTTAAGATAGCCCATTTGTCTATTTTTGTTATAGTTGTCTGTGTTTTTGAGGTCTTAGCCATGAAATCTTTGCCTAGACTGATGTCTTCAAGTGTTTTTCCTATGTTTTCTCCTAGCAGTTGTTTGGTTTTCAGTCTTACATGTAAGTCTTTAACCTATCTTGAGTTGATCTTTGAATTTGGGGAGAGACAGAGGTCCAGTGTCATTCTTCTGCATATAGATATCAATTTCCCCAGCACCATTTATTTAATAGAGTGTCCTTTCTCCAGTGTATGTTCTCTGTGCCTTTATTGAAAATTAGTTGGCTGTAAATATATAGATTTATTTCTGGACTCTATTCTGTTCCATTTGCCTATGTGTCTGTTTTTATACCAAAACCATGCTGTTTGGGTTACTACAGCCTTGTGATATATTTTGAAGTCAAATAATGTGATACTTCCAGCTTTGTTCTTTTTTTTTTTTTTTTTTCTGAGATGGAGTCTTGCTCTGTTGCACAGGCTGGAGTGCAGTGGCACAATCTTGGCTCACTGCAACCTCTGCCTCCCGGGCTCAAGCAATTCTCCTGCCTCAGTCTCCTGAGTAGCTGGAATTACAGATATGTGCTACCCCACCTGGCTAATTTTTGTATTTTTAGTAGAGATGGGGTTTCACCTGCTGGTCAGGCTTGTCTCGAACTCCTGACCTCATGATCCACCCGCCTCAGCTTCCCAAAGTGTTGTGATTACAGGCATGAGCCACCGTGCCCGACCCCAGCTTTGTTCTTTTTGCTCAGGGTTGCTTTGGCTATTCTGATTCTTTATTGGTTTCATGAATATTTTAAGACTGTTTTTTCTAATTCTGTGTAAAACAACATTTGTATTTTGGTAGAGATTTCATCGAATCTGTAGTTTGCTTTGGGAAGTATGGTCATTTTAATGATATTAATTATTCTGATTCATGAGCATGGGATGGCTTTTTATTTGTTTGTGTCCTCTTCAAGTTCTTTCATCAGTGTTTTGTAGTTTTCCTTGTAGAGATATTTCACCTTGGTTAAATTTATTCCTAGAAATTTTTTTTTTTGTAGCTATTGTAAATGAGATTGCTTTCTTAATTTCCTTCTCTCCTTGTTCATTATTGGTGTACAGAAATGCTACTGAGTTCTGTATCCTGCAATTTTACTGAATTTATCAAATCTAGGAGTTCTTTTGGTGAAATCTTTAGGTTTTTCTAGATATAAGATCATATCATTGGCAAAGAAGGACAATTTGACTTCCTCTTTTCCAATTTGGATCCCTTTTATTTCTTTCTCTTGCCTGATTGTTCTGGCAACTATCTTGAATAGGAGTGGTGAAAGTGAGCATCCTTGTCTTGTTCCAGATCTTAGATGAAAGACTTTCAGCTTTTCCCCACTCAGTACAATGTTAGCTGTGGGTTTGTCATATGTGGTCTTTACTATTTTGAGGTGTGTTCTTTCTTTTTTTTTGAGACAGAATCTTGCTCTGTCACCAGGCTGGAGTGTGGAGTGCAGTGGTACAATCTCAGCTCACTGCAACCTCCCGCTCCCAGGTTCAAGGGGTTCTCCCGCCTCAGCCTCCTGAGTAGGTGGGACTACAGGTGCATGCCACCACGCCCAGCTAATTTTTTTTTTTTTTTTTTTTTGGTATTTTTAGTAGAGATGGAGTTTCACCATGTTGGCCAGATGGTCTTGGTCTCTTGACCTCGTGATCTGCCCACCTCAGCCTCCAAAAGTGCTGGGATTACAGGCGTGAACCACTGTGCCCAGCCTTGAGGTATGTTCTTTCTATGCCCAGTTGAGTTTTATTATGAAAGGATGTTGAATTTTATCAAATGCCTTTTCTGCATCTGTTGAGATAATCATATGGTTTTTGTCCTTCATTCTTTTGATGTGATGTGTGATGTTTATTAATGTTGAACCATCCTTGTGTCTCTGGTATAACTCCCACTTAATCATGTTGCATTACCTTTTGATCTGTTGTTGGATTCTGTTTGCTAGTATTTTGTTGAGGATTTTTGTGTCTATGTTAATCAGGGATATTGGATGGTAGTTTTCTTTTTCTGTTGTGTTGTCTGGTTTTGGTATCTGGGTAACACTGGCCTCATAGAATAAGTTAGGGAGAGTTCCTTTGTCTTTAATTTTTTGGAATAGTTTCAGGAGGACTGGTATTAGCTCTTCTTTATACGTTTGGTAGGAATAGCTATGAATCCAACCAGTCCTGAGCTTTTCTTTACTGGGAGACTTTTTATTACTGATTCAACTTTGCTATTCATAATTGGTCTATTCAAGTTTCCTATTTCCTCCTGATTCAATCTTGGTGGGGTGTATGTTTTCAGAAATTTATCCATTTCCTCTAGGCTTTCCAGTTTGTTAATGTATGGTTGTTGATAAAAGTCTCTGATGATCTTTTGTATTTCTATGGTATTGGTTGTAGAGTTGTAATGTCTCCTTTATTTCTAATTTTGTTTATTTGGGTTTTCAGCTAGTGGTTTATCAATTTTGTTTACCTTTTTTTAAAAAACAACTTTCTGTTTCATTGATCCTTTGTATTTTTTTCTTTCTTTATTTTTTTATTTTATTTTTATTTTTATTTTTTTTGAGACAGAGTCTCGCTCTGTCGCCCAGGCTGGAGTGCAGTGGTGTGATCTCGGCTCACTGCAGGCTCTGCCTCTCGGGTTCATGCCATTCTCCTGCCTCAGCCTCCCGAGTAGCTGGGACTACAGGTACCTGCCACCATGCCTGGCTAATTGTTTTTTTGGTTTTTTTTTTTGTATTTTTAGTAGAGACGGGGTTTTACCATGTTAAGCAAGATGGTCTCAATCTCCTGACCTCATGATCTGCCCACCTCGGCCTCCCAAAGTTCTAGGATTACAGGCGTGAGTCACTGCACCTGGCCTTGTGTTTTTTTCATTTAGACTCTGTTTTGTTTAGTTCTGCTCTGATCTTTATTATTCTTTTGCTAATTTTGAGTTTCATATATTCGTGCTTTTCTAGTTACTTGAGATGTCTCTTTAGGTTGTTTATTTGAAATCTTTCTTTTTTTTTTTTTTCTTTGAGATGGGGTCTCACTCTGTCACCCAGGCTGGAGTGTAGTAGTGCAATCTTGGCTCACTGCAACCTCTGTCTCCCAGGATCAAGCAATCCTCCCACCTCAGCCTCCAGACTAGCTGAGACTGCAGGTATGTGACACCATGCCTGGCTAATTTTTGTATATTTTGGCAGAGACGGGGTTTCACTACACTGCCCGGGTCTCGAACTCCTGAGCTCAGGTGATCCACCCACCTCAGCCTTCCAAAGTGCTGGGATTACAGGCATGAGTCACTGCACCTGGTCCTGATTTTTTTCTTTTTTTTTTTAACAGGGTCTTACTCTCTTGTGCAGGCTGAAGTACAGTGCAGTGGCATGATCTCAGGTCACTGCAACCTCTGCCTCCTGAGCTCAAGCAATACCCCCACCCCAGCCTCTTGGATACCTGGGACTCAGGTGTGCATCACCACACCCAGCTAAGTTTTTGTGTGTTTTGTAGAGACATGGTTTCACCATGTTGCCCATGCTGGTCTCAAACTCCTAGGCTCATGCAATCTCCCCATCTCAGCCTCCCAAAGTGCTGGGATTACAGACATGAGCCACTGAGTCCAGCCTCAATTTTTTTTGATTTAGGTGATTTTTGCTATAAACTTCCTACTTAGCATTGCTTTTGCTGTATCCCATAGATTTTGATATGGTGTGTTTCTATTTTCATTTGTTTCAAGAATATTTGTTATTTCCATCTTACTTCCTTTGTTGAGTTGATGGTTGCTCAGGACTGTGTTGTTTAATTTTCATGTATTTTTATAGTTTCCAAAGTTCCCCTTGGTATTGATTTCTAGTCTTATTCCACTGTAGTCTGAGAAGATAGTTGATAAAATTTTGATTTTTAAAAATGTTGAGCCTTGTTTTGTGGCCTAATATATGATCTATCCTGAAAAACATTCCGTGTGCTGATGAGAAGGATGTATATTCTGTAGTTGTTGGATGAAATGTTCTGTAAATATCTGTTAGGTTCATTTGGTTTAAAGTGCAGATTAAATCCACTGCTTCTTTGCTGATTTTTCCATCTAGATGATCTATCTCATGCTGAGAGTGGGGTGTTGAACTCCCCCACTATTGTTTCATTGGAATGTTTTTCCTCTCTTTAGATCTAGTAATATTTGCTTTTCAAATCTGGGTGCTCCAGTGCTGAGTGCATATGTTTTTAGAATTGTTATTTCCTTTTTTTGGATTGGTCTCTTTATGACTATATAGTGACTTTCTTTGGTTTTGTTTGTTTGTTTGTTTACTGTTTTTAACTTAAAGTTTGTTTTATCTGATATAAGTATAGCTACTCCTGCTTGCTTTTGGTTTTCATTTGTGTAATATCTTTTTCCATTTCTTTAAGTTTATATGTGTCCTGGCAGATAAAGTGTATTTCTTGTAGGCCGCATATAATTGGATATTGTTTCTTTATCCATTCAGCTAGTTTATACATTTTAAGTGGAGAACTTACATTAAGGTTATTACTGATATATGAAGTTTTGAATGGCATCTGAGAAGTGTTCAGCTGCCAACAGTGTTCAGCTGCCAACAGTGGCTGGGCAGGGTGATCTCTAGGCCGTTGGACAGCATGCTTGAGAACTGGGGGACAGGACCAGGGTAGTGGACTTTAGGCCCTCTGGTAGTGTGTTCAAGCACTGGTTGTAATAGGTAAAGGCAGGTGGTCCCCAGGCTGCTGGCAGAATGCTCAGGTAGAGGCACTGGTGGCTGTGCTGTAGGCCTGTCTCTGAGGAGGTTGGGGCCACTCTCAGTGAGACCAGTTTAGGAAGGCAGCTATGGGATGTCCAGTTCTGTCACCTTTTGGTCCAACAACAGACTGTGGCAGAGGAGGAAGTAAAATTTATCCTTGGTGTGTGTAAAAGTGCCATCCTCTTCTCTTCTTTGACAGTCCTCTGGGGGCTGAGTGCTCAGAATGGTGCCATGTGGCAGTTGCTTGGGGCTCAAAAGCCTGTGGGACTCAGTGTGAGTGTTCTTTCTAAAGTAGTGCCTACACAATCTCTAAGTAGCTCTGTACGTTAGTCTGGAGGCCCAAGAGGGTCAAGGCGCTTTCCTGTGGCTAGGAACGTAGAAGTCCATGGTGGGAATGTGGAGCCCTGGGGGTCATTCTCTTACCCTTTCCCTGTTTATGGGAGGTTTTCTCAGCTTCCAGCTGATCTTGGACCAGTACGTTGCCCCGCTTCCCTCTCCTTCTTTGCTTTTGATGCTTCCTACCACTTTCCCGTTGAATTCTAGTGTTTTCTCTTAGATGATCTATTTGAAGTGTGAATATCTACTTGTCATTTTTTGTCCTCTCCACAGAAGAGGTGTGTACTAGCTGCATTTAGTCAACCATCTTAGATTTCTTCCACTGGTTCCTTGGCGGGTTGCTGACATCAATTGCCAGAAAAACTTTTCCTCTTCCCCAGGGCCTTTCTGAAGAATTGTTCTATTAAAAAAAAGGGGGGGTGAGGGGGACTATGTTATTTAAAAAATGTCAGTGCCATAAAAGTCACAGACAGGCTGCAGGACTGTTCTACATTAAAATAGTAAATGGACATGACAACTAAGTACAATACTTTAGGTTAGACTTGATCCTGTTCTTGAAAGGGGAAAAATGTCATAACAGATACTGCTTTAATTGACAAAATTCGCATATGAATTCCAGAGTAGATAAAAGTGTTTTATTAGGGTTAAATTTACTAAAGTTGATAACTATTCTGTGGTTAAGAAGAGAATAGCCCTATTTTTAGGAAAAAAGAGAGATATTTAGAAGGGCATAATGATTCATCCAATTTATTTTCAAATGGTATAGAAAAAAATTCTGTGTGTGTGTGTATATACATATATATGTGCATACACATACACATATGTATTTATAATAAAAAGGAGAAAGAGATCAAACAAAAAAGCAAGTAGGATAAAGTATTAACAATAGGTGAATCTGGATAAAGGATATACAGGCATTCCTTATGCTATTCACACTTTCAACTTTTCTGTAAACTGGAAATTATTTACAAACAAAAGTAAAAAATAAAACAAAACAAAACATGTTCCATCCTTTCTCTGTTGCCTGAGCATGTTTATTAGACCCTTCATAGCCTGGCTCTGGCTCCTTTCTGGCTGCACCTGCTACCATTTCCTTTCTCCTCTCCAATAAGCAACCCAACGCTTCCCATTCCCCAGAGTACCCCTCTCTGCCTTTGCACCTCTAGTTTCTTACATCTGGAATGGTGTTCAGCTTCCTTCCTGCTCAGCAAATCCTCCTTTCCTGAAGGCTCAGCTCAAAATGATCTCTCCTTGAAGTTCTCTGAAAAACCTTTTAGAAAGTTTTAAGCAAAGTTGAGGTGCTCAGAAAACTAGAGAGAGAAACACAATATGCTTTGTTTTATCAGAAATGTGCAAAATAAAAGGTCTGAAAAGAGTTGGGTAATTTCATCTTACGACTGTGTTTTAACTTTTAAAAATTCCTGCATCATTCAGTACAGTTTCAAAGTCTTCACTCTACATGGAACTTCCATTTGAATCTTTCTACTATATTATAGTAAGTTATTTTATTTTATTTTATTTTATTGAGACAGAGTCCCACTCTGTTGCCCAGCCTGGAGTGCAGTGGTTCGATCTTGGCTCACTGCAATCTCCACCTCCTGAGTTCAAGCAATTCTCCTGCCTCAGGCTCCAGAGTAGCTGGGATTACAGGCACTTGCCACCATACTCCTCTAATTTTTGTATTTTTAGTAGAGACAGGGTTTTGCCATGTTGGCCAGGCTGGTTTCGAACAGGTTTCGAACACCTGACCTCAGGTGATCTACCCGCCTTGGCCTCCCACAGTGCTGGGATTATAGGCATGAGCCACCGTAACCAACCTACAGTAAGTTATTATTATTATTATTTGAGACGGAGTCTCACTCTTGCCAGACTAGAGTGCAGTGGTGCAATCTCAGCTCACTGCAACCTCCACCTCCTGCGTTCAAGCGATTCTCCTGCCTCAGCCTCCCAAGTAGCTGGGACTACAGATGTGCGCCACCATGCCCAGTTAATTTTTGTATTTTTAGTAGAAACGGGGTTTCACCATATTAGCCAGGATGGTCTTGATCTCTTGACCTTTTGATCCACCTGCCTTGGCCTCCCAAAGTGCTAGGATTACAGGTGTGAGCCACCATGCCCAGCCTAATAAGTTATTTTATATTACAACAACAATTTGTATATCTTATAAGATACCATGCTGTATCATAATTATTTCTTCAGGTATCAGTTTCACCAATCACAGTGTGGAATAAGAACAATCTGATTTATCTTTAAATCTCTTCCAACACTTTGCAAATGCCTAGCATGTAGTGGGCTCTAAGCAAATTCAATGATCATTGTATAAAACAATCTAATTACCAAATGTGATTTAAACATGCATGTACATACAGCTCTCAAGTTTAACATCACTATTATCCTAGCAAACAAACGGGAAATGCTTAACAAAAATGTTTTCACTGGATTTATTCTTCTCGTGGGCAGTCTAATAAATAGAGTCCACTTTTTTCCAGTCCTTCTCAGGCAAAAAGACATGTAATATATGGGTAAATAAATGATTATAGACTGTATTGCAGTCTATAATCATTTATACAGAGTGAAACTTTTTAACTACAAATTTACATAGAGCCAAATCTAGTTAGGGTCAGAATTTGAAAATCCCACCAGACTCAAAGCAATTTGTAAGTAACAAAATTCCATTCAAATTGATTTGTCTCTGATTTCTTAGACTATGTTTTAAAAATACTTGTGTCTATATGTGAATCAGTCTCTGAACAAACATCAGTATCTCTGTACCTTTGTTATGGCTAGGTTTGTCAGATGAGTGTGTGTATTAGAGTTCTCTAGAGGGATAGAACTAATGGAATAGATCTATCTGTACAAAGGGGAGTTAACTCACATGGTCACAAGGTCCCACAATAGGCCATGTGCAGGCTGAGGAGCAAGGAGAGCCAGTCTGAGTTCCAAAACTGAAGAACTTGGAGTTTGAGGCGTGGAATCGTCCAACACAGGAGAAAGATGTTGGCTGCGAGGCTAGGCCAGTCTCACTTCACATTTTTTCTACCTGCTTTTTATTTTAGCTGCACTGGTAGCTGATTCGATTGCACTCACCCAGATTAAGGGTAGGTCTCTCTTTCCCAGCCCACTGACTCAAATGTTAATGTCCTTTGGCAACATTCTCAGAGACACATCCAGTATCAATACTTTGTATCCTTCAATTTGATCACGTTGACACTGAGTATTAACCACCACAGTGTGTGTGTTCATCTGCCTTTTGGTTTAAAAAAATAAGTAATTTTATGCTTTGAACTCATGAGGACAATTATATTTGTACAGATTTAAACAAACACTATCTGTGTACTAGATTTTCTAGAAAATAAAACAATTCCTTCTAGGATTTAAATTAGAATCAAAAATCAAAGTAAATTTGTGCTTTCATGCTCTACGAACCATTGAAAATGACACATGCACAACTTTCCCAAATCTAATTTAAATCTTAGCTAAGAATATTCTAGCATATCAGTTGTTTCCTGGAATTTTAATATTTGAAGAGGTGGAAAGAAATGTTTTCTTTCTTTATTTAAGGGTAGAGTTAAATAACAATTAAAAATTTTATTTTTTATAACAAAGCTGCAATGTTTTGAGTACTATTATGTTTTAGCGCAATATGAAGTCTACAGATTCTTATATTAACTTAGTGATCTCAGACTTTTTACAAATGAAAGTATAAAGTTTTATTCCATTGGATTCTAACACTCCCCTTTGTGTTACAATTGTTCTATTTTTTTTTTTTTTTTTTTTTGAGACAGAGTTTCACTCTTGTTGCCCAGGCTGGAGTGCAGCCGCATTTGGCTCACCACAACCTCCGCCTCCTGGGTTCAAGCGCTTCTCCTGCCTCAGCCTCCCGAGTAGCTGGGATTATAGGCATGCGCCACCACACCCGGCTAATTTTGTATTTTTAGTAGAGACGGGGTTTCTGCATGTTGGTTAGGCTGGTCTCGAACTCCCAACCTCAGGTGATCCACCTGCCTCGGCCCCTCAAAGTGCTGGGATTACAGGGTTGAGCCACCATGCTTGGCCAATTGTTCTATTTTTTTCAGTAGAGCTAGTTATGTTTTGTGTATGTGTAAGACAGGGTATTGTTCTGTTGCTCAGGCTGGAGTGCAGTACTACAATCACAGCTCACTGCAGCCTTGATCTCCCAGGCTCAAGCCATCTTCCTGCTGCAGCTTCCTCAGTAGCTGGGACTACACGCATGTGCCACCACACCTGTCTAATTTTTTATATTTTTTGTAGAGATGGTGTCTTGCTATGTTCCCTAGGCTTGTCTTAGACTCCTGAGCTCAAACAATCCTTCCACCTAAGCCTCCCGAGGTGCTGGAATTATAAGCATGAGCCACCATTCGCAGGCTAGCTAGTTCTTTTTACAATGTAAAAATCAAGTATATACTGCGACCAGAATTCTTGATTTGCAGAGCTCAGTTAGGGACTGATAAGGACATGCTGCTGACTCAAAAGGTTGAGAAGCTTGCATTTGATGATGCTAAGTAAAACCTAACTCCCTGAGTTCTAGTAATTGCCCACAACACATTATTTTTTTCTCCTCTTTTTTTACTTCACCTTTGCCTCATATATTACATACAACTGTGAGAATTAGAGATGTCTTACCTGGAAAAGAAGAGAATTAGAGCAAATATAATTGTCATGGGCTAACTCTTGCAGATCTCAGCTCAAGAAGTCAGAAGCCATAGGTGAAATTATAGGGATAACACCAGCTCAGTGTAAAGAATTTCCAACATAAACAGCTACTGCATGACAGAATGAGCTGCTATGGGAGAATGCAACATCCAATCAAGGCAAGTAGTCGAGGAAGAGTAGGTAACCATCTGCAAGAGGATTTCAACACGGGACAAGACAATCCCATAGTAAGTCAAAGTTTAAGACCCTATAATTATGTGATATTGGAGATTCAATGTTTGCAATATTATTCTCATTCCATCTGGTTCCTAGTACTAAGTCTTTGCTTTTTGTTTGTTTGTTTTTCTTTTGGAGACAGGGTCTCACTCTTGTCACCCAGGCTGGAATGCAGTGGCATGATCTTGGCTCACTGCAGCCTCAACCTCCCAGGCTCAAGCAGTCCTCCTACATCAACACCCCAAGTAGCTGGGACTACATCCATATGCCACCATGCCTGTTTAATTTTTGTATGTTTTGTAGAGACGGGGTTTCACCATGTTGCCCAAGTTGGTCGCGAACTTCTGAGCTCAGGTAATCCACCCACCTCGGCCTCCCAAAGTGCTGGGATTATAGGCATGAGCCACTGTGCCTGGCCCGCTGGTACTAAGTCTTCCCTGACATTTTGTCAGTAAAGGTCAAAGTCACTGGAAATGGTCACTGCACCTAACCTAAGTGTCAATTTCCTGATCTATAAAGTAGAGGGTTTGACGAATTCATCTCTAGAATTCTGTCTACTTCTAGCCAGCTAGACTCTTCACTGATATGAAGTCACCACTGTGTATCTACCTTACTAACCTTTTTTTGTTAACATGTAGGAAATGTAATAAATGCCTGACATTTTTCAACAACATTTATAACCTTTGGGGATCAGTTCATTTTCAGCAATTCAATTTTAGTCATTTTGATTGCTTTTGTCAGAGGGGAAAAATAATGTCACGTAATTAAAATGATAAATAACCTCCCAAATAATGTATGTTTATTAGTCTTATGACAGAACCTCCAGCTATATTTTGTTAGAACTAAATTAAAAACAGCACATAACTTGCAGCTCTTGCAAGTTTTCACAATTTAAAAATTGAAGATGTGTTGCAAGCAGAGTTCATTAATTATAGAGCTCAATGATTATATTTGATAAAATATCCTCTGATCTACAATTACAGACTGATGAGAACATGCTGTTGATTCAAAAAGATTGGAAAATCGCATGTATCACTTGCAGACTCCTGGGACCAGCGTACTCTATACCACTCAGGTATAGAGATGCATCTTCTAGAAGTGCCAATTGCCCTACTCTCTGGGACCGAGCTAACTAATACCCAACCTCTGAGGTTCTTAACACCTCATGTATTCAATCTGTGGTATTCTTAACACCTCACCTCTGAGACAGTCAACATTGTGTCAGGTGTTGAAGCCTAAGCCTCTGAAGCCAATGTTATGCTAAGCTGTACAGGAACTGAAACTACAACCCCTGGCTCAAGAACATCCTAAGCAGTGGCCTGTGCAGAAACTCCTGCAGGAACACCCCTTCCTCAGGTTTAGTGAGCCAAGTCCTTGCAGCAGTAGGGCCACAATCACACCCATTCCTATTGAGTTATTTTTTTTTAATCAGTTAATGCTTAAACGTAAGTCCACCTCAGTCATCAATCTCTTTGCATGATTTTCCCCACAGCTCCTGGATGAGCCCTCTGTTCCCCCTCTCTTGCCCAAGGCTTCCACATGCCTTCTGGAACCATTGCTTTCTATTCAGCAAACTCCCTTATGTCATCACTCTGTTCTCTTAACCATCCCTTCACCTTTTTGCTCCAACACAAACCTGAGTTTTTCCTGAGGACATTGCTTCTCTTGTAGTCCTCTAACGTGGTGACTGTCTGCTCTGTCACATCAGGTGGAGAAGGGCTTTGGTGTCCCATTGTTCCCCACTGTCATTTCCAGGTCCCTTGTCTTTGCACTCTCTCATCTGAGTCAGTGTGGAGCTATCTGATAAGGCCTCCGCTGGTAGCTGTCATCTCTGGGCCTCCCATTTACTCTTTCGGACTGTTTCCCTCAAATCCAAACCCAGCCAATCGCTGCAGTAATTTCAAAATGCAAAGTTGACATACATGATAATCTGGCCTCTGAATCCCAACTTCCTTATCTCCAATGACCTTTAGCTTCTCTCCATCCTAGCTACCCACTCTCAGGGTCACATTTGGACCTTGTCATCATCTACAACAGATCTATTGCCAAAACCACCAATTCAAGCATCCTGCTTTTTGACCACACCTGTTTCTCCTTTGCCATTCCACCCACCATGATTATTTTGTGTCCAAATTTAGATTTTCAGCCCAGTGACCCCTTCTACTTGCTACCAATTCATCAGGTCTCTTCTTTTATCCCTCTGTCCCTTATCCAGCTAAAATTCCATGTACTATAGTTTCCGTAACAGTTTGTACACTGTCTCCCCCACCACAGAGTCTTTACCCATGGCAGTCTCTCAACCTATAATGGTTTTGTTCATCAGTTTCCTGGTTAATTCCTATTCATTATTTAGACCAATGCTGGTCAGTAGAACTTCTGCGGTGATGCAAATGTTATATACCTGTGCTGTCCAATTCTGTAGGCACTAGCCACATGTGACTATTGAGCATTTGATGTGGCTAGTGTGACTGAGAAACTGAATTAGAAACTGGATTTTAGGGTTTTGTTTTTTGTTTTCTGCTTTTTTGTTTGTTTGTTTTTGAGACAGAGTCTCACTCTGTTGCCTGGGCTGGAGTGAAGTGGCGCGATCTGCAACCTCTGCCTGGGTTCAAGTGATTCTCCTGCCTCAGCCTCCCAAGTAGCTGGGATTACAGGTGTGTGCCACCATGCCCAGCTAATTTTTGTATTTTTAGTAGAGATGGGGTGTCACCATGTTGGCCAGGATGGTCTCGATCTTCTGACCTTGTGATCCACCTGCCTCAGCCTCCCAAAGTGCTAGGATTACAGGTGTGAACCACCGCGCCTGGCCTGAATTTTAGTTTTATTTAATTTTAATTAATCTAAATAATTAGATTGGCTGCTATTTTTGTCAGTGCGGCTTTTGCTCTCACTCAAACTGACCTTCCTTAGGACAGCCTTCCCTAACTCCCCATGTGATTTCAGGGTCCTCTGTTATATTGCCATGGCTTTATCCTTGCCTTCACAGCACCTATCTTAGTTCGTGATTATATACTCATTGTGTGATTGTTTGACTGTGTCTGATTGCTTACCATTGTATCCCCAGCATCCAGCACAGTTCCTGACATACTGTAAATATTTTTCAATAAATGAATGAATGGATGGACATTGTGAGAGCAAGAGGAGGGGATGCAGATTAAAATAGCTGTGAAGAATCTTCAGTGGACAATCCTCATGATCCAAAGAAGAATGACTGCACTACTGGAGTTAGGGGTGCCACTAACAAGTCAGTTGAGCAACCTATTTCCAGGACCACTTGGCCAGCATTGGTGCCAGTGGGTGCAAGGACCATTAATACTGACTCACAGGCCAAAGGCAAGCTCCTTGTCCTCAAACTATAAGCATTATCTTATTATTCACGTTCTATCAGGTTACCATTAGTCAGATTTCAACTGTCAAAACAATATCCTCCTCCAGCAGAGCTATGAGCCTGATAATTTATTCTGATATACTTTGGCTGCTACCAATTTTTTGTAACTTAAAAAAAAACTTGGATACTATATTTGAAAGTAAAGCACATTATTTCAACACCTGATTTACTCAAGTTAACATATGGCTTATATCTTAAATGTGTTTTTAAAAGATTACATATTCTCAAATTGATAGAATTATAATTTCCCCCATTTAAGGGTTACATAATTAAATATAGGCATGTAGTTTTTGTGGAAACAGATACAACATGATCTAGAACATTGTAAAATATTCCTGCTCAGAAAAAAATAGATAAAATTCAAAAAGGTCCTTCCACATATAACACTTCCATTTTTTCAGTAACAAGTTTGAGAATTCCTTCCTAATATCAACAATTTTTAAGGACTCTCCATTTATAGTAATTGTACTTTCAGTATTCAGTTAAATGAGAAAACACATAATGATAAAAGCTTCTATAAACCCAGGAATGTTCTGAAACTTATAGCCATTAATCAGCACATACTTACGTATTCTTAAAAATAAGAATACAAATATATTTGCAATATAAATAATGTTTGTAGTGGAAACACTCATTTGTTCCACTACCCCAACCTCCCCACCATGCTCTCCAGTTTGTTTCTGTTATATATTTGGTGGTTCGGTATCTCAGAAACTGATCCAATATTTAGAATAGAAAATGGGCTTACTGAAAGGGGACAGTCTTAGGCAAAATGCAAACATATATACATATATGTGTTTGCCAGGTGTATTTATTATATATATGTTGCATGTTATATGTACTCTTGATAAGGGAATCATAGAACTTGGAGATATTCCAAAGTTTATCTGGGCTATTTCCTATAATGCAATAGAATAGTATCTAGATCATTCATAACAGAAATAGCTGAATGATTTAGGCGCATTCAGCAATGAAAGAATGTTATTATTTTATAGTAGCTTTAACACAGGAGAAAAAGTGTTTTCCCTATAATTATGATTATTGCCATTAATATCTCCAAGGTTTTTGGTTTTCACTCTACTATCTGTAGGTGTGTGGAGGAGTGCAAAAATCTAGTCCATGTCTATTCTGCAACAGAACAGTCTATCAGATCATTTCCCAGTTAGAAGCACCTGCCTTTCACTGATTCAAATCATACTTTAGCCCTGGGGCATTCACTTATGGCATTTTTTTTTTTGTGATGATGGTATATATCAACTTGGGTTTTACATGTAAATGCCCGTCATTCTTAGAACTTCCTCCCCCACCTTACCTAGTTATGATAAGCACAACATCAGTGATTCATGAGAACATAACCCTGAAAACCTCCCCATTTTAGAAACTGCCTTGGTTTTGCAAAGTATTTTATAGAAATACTATGTTCATATTTTAATAGAAATATAATCTAGACAAAACCAAAAAGCAAACTTCTTTCTAGGTAAACTTCTCTATGAGGACTCTGCTATTACATTTTCCTCCTCTGTAGTTAAGTTTCCTATATCTTTGAGCTTTAGTTCTAGAGTTTCAGATTTTGTAAGGCATTTTAAAAGAATCATCGAATAATAGCTGCTGCTCTAGGACCAGGTTTACTTAGATTGTCCTGACTCTGAACTTCTGAATCCTATGTGCACCTCCTTCTTAATTATGTAAACCCATGACCCTCTGGTCTCTACCTCAAGTTCCTATCTGCTCCTAGTCCTCTACAAACAAGTCTTTTTATTCCCTATATCCCAAAAGAAAATCACTCTAGTTTTCAAGACTTGTACTTTGCTGATCAACTTCTTTACCTATTCATCCTCCAAGACACATAGTGGTAATCTGATTAGTAGCAACCTGCCTAGGATAGCAAAATGCATGTCCACTATAATTTCTGTACAGTCAGCTTACATGGTATGCCTCAGGGAGAGCTCTAAGCTACACTTGACTTTAGATTCCCTTGTTAATTCAACAATTAAGACTAATCTGTTACATATTACAACTTATAAAAGACTGTTTCCAACATTTTTTTTTTTTCCAGACAGGGTCTTGTTCTGTTGCCCAGGCTGGAATGCAGTGGTACAATCATAGCTCACCTCTGCCTTGAAGTCCTAGGCTCAAGCAATCCTCCTGTCTCAGCTTCCTGAGTAGTTACGACTACACGTGTGCACCGCCATGTTGCCTGATCTGGCCTCAAACTGCTGGGCTCAAGCCATCCTCCTGCCTGGTCTGTGTTAGGATTACAAGTGTTGGGATTACAAGTGTGAGCCACCATGCTCAGGCTATTTCTAAGACTATTATGGCACAATGGGTACTCAATAAATATTTGTTGAAAGAATCAATGAATCAACTTATCGTCTTAGATGGAAAAGCCAAAGGACCAGATCTCTTTTCAGTAACCACAGCACTGGATTGGCAAATGCTGCCTTCTATTTGAAATCGTGTAAAATTCTTCTTTCAGATATAAACTAAAATCAAAGACAACGTCTGAATGCCATCCCATGAAGCAATCTGCCATTGCGATATCAGGTGTGGCTTCTACCACCACAGTCACTGTCAATCTACTTTTTTTTTCTTTAGATTCTGTCACCCAGAACGGAGTGCAGTGGTGTGATTTTGGCTCACTGCAGCCTCCGCCTCCTGGGTTCAAGCAACTCTCCTGCCTCAGCTTCCCGAGTAGCCGGGACTATGCCAGCATGCCCATGCCACCACACCTGGCTAATTTTTGGAGTTTTAGTAGAGATGGGGTTTTACCATGTTGGTCAGGCTGGTCTCAAACTCCTGGCCTCAAGTGATCTGCCCACCTTGGCCTCCCAAAGTGCTGGGATTACAGGCGTGAGCCACTATGCCCGGCCTTCATCCTACATTTCTCTATTCTTCTTCTGTCTCCTCTTATTAAAATCTGAACTGATCCAGAAATCTTCCAGTTCTTGGTGTGCGTGTGCACAAACACACACACACACACATACGTATTTTCTTGATCCTAGTCCTAATGAAAAACATGTGGAGCATAGCAAGAAATTCCTTCTTATTCTATGAATAGCAATTCAAGGGATGGTTTCCAAAGAATTATTAAAACACACGTAAGAATTCACATTATACTCCAGTGGGTAGTAACAAATTGAAAACGTTATCAATGCTTTATAATGTGGGGAAAACCCTGAGTATATAACAATCTTGGGCAGTGAAAAAGAAATAACCCAGATTCCACAATTTGAACTGCTGACCTTTTTCTGTAGCTGACCAACATTTTTTCACCTCACTTAGTTTACTAATTTATGATTTTCTTACGCTAAATTTTGCATCCCTTTGGTATAAAGTGCCAGCGTACCTGGAAAATATTTTTGCATTGTACCATTTTACATGCTAGTTAAAATATACCCTCACATAGTTTGTGTCTTTGAAAATAATATAGTACCCTATGATTAATACACCAGACTCATATAAATATAAATAGACGTAAATACACACATATATATGTTTTGTCTTACTATAATCCATCTGAGGTTAACTGAGAAAATCCCCATATAACAAACATATGTACAAGTCCCAGCCAATGATCCATTCTAGGGAATGTTAAATAAACCAAATCTGGTTTGGCCAAAGAACTTAGATAGTCCCTTGGAGTTTTCTGCTACATCAGGTGTAACTGAATGTAAAATTTTCTATCTGGAATTTCAGGGGCAATTAAAACTCTTAATAATTCTTTTTCCCTTTGGCTGTACCTTTATTGGTTGGCAATGAATGACTTGGCTTCTGACCAACATAGGAAAAAAAAATACTTTTTTCTCAGAAAACTTGTGATGACAGCCGTCATTTTCCAGCTCTCAGATGCCAATGGGAATTGACCCCAATAGTCATAAGCAATAAAGTTCTGTCAGAGAAAATCCTATTTAATGGAGCAGCATTTTCCATTAGGAAATTCCTTCTAATAACAAATAACTAGAAACTACTTTTTGTTCTCTTCACAGGGCCTAGTCCCATGACAGGCCCTCATTCCAGGCCCTACCACGGTGACATCTCTATTGTACCACCAGCTCCCCAAAGTGGTGACAGGAGCCCTGGGCCTGAGCTGCAGCAGTGACTCAGCATGCCCCAAATGTCTCCAAGTTTCCAAGGCCACCCCACAGTTGTATAGTAGCTCCAGTCAGGCTCCTGGGGAGGTCTGTCTGACCTCATTACCATGGAGCAAGACAGGATTTTGTAGAACATTCTTTCTTCAGTCTCTTTAAAGAGAACAAGCCAGGACACACACAGACTAGAAGCTGGTTTCTAGGAAATTTAACCTCTCAAAATATGGGCATCATTGAATGTCTCTGATATAGTCATTCTCCAGCTGCCACTGTGTGAAAACAATATACACAAAAGATGAAAGACAACTTTGAATGACTAGCCCTGGACTCAGGACTAATGATAAGAGTATTAAAGTCACACATCAGCCTACCGAAGCAAAAATTTTCTTCCCTGAAAGAATTGAGAAGTGTCACTGTCCAGTGAGGCATTTACTTTCAAACTAAATCCAGTTAAGAAGCTGGGCTGCTGGCCATAACTCCTACAGAAACTAACATATACTTCTGTGCCTCTGACAGCCCGGTCCAGTGATGAGTACACAGTCGTAATTGAATTGCATTTGATATTGTTTGCACTAACACAGCACCAGACTTCAGGACAAACCACAGCTCTGCAGAGCAGAGGTCTGGCCCACTCTCCCCCCACCCCACCCCCCGTGGCTTGGGTCTGCCCTTGTTGTTACGACCTGCCTGAGGTTTCATCAGCATCACCTCTGACTCATACTTCGCATTCAATAGCAAGATGAATTCACCAGCAATGAAAGCCTGGAAGAGGGCCAGCCTGTTGGTACTAAAGCGGTGCTGGCCCCAACACAGCTGGCTGGGCCAGACGTTGACGGGAAATGGCTGACAGCAGGATAAACAAGCAGCTCCCTTTTTGGTGAGCTTCAGAGGAAGCAGGTAGACAGAACCAAGGCTTCAGGTATGCTCTTCAGAGGCTCTGTGGAGTGGTGGGAGGCTGTAAAACCGCATGGGAGATGGTTGTGGTTCTCCCCCAGGAAAGGCACCGGCAGGGAGAAAGGCAGGTTGGCAAACAGTGTGGGCCCACAGTGTGAACCAGGGGAGAAGCCATCAGGGGACACATCAAGCCGTGAGAGGTAGCTGTTCAGGGACCCCTCAGTTGCCCACCGTCCCACAGAGACATTGGGGGCAGTGTCTGTGCCTCCCTCCCTCACCACCCAAGCTGCTCCACAAGAAATTCTGAGCTCCACTGGGCAAGTGGAGGGAACCAAATGCCTCAAAGTGGAGAAGAGTGGAAAGTCTAACTAGCAGTACTGTGGAAGAGCAACACAGACAAGAGGTGTAGAATTAGCTGGGCAGGGTGTGTGAGTTCCTCCTGGTGCCTGCATGCCTGAGAGGACGTCATGCATTGAGCTTGGTTTAGGTTTTAAGGCAGTTTTGGTGTTTGAGGCTTATTTAGCACACATACGTCCAAGGTAGAGTCAGAAAGAATTATAAACTTCGTGTGACTTTTCAAAACAACCCAGTGAGCCCAGTGTTGGCAAATAGCAGTCAGCCGAGATAAGCGGCCATTCTAGGAGCAAAGGCCCTTGTGCCAGGAAAACAAGAACAAGCACGCGTGAGAAGCAGGGCAATGCAATCCACAAACACAATTCATGCTTTACAGCTGTGTGACAATGCTTCTTTTGCTTGGACCTCAGGCTCTGCAAACTGCAGCACAGAGGAGGGTAAGTGTGCAGTGGCCCCTAGAGAAGAGTGGTCAGTGATAAAATTGCACCCCACTTTACTTGCCCCTTTGTGTCCCTGGGTCACTGCCAGGCCTGTCCCAATCCCGCAACATGTGGAAAGCCAGTGTGTTCAGATGGAATAATAGGGGATGCGACCTAAAGAGATTACTAGTAAGATTTTCCAGAAAAAGAAAAATAACTATTTTTTAAGCATGAGCAGGGAGAAAGAAAGTTTCTTTGTTTCTAATTGGAAAGCTTTGCAAGCTATTGACTTATTGAGAAAAATGAGAATTGGGTACACAGCTTTGTCTTCTGGTGATTTCTGACACTTTCCTCGAAAGCCTATCACTCCAAATTGAGGGCCCCAGAATTGGCTGTTTTACAGAAGCCCTTATGTATTGAGGTCTTGTATGAAGTGGACCCATGTAAGATGGGGAGGGGTGACAAATGTTGGCTCAACCTCAATCATCAGATTATGGTTCAAGGTCATTTTCTTAGAGATAGTGAGTCTTCAGAAAACCTTTGAGTAAAGGCAAATGAAAGGCTTGGGTCTAAAAACAGGCTTCCAAAAGTGGAAATAGGACACAGGAAGTGGAGAGTTGGGAAACAAAACAAAACAGATGAGCTGGAATGAAAAGAGCAGAGAGTAGAAAGACAGGGAGAGACTCTCTAAGGAAAGCTGTGAAGGAAGAGGATTGTGGCCTCTTGGCTTTATTTTCAGTTAGTGCCTCACACAATTCATAAGGTGAGGCTCCCGCACATTCTGGCCTGTTCTCCCCAGTTGTGGGGGTGGGGAGGTAAGTGAACTACACCCAGACTTCTTGCAGCTGTCATCTCAATATCAGGTATCTGCGAGGTGGGGAGAGAGGTGGGAGGATTGATAAGGGGCTGTATAATTACTGGGAACTCCAGCCAATGTAACACATGCTTATGTGGGCCTATGTAGTTAGGTTTCACAATCCCTATTGACTCTGCCAGACCCTGAACTAAATACTGGGGACGTCAAGATCAAGAAGGCATGATTCTTGCCCTTAGGAGTGCACCATCAAAGGAGATGAGGAGTGCATTTCCTCAAAGAAGGAGACAGATGAGAAAACTAAACATTTTGATTCAGTATGTTTTGGGATACAGGTAGGAACCAGGGCTACAGGGCCAGGGAAAGGGGGCACCTCCCCCAAAGACAAAGGTCCTATCCTCAGTCCCACAGAACAGCTTACAAGACTCCTCCTCAGGTGCAGCTGGGTCAGAGGGTACGGCCATCTCCAGCTGTCTCCTACATCGCCTCTATTTTCTTACTGTCTCCTTCTAGTCTAGGTCTCTCCAATCCTATACACTTCGTTTCCAGCTCTGTTATGCCTTCAGGCTACTGGCTAAGCCTTTTTCTTTTACTGCTAAAGCATAGCATACATTTTCCTACATTTCCTCCCTACCCTCTCGTTTTCCACCCACCCCTTGATGTCAAGTTCCTCTCTGTACCACTTTATCATAATCTCCCTCTTGAAGAAGAACCACCAGTGATTTCCTCATCACTAAATCCAGTGATCCTCATTGATATTATTATACAGAGAGCTGACTGGCAAGTATCACACTACAAGCTAAAACTCTCCCCTCTTTCAGCTTCCCAGGCCTGTCTGCCCTTGTTCTTCCCGCAGTTCTCCTGTGCTTTCTTCATTAGCACCAATTCCCTTTCCCATCTCATAAGTGGGGGTGTTCCCCAGTGAACAGCCGCAGGGAGCGCACCTTCATCCAGAGTACCAGCTCTTCTCCCTGCTGATGACACCCACGTCTTTTTCTCTAGGTCTGATCCTTCACCTTATTTCCCGTCCAGAATTTCTGATCATGTACTGGTCAGGTTCACATTCATGGTCATCTGTGTCTCTCAGGGTTCCTAGCACAGTACATTGTGATATGAACACAATAATATTATATATATATAAAAAATACAATAATATTAAGCTTAATGATGAGTGAACGAAGGAACAGATAAAACATCCCAGTCTCCTTCAGAAAATCCCACTTTGTCACTTCTGCCTTTCTTTCCTGACCATGGTTTCCGGCCTGTTTTCTTCCAAGAGACAGAAAATTTATTATTATTTTCCTAGAGGAGTCTCATCCCCAAAGCCTGGAAATGGGGCTTTGTATTATCCATCTAAAGATGAGTATTGTTGTCTTTCACCCCTCCGTTCTCTTTTCAGTGCCTCATTTTCTTTCTTTTTTTTTTTTTTTTTTGTGAGACAGAGTCTCACTCTGTCGCCCAGGCTGGAGTGCTGTGGCCGGATCTCAGCTCACTGCAAACTCCGCCTCCCGGGTTTACGCCATTCTCCTGCCTCAACCTCCCGAGTAGCTGGGACTACAGGCGCCCGCCACCTCGCCCGGCTAGTTTTTGTATTTTTTAGTAGAGACGGGGTTTCACCGTGTTAGCCAGGATGGTCTCGATCTTCTGACCTCGTGATCCGCCCGTCTCGGCCTCCCAAAGTGCTGGGATTACAGGCTTGAGCCACCGCGCCCAGCCGTGCCTCATTTTCTTTCTTGGTGAAATGGAATAAAAGTGATCAGCCCTTGTGACAAGTCATATTATTCACGGTAACATTGTTTTGTCTTGTAAGTGACTGACATTAGGACTCACATATGAACTGATTTATACCCTGACTACAAAATGCCCTTTCTCACGATCTTTAACCCCAAAGCAACAGTAATAGCTGGACTAATAGCACTTGTAGTATGCCAGGCACTGTGCTGGGCTAAGTGCTTTACCTGTGTTATCTTTCCGAATCTTTTCCAAAACCTTATAAAGCAGAAATCATTTCCACAGAAGGAAACTGAGGCTTAGGGAAGTTGAAGTAACTGGCTTAAGTGGTAGAGGCAGGGTTCAGGGAAACATGAGAACATCCCACTCTCAACCCCTCACCACACAGCCTCTTGTGTCTATTGGATTCAGTTACAGGGGCTTGAGTTGGTTCACATCTACAAATAATTGAATGTCTGTTATCTGCTGAGCATTGGGGGATACAAAAGTTTAAAAAGATCAAGTCCGTGATCTCAAGGAGCTTACAGTCTAGAGGAAGAGAACCAACATGAGACTGATGCCTGTGCAGTGAAATGAGACTTTTGGATGAAAGGGTTACATTTACACAAAGCACGCACAGTTCAGTATTACATGTCCCTGCCCTTGAAGAAGATCCCAGCTGCTAGAGTTTTGACTATGCAGTGTTTCAGATTTAGTTTCCCCTCCTCTTTGATCAGGCTCCTCTGTCTTTCTAAAGCTCATACTATACATATAATTTCCATTCAAATTCAAAATCTTTCCAATTATTGTAGTGAATGCAATGTTATTCAAGGATTTTTTTTCCTGAAAGAGCACCTATCTGACATGCATTTTTAATTTTATGTGCAATATGCAAATGTCATCACTGTAGTTGTTAACCGCAGTGCAGGATTGCAATTAACTATGGAGCTGTGCATTTTAGTTATATGCTAATGCTAATGAGATTTTCATAAAGCAAGTCCAATTACCAGCCCTATTTTTTAACTGCAAGAGCTAGTGCAAAGCAAAGGTGTTGACTTTCTTTAGAATAAATTACCCTTTGTCCTTGGCTCCTTCATCATATTCAATCATCCTAAAAAGTAACTCCTGCTACTTTGAATATTGTATCCTGCCTTGCTCTCCAGTACAATATTAATGGAGACTGTGGGCAAGATTGTTTAGAAACCAATTTACACTGCACAGGCAGTGGGAAAACTTCCTCCAAATGTAAACTGCTCCAACAGAGGAGCAGAGCTTTGAATACTCAAAGTAAACAGGACCTAGAGGAGACTGAAGACCCAGACAGTGAGTTAGCAAAAATAAATCACAACAGAGCATGTATGTGGTGTAACCTTGCACAGAGGAAACACGAGCAGTGAATGGGTATTTAAACTCAGATTTATGATCAACTGTGTCAGTAGTGGAAGACAACCACCTTAGCAGGATATTCATTCATTTATTCATTCATTCATTCATTCAAGAAACAAGTTATAGGGGCTCCTGTGTTCCAGACACTAAATTAGACACTGAAGGTTCAAATATGAATCATATAGGTGAGGAGAGACAGACTTTCATATTTTATTTCTGTACTAATTGATTCTTTTACAAAAAGAAAGTGTCTGTGAATTACTTGGGCAGTGACAGAATGAATAAGCACAATGCCTGCCTTCAGTGAGCTTACGGTCAAGTAAAAGGATACAAATATGTAAAATAATTTTAAAAGGACACAAACATGTAAAATAAAGTGTGACACATGAGGTATTTTTAGAGGGGGACAAAAGGAAGGCAAAGGTCAGTTTGGAGAAGGAAGGTGATGGGGGGAAAAGCTTCTTGAAAGATAAGGAGATTCTTGAGCTGAACCTTGAAGGTGGGTAGGCATTAGCTAGAACAGGGTGAGAGGTCAGTCCAGAAAACAACAACCTGAAGAAAGCACAGAAGTATGCAACAGCCCAGGTGACTGTAAGTGATCCAAGGTCCTGGAAGCACAGGGTACGCAGCAGAGCCAAGATGAAAGGTAAAGTTGGAAAGGAGCCACTGAGAGGTTTTCAGCAGGAAAATAAACAATCAGACATGCCTCTTGGGTAGCAAAGTGGAACAAGGGTGAAAGGTGAGTGGGTGGGGGCAAGTAAATCACCCACCCACAGGAACCACTTCTCTGTTCAACTCAGACCCTGAGACAAATGATCAGGTTATATTTCCCCTCAAGACATTTCCTGTGCCCCTGTGGAAGGCTATGAAACAACAAAGTACTCTTTATTTTTAATATTTTTTTCCAGAAAGAAAATATGGGAGAGAGGGAAAAAGGCTTGATGACACTGATACACAGTTTGAGTGTCTTTTCTACTCTGGATCAACTTTGAACCAAGATGAAAGAAGCATAGAAACAAAACCACAAGAGAAGAAAAGGCGAGAAAAATAAGGGGAGAGAGGATGATAAGAATAGTACCAGGCTGGGCTCAGGGTTTCACGCCTGTAATCCCAGCACTTTGGGAGGCCAAGGCGGGTGGGATCGCCTGAGGTCAGGAGTTCGAGACCAGCCTGGCCAACATGGTGAAACCCCGTCTCTACCAAAAATACAAAAATTAGCTGGGCGTGGTAGTGAGCACATGTAATCTCAGCTACCTGGGAGGCTGAGGCAGGAGAATCACTTGAACCTGGGAGGCAAAGGTTGCAGTGAGCAGAGATCGTGCCATTGCATTCCAGCCTGGGTGGCAAGAGCGGAACTCCGTCTCAAAAAAAAAAAAAGTATCAAAAATGAAGTAGAATTAGGTCTGGGTAATTGGAATACCTTTTCTCCTTTTCATACCAACCTGCACCCAAACTCCTGCCACCTCTGCCTGGGAGAGGAAAGCCAGGAATTAAGAAAGGAAAGTGGAACAAGGGAATCTCCTGGAATTGTCAATAGAAGCAGACGTCCATTCGAGGTAGAAGTACACAGAGTTCCACTTCGTTGTAACAAGGATGAAAGGTTAAAAGTCCCAGTACATAGGCAAATATATTTAGTGGTGGAAAGTTGAGGAGTTTCTATCAGATGTCTTCTGCTTTAATTGTGAAATATGAAGTAACGTTATCTGCCCTGAGGGGAGAAGTGGGAATTCAAACAATGAAAACATTTGAGCAAATAGTGGGGTTCGTCCAGAATTGGGGTTTTGCTAAATAATTTCAGTGGAAGGATCAAGGGTCAAGGGAATTTAGAATATAAGTAATCTGTTCTGATAGGAGGAAACTCAAGACAAAAGTGGCTGGTGGATGGGCAGAAAGGAGAGAGGAGGAGTGATGGGAATAACAGTAAGCTGGAGGGAGGGGGATGTAGCTGGAGGGCAGTCATCTGTACTTGTTATCTCAGGGAGGATATCCAGGTCTAGGGTGAAGCTGTGAGAATGGAAGTCAGAGATGGGGTATGGAAGCTCACTGCAAGATGAGAAGGTCAGAGAACTGAGTGCTCGGTGGTTAGATGGGTCAGATAGAATATGAAACAAATGCCAGGCTTCAATGACTGAGGAGGAGCGAGCAGAAAACCAAAAGAGAACAACATCACGGAAGGGCAGCAGAGTCTTGGCCTGATGACCTGGGCCTTCAGGGAGCAGGAATCCTGAGGCAGATGTTGGTGAGTTTTAACCTCATCCTCTCATCATTTTTCTTGCTGATAGAGCCTTTCTTCCCCATTAGGTCACATGTATGAGCTCATGACCCAACCCCAGCCAACAGGACTAGGGGGCAATAAGATGGGGGCTTCTAGGAAAGATTTTCCTCCTGGTTAGGAAATTGTAGGTGAGGAGAAATTGCACTTTCCACCTTTTGACATTATAGTAGGTTGAATAATTCCCCTGAGAGATATCAGGTTCCCCAGGGGGAACCTGTAAATGTTACCTTGTATGGAAAAAGGGTCTTTGTAGATACGATTAAGTTTAGGATCTTGAGATGGGGAGAATATCCTGAATTGTCCAGGTGGGCCCTAAATGCAGTCACAAAGTGACATTTTAAGAGAGGGGTAGAGGGAGATTTGATATAGACAGAGAGAACACACACGCGCGCACACACACACATATACACGAGAAGGTAATGTGAAGGTAGAGTCAGAGATTGGAGTGATGTGGCCACAAGCCAAAGAATGTTGGCAGCTATCAGAATCTGGAAGAGGCAAGAAACAGATTATCCTCTAGAGCCTTCAGAGGGAGGATAGCCCTGCTAACACTTTGATGTCAGCCCAGTGACACATCAGACCTCTGGCTTCTAGACCATTGAGAGAATAAATTGTTGTTGTTTTAAGAACCAAGTTTGTGGTATTTGTTACAGAAGCCATAGGAAACTAATTCAGATGTAGCAGTGAGCGATGTGATGGCTGGAGTGGCAGCAGCTATCTTGAAACTATGAGGACACAAACCTGAGGATAAAATTAAATTCAATATCCTGGAGAAGACAGAGTGGAAAAATGGAAAGACTTGTTGAATTAGCCACGTATCACTCAACCTTTTGACTTCTTATCAAGTAAGATAATAAATGTCTTTATTGTTTATGGCTCTTCTGGTTGGATATTCTGTTACTTGCAGCCACAAGCATTCTAATTGATACAGGCCTATCCAAAAGGGCAGGAGAGTCCTGGTTGGGAAGCAGCAGCGGGTACTAAGGAAGAAATTTGACCCACTTTCCAACACTGAGAAGGGTGCATAAAATGAAAAATGAGCAGCTCCCATTTGAGTTAGGAGCAGAACAGGTAACTTGGGGAGAGTCAGAAGCTTAAGAAAATGGTTAGGGAAAAGATTGTAGGGATAGGGGCATTTGTTAATTATGCAATAGGCCTTTTCAAAGGCAGTAAAAGCTTAGGAAGAGGAAGATAATTGGGAGGTATTCTGAGAAAATGATTACGTGAATCATGACACCGTATTGTTGTGATGAAATTACATAGAGTATGCATATATATATATAATATAGGTGGAGTGGGGAATAAGGAGAGACTTGCACTTTGGCAGATTTAACCAGTCCCAGGGTTGCCAAGAAAACATGTCTACCAATGCCAGGACCAAAGTGGCTTTTAAACTTTAATGCTCATAAGGTTCATGGAGTTTGCTAAAAATCTTAAACATTCCTAGGCCCCAGGACCAAGATCCTGATTCAGTAGATCTCAGTAGGGTCCAGAAACCTGCATTTCTAATGAATATCCCAAGCGATTCTACTGCCATTGATTTGAAACACACTGTCCAAAACACTTGCTTTCACATGTTTTTGACTAAAATCTGCATTAAGAAATACATGTTGTGGCATAAGCCACATGCACACACGCACACATATGCATGCACACACCTACAAGCACAAACGTGTGTACAAGGCAGGTAAAACAATCCGGCTTAACCAAATACACATTTATTTTTCATTTATACAAAATCCAAAGCTGATGTCCCTGGCCAGGTGACTCCATTTGGATGACACTCTTCCAAATGATGGCTCAGGGTCCAGGCTGCTTCCACATGTGCCTCTGAGATCGTGTGGCTTCAAGATTGCCCTGGTGTCATCTAGTGGCATATGGAAAGAAGAAAGCGTGGAGGAGCCTGTGTGGGAGGGTTTTAAGGGCCATATCTGAAAGTGGCATATATCTCTCCAGACACACTGTATCAGCTGGGTCTCAGTCACATGGCTGGTTGTCAAGGCTGGGAGAGGTAGAGGAGCCCACAGGTCCTGGTAAGCACCATCAGACTCTCCACTGTAGATAGACTGAGATGTGTGTATTTAACCAAGACCAAAGTTTCACAAAATAATACTCCTATCATATCCAAATCCTCTGATAGTTTTCTGTTTTGTTCCACCCCATTCTTTTCTACTTTATTTTTCAAAACGTCAGTCCTCACAACTGAATTGATCTCATGTTCAACGAAACTCAACAAGTCACAGTTTGGAAAGCATCATCCTGGAGGATGTTGCCATTTGGCCAATGGGGTGGGTGGTCCCACATTTTTGAGGGACTCTGTTTTCTTTGAATATATATTCAGCACCCCCACAGTCTGGCCCACTCAGTAAGTGGTCACCATCATTGCTCTCATGATTGTGGTGAATATACAAAGGTTTCCCCAGAAATGACATTTTTTTTTTTTTTTTTGCAATTAACAGCATGTAAGATAGCCTCCTTTTGGTTGTTTAAGACTTTAGAACAGAAACTTGCTAGTGGAGCAAGATGAAGGAGGCAAAAGAGCTGGAGGATGCGTGTCTACACTGAGGGCAGGACAGAATCTACAGAGCGCCTCTGCTGCTGTGCTTACCGTGTGGTTCCCTTTCTCCCTGCACTTGGACCAGACACGTAAGATTCACCAGATGTGCAACCTTTGGAACCAGTTGGAAAAACCAGAAACCCAAAGCCATAGTAGACATTTCCATAGGGATTTCCTACCTCTTTTGGTCTGGACTGACCCAATGATGAGTTATTGAATTTGACCCTCGATTGTATTTCTGAAGCTCCAGGTTGGAAATGGGGTGAGTGAGTGAGAAGGAGCCGCCCTGACTCCGGCTCCTTCCCACACCCAAACTCTTCTCACCCTTCCCAGCTGTCTCAGACACAGGCTTGGGGAAGGAAGAGATACATGTAGGGAATGGGAAAGAGGATTAGGAAAAGGTGTGGAGATGGGAAAAGGAAGGGAGAAGAGTGGGAGAGAGGAGAAGGGAAATCAGGGGATGTACTCCAGAGCAAATTTTTACCAGATGAAGAGAAAAAAAGAGGAAAGGCTGTTTAGCTTTCACTCCACCTCACGCATGGATTTAGGAGAACACGACTACAGGACTCAGTTTTTGAAACTGTAGCTTCTGGAAGCTACAGTTCTGAGTTTCATGAAAAATGAAAAGTACCTGAGGAAAATGCTAAATATTATTCCAGAATCATAGAACAAGGACTGCTCACTTTAGACAGGTTAATGTGTAGCTCTTGGATAAAAATTTAGAAAGAGGCAGCTGGTTGGAAAGTCCAGCAGGAGCACCAAGCCAAAGACCTAGAGCAGCTTGCAGCCCAGCCTTACACTGGAGTACCCTGAGCCCTCAGAGAGTCCAGGAGGTGAGGCTACAATCCAGCATTCTATTTTTAATTCACAGTGTGGAGATAAGAGTTAAATGTAAAGCAGATTAAGACTTCCCTTAAATCTCCTCTATAAAGGAAAAACTGGAATTAATCTACAGGAGCACTCCATGGATAGCTCAATACCATCATTTTTTAAGAATAAAATTAGAAGCAGAAAACTGTGTCCTTATCTTTTTGACATCCAAGAATTATTGCCATCAAAGTACTACAGCCCATGAAATTACTTTCCAGGTTACACTCATTAGATTTAGCATTTTCATTCTGTAGACCTGTGGTTTTAACGGAAAAGAAAAGAAAAAAAAATCACTCCCTTCATAGTACAACTGTTCCCATATACTGGCCCATTAATGGGATGCTAATGAATGCGGAAGTCATTGTAAAATCACAAATGCAGAACTGAGAAGCAGATTTCAAACATCGATAGGCCTAGCCTTGTTTTGGAAATTTGGAACATGAGAGCATGGGACTCAGGTAGAGCATTGCAGCCTGTGTTTTCTACACACTGCAGCTAAAGAGGCACTCAATTACAGGCTTGATTTTTAAGAAAATTTTAATCACATTATACAATCACCATTATGGGTTACACATTAAACAGATGCTAACCTAGCTACTGCAGCCTTTGTCACTGGAAGTGTTAACCACATAACACGGCAGCAGCAGAGCAAAGAGATTAAGAGTTCAGGCTCTAGAGCAGTTGGCCAGGGTATGAACCCAAGCCCTACCAATTACTCACTGTGTGACCTTGGGCAAGTTGTTTAATCTCTCTGTGCCGGTGTTTCCACTTTTGTAAAATGGAGATAATAATAGTCCGTGCCTGCAGTAAGGATTAATTGAGAAAATGTATGCAAAGCACTAAATCAGTTCCTGGCACTATAGTGTGTGCTCAACAGCAGTTGGTGGTTGTTAGTATTATATTGTTGGAGACGTAAGAGAAATGAATCTGAAATGGCTCTGCACTCCGGTGGCTGAGTTCAAACCTGCTGAGGTGTCTGGTCTTCATGACATCTCAGGCCTCATGCTGCAGAGGAAGAGGAACCAGTCACCTTTCTCTGACGGTCTTCGTGTATCTGAATCCATTGCCATGCACTGAGCCTTGCATGGTGTGTAATGCCTTGGTTTGTATATTTACAGGATGCTTTTCTGAACAACTCTCTGTTTTCATGATGCCTTTAAATACACACAAGAATTACAAGGCAATCCTCTGTTTGTAGCCTACATGAAGACCAGTTGGAGAGATTTCAAACACCCAGGAGATTGAGCAAACTCATTATGGGGTCTGATATAAGAAGGAACTGTATGTATGAGGAGCTGCTAGGATTCAAAGATGAGTAAGAATTGATCTCTGCTTTCAAATCACCAATTAGCGGAGGGGCACAGTTAAGACACAGATGGATTGACTTATGTGCTATCCAAACAACACCAACCCATTGTTATGGAGTCTCCAAAGATGAAACACCAAACAAGACACACTTTAGAGAGCAGCACAGCACTGATTGATTTCACAAACATCTACTGGGCATCATCATTTGCCAGGTTACTATTCTAGGTGCTGGGATATAGCAGTGAACAAAAGTCCCTGCCCTTGTGGAGCTGACATTCTAGTGGGCAAAAGGACAATATATAGAAAAGCACAAGAGTTTGTGTATATACACACATATACACATGGGTAGTACGTCAAGGCGTGCTAAGTATTACAACAGAAGGGGTAACAGGCTAGGGAGTGACAGGGAAAAGAGGGGCTATATGACAAGCTGCTAATCATGAGGTAAAGGAAGTTAGAGAAAGAAACAGATGAGGACTGAGAGCATCCTGAGAAAGTTCTGGAAGCTGGGTGGGCAGGAAGGCCATGGTAGAAGGAGTGGGGGAGCAGGTTGTTCTAGGTATGAGATTTAGAGAGAGCAGAGAATGGCCAGAGACAGGAGGAGGCCAGAGGAGAGGCAGGCGCCCCCAGGGTGGGCACAGCACCTCTGGGGACCAGGTTACCCAGGGACCTGAAGCCAGAGCCATACAGGTCATTCGGTGTAACTCTCAAGAGCTACTGCAAGCTGCCTGATGAAAAACATAAGCAGTCCCAGTTTTTATTTCAGCTGATGAACAGGAACCTGGGCCAAAGGATGGCACCACCAGCCTAGTAACACCAACACTTCTTCTTCTTTTTTTTTTTTTTGAGACAGAGTCTTGCTCTGTCGCCCAGACTGGAGTGCAGTGGTGCGATCTCAGCTCACTGCAAGCTCCTCCTCCTGGGTTCACACCACTCTTCTGCCTCAGCCTCCCGAGTAGCTGGGACTACAGGTGCCCGCCACTGTGGCCAGCTAATTTTTTATTATTTTTTTAGTAGAGACGGGGTTTCACCATGGTCTCGATCTCCTGACCTCGTGATCCACCCACCTCGGCCTCCCAAAGTGCTGGGATTACAGGCATGAGCCACCGCGCCTGGCCAACACCAGACACTTTTTCTAACTCTCATTGTCACTTGTCACAAATAACCTCCAATACTGCCTGCTCTTATATGTGGAATCTAAGCAAGCTGAACTTATAGAAGCAGAGCGTAGAACAGTGTTTGTCAGGGGCTGGGAGAAATGGGGTCAAACATCTCATCTATGTTAGGATGAAAACGGTCTGCAGATCTAATGTACAGCATGGTGACTGCAGTTAATAATTCTGCATTGTATACTTGAAATTTGCTGAGAGAGTAGATCTTAAGTATTCTCACACACACACACACACACACACACACACAGATGTGGTAACTTTGAGGTGATGGAGATGTTAGTTGACCATAGTAATCATTATACAATGTGTATGTGTATCAAAACATCACATAGTACATGTATATTATTTTCATTTTAAGAAAAAAGAGAACCTCTAAATGTGCCTCTCTCCACATGCTAGAGAAGAGCCTTCCGCAGCCACACATTCCCCCTTCCAGTCTGGTCACATCTGGGAGCCCCTTCCAGCTCCTGCTCCCACGTTTCAAGGAAGGCTGCGTATCACTTCTCCGCTCACTCCCATGCTGGCTGGGTTTGAGGGCATTATGCTTGGAGTGATGACACCAGAGCCAAATGGAGAAGGAGCAAGGTGGCCTCCAAAGGAAAGGAAGCTGGGCTAGGGCAACTGTCCAGCACACGTGGGGTGTGGTTCCGTGTGTGTGAGTTTTGCTGCCTCTTCCTTCAGCAGCATCCAGAAGCCGTCACCTCTTCTGTGGCCTGAGTGCTTGCCTCAGCAGCCTTCCCCATTCCTCTGGGGTTTGCTGCCTCAAGTCGCGAGTCCAAATACATAAGCCTTTAAAAAACACCCGGCATATAAGCACAGAACAAGAGCTTAAAGAAGACCACTCAAACCTTGGGCTTCTGAGAGACCATTTCTAAGAATTGTGTCTGTGTTTCTGTGGGTTGAGTTGGCTGAAATTCTAATGGGCACCATTAGAATACTCTGTATGAAGTAAGTGTAATTCCTTAATATGAAATAGAATGGCTGAATGTCACGTGAGTTTGCCCGCCTTGCAAACTCACAGGAGGCAGTCCAATCCACAGAATCTACAAGATATGCTATTTCTATATTTTTTTTCTTTTGTAACCAGGTTAGCCTACAAGTCAGTATCTCTGATATTCAGACTCTACAATAAGCAGCTCCCATGGAATCCCACTAGCTTTGCTCAAATTGAACTACTTCATTTCAACAACCAGTGCATTCTATGTCTCATTGATAGAAATTGCTGTTTGGAGGTTTGTCAATTCCCTTATTCATTTTTTTTCAACAAATATGTTGAACACATAATATGTGCTAAGTACAATGCTACATCCTAGAGGTTCAAAGGAAGATAAGGTCCTTGTCCATCCACAGGTACATGCTACATCTTGGGCTTCTTAAATGGGGTTTTTAAAACTCCAGCAGAAAAACTCTGATTCTGGCAATGTTGTAAAAAATTTGTTTTTATTAGTTCTCTTTTAGGCACTGTACCTTATTTTAAGCATTGAGCAAATAGCAAATCATTGAGCACATAGCAGGGAAAAAAAAAAAGCGGAAAAAAAAAGCAGGAAAAAGTTTTATGGAATCATTCTTTGAAAGGCCTAGATTAATGGCCGGGCGCGGTGGGTCAAGCCTGTAATCCCAGCACTTTGGGAGGCCGAGACGGGCGGATCACGAGGTCAGGAGATCAAGACCATCCTGGCTAACACAGTGAAACCCTGTCTCTACTAACAATACAAAAAACTAGCCGGGCGAGGTGGCGGGCGCCTGTAGTCCCAGCTACTCGGGAGGCTGAGCCAGGAGAATGGCGGGAACCCGGGAGACGGAGCTTGCAGTGAGCTGAGATCCGGCCACTGCACTCCAGCCTGGGCCACAGAGCGAGACTCCGTCTCAAAAAAAAAAAAAAAAAGAAAGAAAGGCCTAGATTATAAAATCAGAATATAAGGTGAAAGTCATGAATAAGCACAAGTAGTTCTGAAATTCCCTTATGCAGGTACCATGCTGGAAACCAACACACACCATATCCGGGTAAATCAAACCCAGCCATCATTTCTTCTAGCTTTTGTTGGGCACTAGATTAAATGGTTGACTTGCATTTAGAGACAATATTGTTGATAAAAACATGTCTTTAAAATGCTAGGATTGCATTCAGTGTCTAATAAACTGGGTCAGAATGACAGTACAACAGACTGATGTGTAGAATATTCTGATATAGTAACTGATGAATTACATTTGCACCTGGTAATTCTAATGGCCCTGCAGCTCTGAACCAGAGTCAAAGGCATCCATTGCATCATATGAGGATGGGCCTTTAAGCTGCCACCTGCCTTCCTACTCCCTCCTTGTAGTGAAGAAAGGTAGCTGAGGGTTCTTGAGCTCCCCAAGGAGGATTCAGACATCCTGAAGGGACCACTAGACCAGAAGAGGCCTGGGTTGGGTCAAGGGCAATGTGTAGAGTGAGGACTTGGAACCTGAATGGCCAATCATCAGCAGTGGGATGGTGTCACAGTGCCCACAAACTAGGAAGAAGTCCCACCTCAACTGAGGTCAGCACAGACCAGAGGAGAGCACGTAAAGCTCAACAGATACACTGATTCTCCCCTGTGAAGAAAAGCAGGAGGGTAGGAAGAAACCTGTAGTGCCCAAATGTGTACCCAAAGAGACTAAATATTAAACTAGAAGTGCCTGAGTTATTTTGAAATAACAATATTTTTACATTGCCTACCAGAAATGGGGGCTTGAGAGCTATGTTGTGTTCAGTTATAGAAAAACAAAGCCATATTTCTACTCATGAATAGTGCTGTATGTTGTAAACCTGCTACATATCCCAACCATAACCTCAGTGACTGAAATGGCGGAATCACCAGCACGATTAAATGAGTTCTCCTTATGTACTGAGAGAAATATACATTGAATTTTCATAGCTTAAATGCATATAGGACATCATCTCCTCATCCTCTTTGATCCTACATTCCTATGCCACATATAACACTAAGCTCAGAGAACACAATAGTTTGCTTGGATACACAAAATACATAGCATGTATCCACTAATACTCACACCCATCCAAACTCACCAAAAGCACAAGAGAAATGAGAAGTTTTGTTTCTTAACTTTATGCTTAACACCCTTTGTGGTTTTTTGTTTGTTTGTTTGTTTGTTTTGTTTTGAGACAAGGTCTCACTCTGTCGCCCAGGCTGGAGTGCGGTGGCATAATCTCAGCTCACTGCAACCTCTGCCTCCTGGGCTCAGGTAATCTTTCCACCTCAGCACCCACCCCACCCTGTAGCTGAGACTACAGGCATGGGCCACCATGCCTGGTGGCTAATTTTAGTTTTTTAATAGAGATAGGATTTCGCCGTTTTGCCCAGGTTAATGTCAAACTCCTAGGCTCAAGCAAGTGATCTTCTCACCTTGGCCTCTCAAAAGTGTTGGGATTACAGGCTTGACTGGGTTTTAATGAGACTGAATATTTTGTCATTTGGGTTTCTTTCTTTCTTTTTTTTTTTGAGACGGAATTTTGCTCCTGTTACCCAGGCTGGAGTGCAATGGTGTGTTCTCGGCTCACCGCAACCTGCACTTCCCAGGTTCAAGCGATTCCCCTGCCTCAGCCTCCCGAGTAGCTGGGATTACAGGCACCTGCCACCACGCCCAGCTAATTTTCTGTATTTTTAGTAGAGACAGGGTTTTTCCATGTTGGTCAGGCTGGTCTCGAACTCTCAACCTCAGGTGATCTGCCTGCCTTGGCCTCCCAAAGTGCTGGGATTACAGGCATAAGCCACCATGCCCAACTCATATTTCTAACTCTAAAAACTACTCTAGAATCATATTTCATTCTATCTTGTTATCCAATATTAAATGCGGCACAGATGTTCAGCACATTTTTATTGATTAATAGATTAAGGGACTATGTTTATAAACTGGATTGGTCGGCAGGAACTGGGACAGGTTATATATTAATATATTAACGTGAACTAAGATATGGAAATTTACTTGGATAATGTGATATTGACATCGTACCCAACCCTGAAATCCCATGATTTCTAGTTCAAACTACCTACCATAACAGTAGATTCATCTTTAGGGATAAAAGACTATTGATTCTCTTGTGGAGAAGCAGCATTCTCTTTCACCATCCTCAGTCTAGTTCTCCAAAATGCTATTTTTAAGAAGCCCCAGCTAAAAGGCAAACAGCACAGTGGGTTAGATTTGGTGTTGGAAAGGTGGAAATAGATCTTTCCTTGTTGAGAACTACTCAATTCGGTAGAGTAGGAGACAAAAACCATTTGTGCCATCCAGGGCCGAGCTCAGTGAGGCTGTTAAAGGTAGAAACAGAAAACAAATCTATCACGGAACCTCAATTAGCTTTAGGGGGCAGTGTCTCAGAGCCATCTCCATGGAGAGGAGGCCACTTCTCTCAGTGACCAGGACGCAGTCTCACAGCTGCTCGGGCCTCGAGGGCCTAAGGAGACAAAGTGAGCAGAGGTGAGATCATGTTCTGTAGAGATCGTGGTGCCAGCAAATGTGCCCCTGTTCTCACATGCTGGCAGGCTGCCTGGAAGGAGCCAGCCCAGCTGTTAGGTCTGGTGGCAGTCTATTTAACCTGACCATACTGGGAGCAAAATCCCAGCTCTCCTGTCAGTGAGGCATTTTGCAGGCAAAAGCTCTTGTATGCATTTGGTTCAGTGGTTATTTGCGTATCAGGAAGGGCTGAGAGAATGGCAGGTAGATACACCCATCCTCTCAAGGAAGATACACCCACCCTTTCAAGGAAGAAAGTTGGATGTTTTATGGCTAGAGACACTATGATACTTGCAACCAGAGTCATAGCTAACAGCTAAGAGTCTCTAAATCATATTTATCATAAAATTCTAGAGCCGAAAGAGATTTTGGAGATTGTCTAGTTTTAGGAAAGAATCAGAAGCCCAGAGATTAAGCAAATTGTTGAAAATTACACAACTATTTCATGGCAAAACCAGGACAAAAACCCAAATGACCTAATTGCTAATCCAGGGATCTTTTCATCACACCTAACAGCTGTTTGAGAACATACAGGACAGCTCTCCCTTGCTCACTCCTCTGTCTTTATATCCCTCTTCCCCCTAGTGTCTGAAAAGGGTGTTTGGTGGGTAAATATCTGGAGGGCCTCTGAAGATTTTGTTTAGAAGGTCTTCGTTTGCTCCCAACATCCTTCCATCATTTTGTGACATTTTTCTGAATATATTAATTTTTCTAATTTTTAAGATTAAAAAAATAACTCAGATGATATAGAAATAAAAATAGAAGTTCTCATAATTTTCAACCTTTGGAGATAGCCACATTAAAGATTAGATGTACATTCTTCCCGATGTTTATGCATATGAAGATTTTACACACACACACACACCCCATATGATATGATATATGAATTGTTAACAATTTATTAAGTTTTCACTACTTTAAAAGAAGCATGCTATTCATTCTTAGTGGATGGGAGATGAGCTATTGAATATCTACTAAGCGTGAGATTTCTTACCCAGGATGTCTTTGTTAATGAAGTCTACCCTTCATTAACCACCCTGTTGCACGCACTGTTAACATATTCTCTTGTTTTTCAGCCCCAAAGATGAGAATTTAAGCTGGATCTCCTAGAGGAGTTGGGATCAAGGTTATGTACTTGGAGAATAAGAGAGAAGGACCCAGCTGGGCACGGTGGCTCACACCTGTAATCCTAGCACTTTGAGAGGCCAAGGTGGGCGGATCACCTGAGGTTATGAGCTCCAGACCAGGCTGGCCAACATGGCGAAACCCCATCTCTACTAAAAATACAAAAATTAGCTTGGCAAGGTGGTGCACATCTGTAATCCCAGCTACTTGGGAGGCTGAGGCAGGAGAATCACTTGAACCCGGGAGGCAGAGGTTGCAGTGAGCCAAGATCACACCACTGCACTCCAGCTTGGGTGACAGGGTGAGACTCCGTTTCAAAAAAAATAAAAAAGAGAGAGAGAGGGAGAGGGAGAAGGACCCAACCTTTGGGACAGGGAGGAGGAGAATTGCTTTCCAGAAGACAGTAGGGTGGGATTGATGCGCTTACCTAGAGCTCAGGAGCTGGTAGGAGCGCCAATAGCCATGGTTCTGCCTGAACCCAGGCAGGCCAGGAACTCAGCATCCCGAGTAGGATTCTCAGTGAAGATAACACTGCTAAAACCTGGCCATGGAGAACATAAACACTGCCAGAGCAGTTGCTCACAACAAATGGATTATATGGTCAGGAAGTCCAAGTTCTCAGAGATAAACCCAACTAACTGATAACCAGGGACTTCATCCCCATTCTCTTTGACCTCTAGGTCCTAGAGTTCTTGTATAATTCCAAATGGGTGAGAGGAACTCCCTGAGAAAATGACAGATAAGATTTCCCAGCAACCCTGATGGAGGGGACAGAGTCTTACTGAAATGAATTTAGAAAAATAAAAGCATGTGATGACTCTCTTACCTATGAGCTGTGGAACAAATCAAACATGCAACATATGTGATGCAATAGGACATGATGGGATTTTATTTACATATCAGTGTAAATAAAAATCCAATGATACAAAAATTGTTTCTATTTCCACATCTGTCTCACAATAGATATAAAAATTTGAGAGATTAAATATTCAACAGTAAACAAAGCAAGCAAACAAACAATCTCAGAAGAAATTTTAGAAGAATATATGTGTAAGTTATGGATCAGAGAGACTTTTATATACATTGTATCAAAGCAAGAAATTTAGTCCAGGCACAGTTGCTCACACCTGTAATCTCAATACTTTGAGAAGCTAAGGCCGGGGGATCACTTGAGTCCAGGAGTTCAAGACCAGCCTGGGCAACATAGCAAGTCTCCTGTCTCTACAAAAAATAAAAAAAATTAGCCGGGCGTGGTGCCACACGCCTGTAGTCCCAGCTTCTTGTGGGGCTTAGGTGGGAGGATCACTTGAGTCTGGGAGGTCGAGGCTGCAGTGAGTCATGATTGTGCCATTGCATTCCAGCCTGGGCAAAACAGTGAGACCCTGTCCCTGCCAAAAACCCCAAGCAAACAAACAAACAAGCAAAAGAAACTTAAAAGCTATAGAAGAAAATGTGGACATATTTGATATATAAAAATGTAAATTTTTTAGTATGGAAAGACATACAATTGTTCAAGGTAATATGCAAATGCTACATTGGGGGAAATTGCCATGGATATGTCAGATAAGGCGTTACTATCAGTAAAATGCAAATAACTCCCACAAATTAGTAAGAAATAGATAAACAGTGCAACAAACATAATAGCAAATAACATGAATAGAAAATTCACAGATGAGCAAATCCAAATGGGGATAAATGAATAAAAGAAGCTCTATTTCACTAGTTATCAAGGGAATATAAATTAATGATATTTATTCTCATTTATCAGATAGACAGTTTTTTGAAAAGGATACTCTCACACATTGGTGTTGGAAATTTAAGTAAGATTGAAATGCACACACATATATCTTATAATCTAGAAATCCTACTTCTGAGAAATCAATACCATAGAAATATGAGAGCCATCTCTTCATGGTATAGGGGTAGGAAAAGTTTCCTTAAAGAAAATGGAGAAAACATGAACCATAAAGGAAAATGTTGATAAATCGGCTATATTAGTATTTATTTCTGTATGCCAAAATATGTCATAAATACTTTTAAAAGGAAAGTCATAAACTGGCAGAAGATAACTGCTACTTATAAAATGATCAAAATATTAATATCCAGAAATACTTGTTTTTATCTATATGACATTGTCAATATTCAACAATTTTGGACCCCCAAAAAGACATCTGACTCAACCTAATACACAGAATTTTTCCATATTCAATAAGAAAAAGACAACCCAAGAGAAAGAAATGGACAAAGCATATGAATTCACAGATGAGGAAAACCAAATGGCCAATAAACCTTTGAGAACTATGCTTAATTCACTAGAAATCTGGGAAATAAAATAAAAGCTATAATGAGATAGCATTTCATATCATAAGGGTTGGCAAAGATTAAAGAGCATTGGTAATAATGTGAGGACATGGGAATTCTTATATATTGTAGAAGTACATATAGGTATAAATTTGGCTATATCATGTGAAGCTGATGATAAACGCACCCACCTACTTCACTGGTATATGTACCAAAGAGAACCTCAAGGAGACATGTATAGGAAGGATTTATGAAGCATCATTTACATAGCAATTGGCACGATATGAATAACATTGTATTTTATAGGTGAGTATCAATATGAGATAGATTTATATGTGTCAAAATTAAAGAGCTAACTCTACATATGTCAATGTGATAAGTCTTTAAAAAATGTAATGTTGAATAAAAAACAAATTGCAGGAAAATACCTAGAGTATGAGCTCAGTTACATACATTTTAAAATTTCACAGAACTTTACATACATAGTAAAATGTGAATGGAGACAATATATAGATGATTTAAGATAACGATTAGAGAGAGAAAGAGATAAAATGGAAGAGAAATAAGGAGATCTTTAACTACAATTCCAATCTTTAAAAAAAAAAAAAAAAACCTGAAGTAAATATGGCAAAATGTTAACAATCGTTTTAAAAAATAATGTTTCAGCGGCCGGGAGCGGTGGCTCAAGCCTGTAATCCCAGCACTTTGGGAGGCCGAGACGGGCGGATCACAAGGTCAGGAGATCGAGACCATCCTGGCTAACACGGTGAAACCCCATCTCTACTAAAAAATACAAAAAAAAACCCAGCCAGGCGAGGTGGCGGGCGCCTGTAGTCCCAGCTACTCGGGAGGCTGAGGCAGGAGAATGGAGTAAACCAGGGAGGTGGAGCTTGCAGTGAGCTGAGATCCGGCCATTGCACTCCAGCCTGGGTGGCAGAGCGAGACTCCGTCTCAAAAAAAATAAAAATTAAAAAAATAAAATAAAAAATAATGTTTCAGGCCGGGCCTGGTGGCTCACACCTGTAATCCCAGCACTTTGGGAGGTCGATGCAGGTGGATCAACTGAAGTTGGGGGTTCGAGACCAGCCTGACCAACATGGAGAAACCCCGCCTCTACTAAAAACACAAAATTAGCCAGGCGTGGTGGCGCATGCCTATAATGCCAGCTACTTGGGAGGCTGAGGCAGGAGAATTGCTTGAACCCAGGAGGCAGAGGTTGTGGTGAGCCAAGACGGCGCCATTGCACTCCAACCTGGGTAAGAAGAGTGAAACTCCGTCTCAAAAAAAAAAAAAGTTTCACACTTCTGTGTTTTTCAGTTATCTTTCCTCTGTCTTTGAAATATTGATACTTTTTTAAAAAAGAAATAAAAGTTATAATATGTAAGATTCCATGAACAAGGATGTTTGTTGCAGCATTGTTTCTAGAAGAGGGACCCGTGTTGGTGCCCGATGATAGGGGAGTAGTTGAGGAAACCGTGGTACATCCATACCATGTAGTTCATTCATCTATGGCTTGCAATAGATCGAATTGGGCTTTTGTTTAGTTTAAGTATTGAAAACAATTTGACATTAATTTAGTATCTCACATTGTTGAAGTAATGAAAAATGGGATGCATAGTGTTCTGAAACTGGCTGCGTAATATTTCATCATATAGAAGCAGGTGACATCATAGGTGAATGTTGGCCGACTTGCTCACCCTGTTTATTACTGATGCATTTCCTTCCCTCTGCCCCTCCTATGTCTTCGAAGCTTTGATTCAGAGCATCATTTACCAACCTCCATTTCCTCTGTGGTTATGGCTGGAACCTCTGATCACATAATTTCGCAAGAGAATAAATTATGACACCACGGTCTTTTGGTTTGATTTCTAATTAAACAAAAAGGCCCTTAATAACAAACTCTCTCATCAATTTATGTGGATGGCAAGTGTCAGAGAGCACCTTGGGATTTCAGCTTTCTTCTTTCCTATCATCAAGGAAAGCGTCACTCCTCTGACTTGTACCTCTCTGTCCACAGCATCTTTCTTCAAGAGCTCAGTTAACCTCCTGTCACTGCACTCCTGAACTCCTGGGTGATGCCAGGCAGGAGAGTAAGTTACAGACGTTCTTGTTGGTTTGTTTGTTTGTATGTTTGAGATGGAGTCTCGCTCTGTCACCCAGGCTGGAGTGCAGTGGCGCGATCTCAGCTCACTGCAAGCTCAGCCTCCTGGGGTTCATGCCATTCTCCTGCCTCAGCCTCCTGAGTAGCTGGGACTACAGGCACCTGCCACCACACCTGGCTAATTTTTTTTGGTATTTTTAGTACAGACAGGGTTTCACCGTGTTAGCCAGGATGGTCTCAATCTCCTGACCTCGTGATCCACCTACCTCAGCCTCCTAGATTGCTGGGATTACAGGCGTGAGCCACCGCGCCAGGCCAGTTACAGGTATTATTAAAGCATCTCTGCTGAATACCCAGGGGACTGGAGAAAAAGTGGCTAACTTGTGCAGGGCAATGCTAACAATACTAATAATAGAACAATGGCTAACAAAGAGCCCTGCATCGCCAGACCCCCCTGTGCTGTCTTCATGAACTCAGTTCCTTATAAATACAGCTCATGAAGATTGTTGCCATATCACAGAGGTTACACCATTATTTCAAAGAATCAAAAACATTCACATAGTTCCTTAAAGACACTCTGCTCTCTAAATTTCTTCCTTTGGCTGGTATTTTAAGAGCTGCCTCTATACTTTGGATGTGTAGTCTACTGATGTTCAACAGCTATGAAAGGATCACTCATTTACCACACCATAGCCTTCCAAAGCCCTTGTCATCCAGAAATAAAATTTCATTTCTTAGGAGGAAAATGAAAGTTTTGGGGGTTTTTTTCCCCCTTGTAATGTTGAGAGCTTCTTCTCACCACAGCAAATTGGATCAAAATCTCCCAAAGGGGCACAGAGACAAAGGGAAATGATCTGAAGCTTCCTGGTGAAAGCAGGTCACATTATCCCCTCTTCCTCGTCTTTCCCGTCAACACCTCTGCAGGAGGTGCGCCTTCAGAAGGCAGTGTTGAGGGACTGCACACACAGGCTTCTCCAGCCTGGGAAATGGGAGTCAAATTGATAACTACCATTAACATGCTGGCCATTTGCAAACTACTTCCCCTTGAGTGTTTAAAAGCTTTTTTTTTTTTTGGTCAGTTGAGGACAAAGAAAATGCCCTTTTCTGTGCTGGAAGAAAACAAGTTAATGACTTCAGTTGCTTCCCTTGCTGTGGCTAGTTGATTTCCAAAGTCTCCTTTACCCAGAATGGTATGGATGCTACGGCATTCTTACTGTGATGCTGACATAGCTAGACAGTAGAGAGCTAGTGTCACGCTGTGGGTGGCTAAGGGGCATGGACTTTGCAGAGGGATCTGTAAAACTGAGAATTCAGTTCCCAGAGACAGCATAATATTAAATATCAAACGTGGCACATTGAAGAAACTGTTTTTGTTTTAAATTACGTCCAATACATAGTACTAATGCCTATCCAAATATTAAAATTACCCCCCACATGGAACACATTTGCTGTTCTCTAAGATGCATTTTAAAACTTCCACTCTATAATAGTTCTGGCCTTTTAGAGTCCAGAAGTCCAAGGCTATACATCCTCCTCATCAGCATTCACTTGAGAGGGCCTGTAACCTTTCAGATGAGGAAGCACTACTTTTTATTTTTCTCATGCTTTTAGGTAAGTCTGCTAAAAGGTCTGGTCACATCTGAGACTGGGGCATATTGATCCCAAAGAATGGGGAAAGAGGACTTCTATGCTACTAAGGACTGAGTTGTGTTCCCCCATGCCTCCATCTTCCAAATTCATATGTTGAACCTTAACCCTTAAGGCAAGCTTGTCCAACCCATGGCCTGCAGGCTGCATGCAGCCCAAGATGGCTTTGAGTGGGGCCCAACACAAATTTGTAAAACATTATGAAGCCAGCATGGTGTCTCGTGCTTGTAATCCCAACACTTCAGGAGGCAGAGGCGGGTGGATCACTTGAGGTCAGGGGTTCAAGACCAGCTAGGCCAAAATGCTGAAACCCTGTCTCTACTAAAAACACAAAAATTAACCGGATGTTGCTGCACATGCCTGTAATCCCAGCTACTTGGAAGGCTGAGGCAGGAGAATTGCTTGAACCTGGAAGGCCACGATTGTAGTGAGCCGAGATGGTGACACTGCACTACAGCCTGGGCTATAGAGCAAGACCCTGTCTCAAAAAACAAAAAGGAAACAACAACAAAAAAAAGTATGAGATTTTCTTTGGCAATTTTTAAATTTTTAGCTCATCAGCTATCATTAGTGGTAGTTTATTTTATGAGTGGTCCAGGACAATTCTTCTTCTTTCAATGTGACCCAGGGAAGCCAAAAGATTGGGCACCCCTGCCTTAAGGTGATTTGAAGATAAGACCTATAAGGAGGTAACAAAGGTTATGTGAGATGACAAGGGTGGGGCTCTGATACGACAGGATTAGCATCCCTATGAAAAGAGATGCCAGAGATCTTGCTCTCTCCTTGCACAAAAAGGACATGTGAGCACAAAGTGAAAAGGTGGCCACCTACAAGCCAAAAGAAGAGGTCTCAGAATGAAACCTATCTTTCTAGCACCTTGATCTTAAACTTCCTGCCCTCCGACACTGTGAGAAATAAATTTCTGCTGTTTAAGCCATGCAGTCTGTGGTATTTTGTTTTGGCAGCCCACAGCTGACTAACACAGGGACATACCTTCAGGCACATTCACATTTCAATTTAGAATGCCACTGTGGCAGTAACTGAGACTTCTTTTTGAATTTGGTTGAAGGAGTTCAGGACATGGCACCCCAAAATATGCCCCTTTGGTATATTGATTATTTTGAGCTCAAGGCACTTGAAAAACAGCAAATGCAAGAAGCTTTCTCCAAGCTCTTACTACCTGCCTAAAGACAGATCCTCCAAGAGGAACTCAATTTTCATAAATTCCTTCCCCGGGAGATTCATCAACCAGGAAAGATTGATTCTTAATCACAAGAGAGGAGACCAGAAGTTGACACCACACCCAGGCACACTTTGTCACAAACTATTTTATCTCTCATCTCTTCTTCTAAGGGTCCATTCATCTTTCCTAAAAATCACTGACTCTTCCCTAGGCGGTCTACATCTCTCTCTGCTTCTCCTCTTAAGACAGTGTATATAAGCTCTCAAACATCCTCGCTTGTTTGTGTATTCACATTTTTCCTGTGATGCCTCTGTGCCTGTAATATTGCAAAATACATTAAAAATAATTTATTATTTAAAACTTTAGATCATAAATATTTTAAAATATTACAAATCACAATGAAAAACTTGTATTTTTTTATGTTGTTAATATCCCTGTTATCAGTTTATTTATTTATTTTATTTTTATATATATTTTTGAGATGGAGTCTCACTCTGTCGCCCAGGCTGGAGTACAGTGGTGCGATCTCAGCTCACCACAAGCTTTGCCTCCTGGGTTCATGCCATTCTCCTGCCTCAGTCCCCCGAGTATCTGGGACTACAGGTACTCACCACCATACCCACCTAATTTTTTGTATTTTTACTAGAGATGGGGTTTCACTGTGTTAGCCAGGATGGTCTCGATCTCCTGACCTCGTGATCCACCCACCTCGGCCTCCCAAAGTGTTTCATCGTGTTAGCCAGGATGGTCTCGATCTCCTGACCTCGTGATCCACCCACCTCGGCCTCCCAAAGTGCTGGGATTACAGGCGTGAGCCACCGTGCCCAGCCTATCAGTTTATTTTGTAGACCCAATTACTGAACCTAGGAAGGTAACAAGGTTTATTTTATCTAGGTGGGTTACCAGGTTCTGGCTTCAGGATCAGCTCATAGCCTGAGACCCAGGGGCCCTGAGGTATGAGTCTCTTTCTCCTTGAAATTCCCCTACAAGCTTAAAATACATCAGTGCTTTCTGACAGATTTGGTTTTACCACCTGTCTGATTGTGTCTGGGGAGGTAGAAAATGGGAAGGGTTGGGCACTGGAGATGAAGAGGAAGGGTCAAGATTCCCTAGAGGTCATTCTCACAGGTGCTATGGGGACTTTGTGTGCACCTTGCTTCTCTTTTAGGAGTATCTCTATTTCTTACATTCCTTAGGCTTTACCACTATTCATAATAATCATACTATCCAGGCATTCGGCCATTTTGCTGGCCTGGACATAACTGACTTATAACTCAACTGCCCAGGATGATATAAATTTGTGATTTTCTTTATTCAGCTCTTTTCGCAGAGTAGAGGGAAAAGGATTCGCTCTAGAAAGTGAGCAGACTAGGCTGGGCGCTGTGGCTCAAGCCTGTAATCTCAGCACTTTGGGAGGCTGAGGCAGGCAGATCACCTGAGGTCAGGAGTTCGAGACCAACCTGACTAACATGGAGAAACCCTGTCTCTACTAGAAATACAAAATTAGTTGGGGGTGGTGACGCATGCCTGTAATCCCAGCTACTCAGGAGGCTGAGGCAGGAGAATCGCTTGAACCCAGGAGGCGGAGATTGTGGTGAGCCAAGATTGCACCATTGCACTCCAGCCTGGGCAACAATAATGAAACTCAGCCTCAAAAAAAAACGAAAGAAAGTGAGCTGACTACTACCATCAGTGTCCCTGGCAGGCTCTGGCATTCCTTGTTCATTAAAGATAAGTACAAATTGGACTTCCAACAATGAACAAAAATGTTTTAGTAGCTTATCTGATCTTGAATAACAAAAGTTAATTGCACACCCTTGAACTTTTTCTTCCCAATTCCTGGAATTTATATAAAATTTGTAGAGAAACCCAATACCATGATGCATTCTACTAGAGAGTGTTAGAGCTTGAGACTTTCAGGAATTAAACCAAGTCAGTACACTTTATTCTGCTATCCTCAGACTCCTGGTCGAGGGTGGTGGTGGGGAGCCAGGCCTGGGGCGCTTAGTACAACAGGAGGACAACAATGGGGAAATGCCTACTGCCCCCTGCTGGTGAAAAAGGGTCCATAGTTCCAACAACTTGCATAGCCCTAAAAGGCCTCACTTAAACATTGTTTTGAAACCATGGTATCAGCTTCAAAATGACTTTAAATAACCTTAAATATTTAGCTTTTTAAAAATAAAGCTGAGCAGTAAAAATCTACTGCTTGGTTTTTCTTTAATTATGCTGCTCCTCCTCCATCTTTTCAGTTTCCTTTACAATCTGGTAGATCATATGTCATTAAATTCTAGGGCATTCTGCACCAAACAACGGTTGACCTGTCTTAGGTACCAAAGTCCCTTTAATTTGTGATGATAGATAAAACTTTTCTTAAAGTGTTCCTTTGAGAATGTATCTCGAAAGTATTAATAATTACCTGGAAAGTAACTGTGGCTGTCAGCAAGTGCCGGGACTTGGAGCTGTATGTTATCATTCCAGTATCAGTTCTGACACTTACTGAGCTGTAAGATTTAGGAAAGTCAGCTAATCTCATAGACCTCATTTGTGAAAATATAATGATAATAATACATAACACACAGGGTTGTTATGGGGATTAAATGAGATTATTACAATGAAAGTGTTACTCTAAGAGCTATAAAATTGGAAGGTATTACAAGTAAAGGAATAGGTAACTGTGGGGTTGCCCACTTAACCATTATCACACAGGTATTTGGAGTCAAATGCCCTAGAGCATAGTAAGGATTAAACATTAAACTGTAGATATTCGTCATTGAGATTAGCATTATTACCATGGTTTAATATTTAATTCTCACTGTTCTCTAGGGGACCAGATGGACTCTGGAGAGAATGTAGATTTAGACATTCCTGACTGCTTGAATCCCAAACTAAAGTCCATACAAAATAAAAACACCTCACAGACAGAAGAGTCACTCCATGAGGTATTCTAAGAATGCACTTTCTGCATGGTGACTAGTTTTTAACTGGTCAAGTGGATAGGTTCTCAGCAATCTTGCTCCTCTGGGAATAATAAAAACATTACACTGAAGGTTTTGTTTGTAGGTTTGGACCTAAGTTTCTCTGCTATAAGGGGTATATTATTAACAAAACAAACCCAACCAAAAAGTTGGAATTCTTGGAAATTCACCAAAATTCTTTAGCTCTTTTCAATCATCTTTATTTTGGATTTACTTGGAATCCTTGATCTTTAACCCAATTTTGAGCACTACACTGTCCCTATTTAATGCATAAGGAATATTTTGGAATTTTAAAAGAGCCACAAAATGTCAAACCCAAGATCCTAGTTTTTGGTCTTGTTTGTTTGTAAGGGTGGAAGGATTTTACATCTTATTTTGTACTTACTCTGTTCCCAGCAGCTTTTGCTTTGCTCACATCTCACACAGGGCATACTTAATTCAGTGAATTAATTTGGTTGTATGGTAAGCACTGCAGAGAAGCTAAGAAAAAAACGTTACAATCGAGAAGGTAGAAAAGGTCTTCCAAGGATGCACTGAAACTGTTGCATATACTCTGGGGCCTCCGAGTTTTCTGGGAAAAAACAAAAGCAAAACAGTGGCTGGGAAACTAGCTTAATACATAGGTATAAAGCATGGAACAGCTTCTTTTGACTAGTTTAAGAGGAAGCCATAAAGCACAAGTTCTTGGAATTATGCCAGCAAAAAGTGTAACCCTTTTATTTATGGGGGCATTCATCAGAACTGGGCCTTTGTGAGCCTACCCCAGACTGTGGTCGCTTGGTTTAGTCAGTTGCTGACTCCTCTGGGAGAACACATCCCCTTTTAGCAGAAATGAGGAGCAAGGAGAACCACTGGGTAGCGGCTATCACAGTGATTCCCAATGGAAACCAGCCTGCGAAAGCCCTGTAAAGAATAGCCCTGCTGTATTCCATGCCAGTGAATGATACTTACACACAGGATGGGTGAGGCAACATGGATCCACAAACACCTGGTTTACTTATGTTGGCCATGATGGTGCCCTCAGGACAAACCACAGATGGAGATCTGCCCAGGGAATTCCTGAGTTCATAGGCTCACCCTGTCCTTTGATCTCCAGCCCAGCCATTTCTATATGACCTCTGTTGTTGTCCCAACTGAACCCCATTTCTTCTCTCTCTTTTGTGGTTGTAAGAATGGAAAACTTGATGACTTCTTTCTCTTCATCATGGCTACTCCTCAGAATGTCTTGCTGACCACGTCCTTGTTGCCAGAGTCTACTGATCTAATAAAACCTATTTCTGTCAACAAAATGTAACTATGTGTGACCACGTATTTATACCTTTTCACAAATGGAACTTCTTAAAAATAGATTTCCCATCCATATTAACTTATTAAGTAAAATTTCCCTGTTTTTTAATAAAATAAGTTTTCCTAATCTCAAATACTATCGAACAGATGTTAGTCACAAACGTACATCATACATGGGAAAGCATTATAATAAAGCTCATTAGTGCTGTTTATTTACTTTTCAAATGCTATTGAATTTTTACATGAGTTTCTCTATAAGTTAAATAGCTGTTATTAAGAAAAAAATACATGATTGAATTTTCCAAATATATTTGAATTTCATAGTTTAGCATTTCACACGAGATAAATAATCAGCCAATGTTTTTGCCTGCTGTTTCCACGAAGATCTCATTTATCTTAGAAGTGATTAATGTAGAATGACTATAAATAATATAAGTTTAAATAGAATATACATTTTTTGTTTGTTTGGTTTTTTGCTATGCTGTTTGTTAGGCTTTACAATGTTGTAAAAAAAAAAACTGTAACAATCCTCTCAGCCTGGAATTTTTCTTTATCAAACTTTTCCTCCATTTTCAGGAAGGAACAATGATTCAGAAGGCTTGCAGATTAGTCACTTCTTAAGAAGTTAGATCATTCAGTACTGCATCTTAGCCAACTGTCCAAGGTCAGCAAAATGCTATTTTGCTAAATGCATGTTCTGTCTGATGGTCCCAGGCAGAAAGCCACAGCATTCAAAAACTATTAATATCTCCTGACCTTTCAACTTACAAATAGAAGCATCCTTGTGACCATTTTTTTTTCCTGTATATCCCTGAAAAACTAAGGATCTAGGGTGTAAGATAAGAAATATTTAATTTAATTAGTTTTTAACCACAATCCTGTGCTTTTATATAAAAGTACACTGTTTATTTCTTTTTTCTTTTTGAGACAGGGTCTCACTCTGTCGCTCAGGCTGGTGCGCAATGGTTTGATCTGGGCTCACCGCAACCTCCACAGCCTGGGCTCAAATGATCCTCCTGCCTCAACTTCCCAAGCAGCAGGGACTACAGGCATGCACCACCATGCCTGGCTAATTGTTGTATTTTGTGTAAAGACAGGGTTTTGCCATGTTGCCCAGGCTGGTCTCGATTTCATGGACTCAAATGATCTGTCCGCCTCAGCCTCCCAAAGTGCTGGGATTACAAACATGGGGTACCATGCCCAGTCACTGTTTATTTGTTTCATAAAATTTTCTTAAACACTAATTATGTGCAAGTTACCATGCCAGGCCTCTGGGAAACAAAGATGAATCAGTCAGATGTACTTTCAAGGAGTTTATGGTCTAACTGGGGAGAAGAAATATCGCAAAATGCTATAACATAGGGTAAAAAGTAAGAAGTACCACAAGAGAAGCACAGACAAGATGATTTGGGGGTTCCAAAAAAATAGATTATTAAATTTTGTGGGCTGGCAGCAGAGAGGAGGGAATTGGTAATTAATCTGAGAAGATGACATTTGAGCTTGCCGTTGATGGACAGAATTTAACACGTAGAGAGGAGATGTAAGTGTAGACATTTCAGATTCAGGGAAAAGCATAATTAAGGGCATGGAGGTCAGAAGATACGGGGTAATAAAAAAAGGTTCAAGTAGTTCAGTTTAGTTAGAGAACAGGGTATATGAATTTAAAAATCACTGAAACTAAAACAGGAAAATTAGTTTGAGATGAAATCTAGAGAGCTATTAACACCAGATGATAGAGTATGGGCTCTATTTTACAGACGATGGGAACCTGCTGAAAGGGAATGCCATGTTTGACTTGTGCCTCAGTGTTGGATTCCATTGGAAAGGGGGCGGTGACTGGAAGTGAGGACACCAACCCATCAGGCATGCTCTGTAACAGTCTGATAAGATATGGCTTTGGTTTTCTAAGGAAAAAGAAAGCCTGAAGCAAGGACTAAAGTGCTGATATTTTATTTGGGAAGCACAAGCCCAGGCCAGGGAAGCTGCAGAAAAAGGAAAAAAGGGAAGTGAGTATAGGAAGCAATGCAAAGTCATGCCTTGCACAACTGGCTTCTGCTTCGGGATGAGCCGTTGGATGATGAGGCATGGGAGGCTCAGCAGGTCTGTTCCCTCGGCATGTGGGACATCTTGCAGTGGATGCAGGGAGGGACCATGCCTCTAGCATTCTCTGGGAAGAATAAAGGAGAAGTTTATCTTCCCACTTACCTCCCATTACCTGTTTTTCATTGGTCAAAACTAAGAATTAAGTCCCTCACATTTCCAAGTTGACATCATATGACTGCTCCAACTACATGGGATGCCAAACCGCAAACCTGATGTATGTATGGTGTTCCTGTTTCATTCAAGTCTGGAAATGATGGGAAGAGCCAGAACCTCTAGGTGAGTACTAGGTGGCTCGGCAGTGTGCATGCGTGTGTGTGTGTGTGTGGTTGAGGGGTGAAGAGTTAAGGGAACGTCTAAGATAAGCCCCTAGTCAGTCCTAGCCAGTTGAACTCTGTTGGGCAGGTATGGTGGTTGAGTAGTTGAAGGTCCTAGAACGAGGCAGTGGCTATGGTGTCTAAGGAGGCACAGAAGATTTGTGTAGAGATAATGATTCAAGAGAAACGAAGGACCCTTCATACTTCAGTTAGAGAAGAATTCTTCTGGTGGGCAATCATGCACTTAGGGTTAAATTCTTTTCTCTGTAACATTATTTAGAAAATCACCTGCCTCTCAACAATGAAGACTGAGTACCACTGGCTTACCAATATTTCTGTATATTATCTGAGTTAGTAGGGTTTGCGTATCACATTTCTTTCCTTCCAATTCTGTCATTTGTCATCATAAAGTTTTGGCATATGCAGCCCAGTCTTTGGAAGAGGGGTTGAGAACTGTGTAATACAGGTTTAGCATTATAAAGTAACATCTATCATCTGAAAATGGGACTGTAAACACCAGTCTGGACATAATGGAGCATGCTGAGCCCACTTGTTTGGAACTGCAAGGAAAATAAGGTCACACAAAAGAGCCCTCTGCCCTTAAGAAAGAATTCTCTATTGCAAATCACTTCTGAGTACCGGTGGGGAAATGCAATCATTTATTCTCAAGACTGAAAAGAGAAAGGAGACCTTTTTACCACTGTGTGTGTGTGTGTGTGTGTGTGTGTGTGTGTGTGTGTAAGATAGAGAGAGAGAGAGATAGAGAGAGAGAGAAAGAGAAAGACAGAAAGAGAAAGAGAGAGAGAGAAAGAGAAAGACAGAGAGAGAAAGAGAAAGAGAGAGAGAGAGAGAGAGAGAATATGTGTGTGTTTTACTTACCTAAAGCTAATGGTAGCCAAATTTTTCCTTTTTTTCTTGGAATTTTTTCCTTAATCGAAAACAGGCTTGGTGCTCTGGAAAAAGAATAAGAATTGCATTCAAATAGTCAGGCTTCAAGTTGCTTCTGCCTCTGTGTGAAGCAAATAGTTACAACTCACTTCGAAACTCAGGCTCCTGGACTGTAAATGAGGATAATGATACTCACCCTACCAACCTCAGGGACTGTTCTAAGAATGAAATGAAATGAGACTGAGCTCTGAAAATGCTTAAATGCTTTTCAAAGTAGAGTGATTGTGCTTTCTGTAGCATCAAAGACAGTCTTGTATAACTGGGCAAAGTCAACTGGATGGGATCTGACAATAGAGACTGGCTTGAAGGACTGGAAAAATAAGAAAATGCCCCAAATCTCTGCTTCCCTTACAATGTGGAAATTGCCCCATATCACACCGTACCAGGAAGGGTTAAATTGATCCCAAATGTTTCAGGAATTTTTAATGCCCTTGGAAGAGACACAGCCAATTCTTCATCTGCCGAAAGTAATGCTGCTAACCTACTATCTGTCAGTTTCCTCAGTGCTTTGAAGATTTCTCTAAAGTCATTTGACTTGATTTCCCTTTGATTTCAAATTCCTGCTTGACCACTTATTATATGTATGACCTTGAACCTTTTTAACTCATCTGAGTCTCTCTGTTTCCTCATCTATATATTGTGAATAAGAAGACATTACTGTAGGATTATTAGAAACTTTAGAAATAATACTTCTTATACTAGCATAGTGCCTGATCCATAGGCATCCAGGACATGTCAGCTAAGATCATTGATTATTGCTGTCGTTTTTAGTATCATACACTAGAAAGAACAACAGCTTTGAAACAAGACAATCCCGCATTTAAATCAGCTCTGTCACTTACAAAAAGTGTAACCCCGAATAACTTAAGAAATTTTTTTGAAGTTCAGTTTTGAGATAATGATGGATGATTTCAGAATTTGTGAGTATTTCAGAGGTATCGGCAGTAGGTTGAATTGTGAACCCTCCAAAAGATATACCTATGTCCCAAACTCAGAACCTGTGAATGTGACATTATTTGGGAAAAGGGGGTTTTGCAGATATAATTAAGGATCCTGAGATGAGATCATCCTGGATTTTCTAGATAGGGCCTAAAGCCAATAATGAGTGTCTAAGACAGAAGAAGACACAAAGAAGAGGAGAAGGGAATGTGGTCACAGAGGCAGAGACTGGAGCAATGCAGCCACAAGCCAAGGAACACCTGGACCCACCAGAAGCTGGAAGAGGAAAGAAGGGATTTCTTTTTCTTCTAGAGCCTTGGGAGGGAGCATGGCCCTGCTAACAACTTATTTTCAGACTTCTAGATTCTAGAACTATCAGATAATAAATTTCTATTGTTTTAAGCCACTATGTTTGTGATAATTTGTTCTAGCAGCCCTAGGAAACCAATGCAGTATTTAATACAGAGTGCCTGGTACGATGTTGGCATGTGACAAGTGCTCAGCAAATGGTAGGTGCATAGTGGGTTCTCCACCTGTCCCCACTACCTCCTCAATGAGTAAATGCCTGAACAAATCCATAGGTAGTAACCTGAGAGTCGGACTCCAGGGAGCAGGGGGTACAGTTAGCCTCAGCCCATGCTAAGATAGAAGCCTGACCTTAGTTTGGTTAACGCCACGTTCTACCACAGGCAATTGACACCAGGGCTCTCCCATTTTATAATAGCACAGATCCAGTCTCATTATGCATTAAAGAGTTTGTTCTCCTAAAACTCTTAGTGCCCCCAAAGGTTTAGAATTTAAAAATAACATCAACAATCTCTGTTCAAAAAAAGTGAACAATATACTTAAACGTTCTTCTTGTAACAATAGCCCGCCTCTTCCTGAAGTGCTATAAAAATTCAGGGAGTAACTTCACCCAGTTGTGAGAGATAAAAGAACAGCAACTAAAACAGGCAGTCAGACCAAGGCAGGGGGGCAGCCTGTTGTCTCTGGGTTGAAAACCATCCTGAATGCTAAAAGAAATCACTCTAAAGAGGGGTGTGTGGGTGCATATTGACAGACTTCAGAAGCTGAGGTTTCTGAGCTTAGCCTCCTGAATGAAGCAGGACTTTTGACATACTACCCCCTGGGGCCGCTGCCTTAGGTGTGATGCTATTGGAGCCAAGGATCTGTCTGTGATGGGGTCCAAAATTTACACACCACAGATGAGATGGAGCAAACATGTGGAGCTTTTTTTTTTTTTTTTTAATGTTTCTATAACAGATTCCAGCTTCCTTGTGAATCCACATCCTGTAGGGCAATTGTTACAGTGAACCTTTATACAGTGATTGCTGTGTGTCCCGGCACTCTTTTCATGCTTGAGATATATTAACCATTTAGTCCTCACACTTCCTAGGAGGAAGTACTATCAGGATCCCCATTTAGAAGATGAGCAGCCAGTGATAGAGATTTAAGCTATTTGCCCAAGGCCACAGAGCTATGCAAACAGTGCCAATTCAAGAGCAGGTCATCTGACCCAAGACTTTATGCTCTTTGTCACTACAGTAAACTGTGAGAAATAAAATTAAACTTGCCAGTTAAAATGATCTGCCCATCTCAGGTTTACACTTTCAAATGAAATCAATTTCTTTTGAGTAAATGCTCAGTCAGGTCCTCACACTTACGGGAGAGGGGCTTCTGGTGGCCGTACTGGTCCCTGGGCAGTGGGTGGACATCCACTGCTGGGAAGCCCTGTGGTTTGTTCTCTGTTGGTCTCTTTCCCTGGCTGGTCTCAGACCTTGGCAGCATCCTGCCTCTGGCTGCCTCATGCTATGAAAGGGTGGTCACAATTGTCCATCGGGGCCCCTCTTCCACAGGCATTGGACATACTCCCTCAGGTCCCCTTCTGCTGGCATTGAGGGTCCTTTGGACCCTCATCCCAGCCATCCACTCCCTCAGCTTTGGCACTCAGTACCTTTAGCTGGCTGAGCAGGCCTTTGGTCTTCTTTCTAGGCCCACCAGAAACCTAGGAGTCCTTGTAAAGCCAACCTCGGCTCCCAGGAAAAGAAAATGACTACCTTTATCCTTTCCAACTCATATCATCCTCTCTGGACTCTCATTAGGCTACCAAGCTATTTCCAAACCAACATCAGACGCTGCTCCAAAGGGGTGTACAGTTTTCTCAGTCTACACTCAGGGAGGTTGAAATGTAAACATTACAACTCAGATGTGAAAAAAAAAAAAAATATGTAGCTCTTTGTTATTTTCTATTATCTATCCCAACTTGCTAGTAGCAGAGACAATTAAAAAAAAAAAAATTTAAACCTCAGTCTCTTCTGCTTTTAGGAGAGTCTCTTTCAGTTTAACTCATTCTTTTGGGGGTAATCTTTTGAATTCAATCAATTCAAAGTTAAGTGCCTTCTCAGTGCTGATTTTTTCAAATTTCTCAAGGGGACCCTTTTTTCCCTCTTCCTTTCCAAGACGGCCTCTCAGGAGTGAGGGTGGTTGAGAGTGGGCACGTTAGTTCTCCAGAGAGCAGGTCTTCATTGGGCTGGGCTGGTCTCTGATGCCCTCTGCTGGTATCCGCCAAGGTGTGGCTAGTCCTGCTTGGCCCACTGCTGGACTCTGGGGTCCCCGCCATTGCTTCAAGATGTGAAGCCTCTACCCTTTGTGATCACCTTGTCTTGTCCCTAGGCCTCTGCACAATCACTGTTTTATCAAAACTTCTGTGAACCCCTTTCAGGTTCATGTGGAACCCTGGGTTCTCCTACATACCATTTGGAGATGCTGGGGACCAGCATTAAAGAAAAATTATCCAGACACTTGTAAAAATGGTAAGGAAGACTTTATTCAAGACTGCTGTAGTAGAGATGACGTCTATTGCAATAGGAGAAAGAAATTGGGTTCAACTCGGAATACGGTAGAGACAGCTGAGGATTTATAGTCAATGAGCAGAGTGAAGGAGTCAGTGGATGAAAAATTACTAAGAAGAGACATTAAGGGTAGAGGGCATTCTTGCTAAACTGGCCTTACAGCATTCTTGCTAAAGGCAGGCTAAGGACTTATACATCAAAGTGAGTTGATGAGGAACTTGATAAAATATCTAGGGTGGGGAATGATTTAGCAAGATTCTTCGTTAAACTGGGCTACGCAGCCCAAAGTCAGGATGAGACCAAGGTCAAGGTCTAGTCAAGAAAAGGACTCAGAGGAGCCTGACCAAAGTTTGGTCAAAGAGAGAATCTTTATTACCAGACAGCATCTCAGGCCAATCTATCTGAACATCCATCAGCCTAGACATTCTCAGACTCTCTCACACCCACACTCTCTGTGGTTTCTATCATCTTCCTCTTCCTCACCCTTTGATTGAAGTCTGGAGAGTTGGAGGTGCCTTTCCAGGGACCTAACAGCATCCCCACCCTGAGCGAATTCCCTCCAGTCTCTCTGTTCTCTCACAGAGAAAGCCTTTCTACAGCTTCTTCCTTTCTTGTATCTTCTGTCCTCTCTATGCTGTGTTCATAGTAAAACTCTAATCCAAGTTGGGTTTTGGTATGTGAAAGAGAGGTCTGAGAATAAAAAAGAACGCCTTTTCTCTCTCAGCGAAGGCTAGCTGAGACAATATGATTGTCTTTCTCTGGATTAAATGCTACTTGGGAAGACAAAAACTAAACCTGACACCTTGTTTTCCTTTACACTTCAACAATATTGATCATTCCTGACACAATAAACACCTCTAACTGGATGAGGATGGTCACACAAAAGGAAGTTCAAAAAAGAAACATATTAATATATTTCAAAACTACTTTATTCCCATGGCAAATCTGTAGGAGCTTCCTAAGCCCACTCTCTGTGCCTTCCCTCCCCATTCTCCCTGCAAAGTTATGATGATGCGTATTTTTCCAATAGTTTGAAAGACATTTGAAGAATTCCACTTTTCTTTCTCCACAGCACAGTGATGGACATTGAGGAAGATACTGTACATTTGTTCACTCAACACTCATTCGAACCATCTCCTAGTTTGCCCTTCTATTTACCACAGGCTGGAAGATAAAAGAATTGTATTTTCCATACTTTCTTGTGGTTAGGAATCTGCATGTGACCTAAGCTCTACACCCACTCCCAGCTCACCCCAATGAGACACTTGGAGGTGGAAGTGAATAACTTGAGGAAATGGCTGAATTCTCAGACAGGCTTTTCCAACAACCATAGTGAAAGAAGCATTTGGGTTTCCCAGGGTAGCTGTGGAAGCATGTCTGCCATCCAGTCTCTAACATCACAGGTGCCGCTAAGAACTATCCCATGGTTTAGTCAGGCAATCATCTGGGTGTGTTGTACTTGGCTGCTCTGTTCTTGGTCATGGAGCTTCTAAGAATGTTTCTGTTCAGAGATTCTGTGAACTATCTAATACTATTTAATATATCCTTTTCTGCTTAGACTGACTCTAGAGGAGCCTGTTGTCTGCAACTCAGAAGTCTGACCAATGCAGCAACCCTCTCTCCATTATCCCTGTTCCCCCTCCTCTCACGACATAAACGAAAGTGTAAGCATGGAAATAATAATTTTTAAAAAAACAGGAGGATTCTTTGTCTTAGTCAAAGCTATCTTGGTTTTAAATAAGAGACATTAACGTGAGCTATCTTTACATAAAAGGGAAATTCATTAGAAAGATGCCAAGAGCTATGTAGTGCTCTGGAGACTGGAAAACCCTCAGGGGACAAGAAAGCATCTGTCTTTTCTTCTCTCTCTCTCTTTTTTTTTTGTTTCCTCCATGCAAAGTTCCTGAGTTTGTATCAAGTTTCAACCACAAGAGCAAACTATTCCCAGTGCCAATTCAAAATTCTTGAAATAAAGATCGGGCCTAGAAGTCAAGTTGTCCACCCCAAGCTAATCACTTATGGCTAGAGAACTGCATTGCACAAAAATACAGCTGTGGAGTAGAAGTGAGTACTCAGAAAATTAGGATAAGATGACAGACACTCCAAACTGTTACCCCTTAGATATCTGTGTTTAGAAATCTTATCAGAACTCAAACATTTCTAGAGTTTAATAATGCTTGAGTGGTAATCAGGTAGTTACAATATAGCTCAATGTACTTTGAAGCTGCTGAAGCCTCCCCAGGGTTTCCCTAACACTTTTGGGAAACCTCTGGATGGGGAATTTTGTGAAACCACTAGAGACCAGTGGCTTTGCCCTTAATGGCTATGGTGGTCATTATCCTGACTTCCCGGGAGCTTGTCTCATTCACACCACCTTCTTTAATAGTTTACTACTAAGTCCATGTGACACACAGCTTGCCTGGGAGGAAGTCCAAGCCCAAGGTGAAGACACTGTAAGATGTATTGCTCTGATTTTCCTTTTCCAAAATTTTAATGAAGATCCCAAACATGCCATGGTGGTGTCTTCTAAATCCTTGGATCTTGTAAACAGGGCACCAGAAATCTCAAGTCAAACATATAACCAGTTTTACCCAACTATAGTTCTCACCAGAAAACTCTATAATGGTAGAATTCAGGTCCTCAGTAGGACTGGGATTGACTGGCTTAAGTGATGTTTAGAGTTCCTCAATGAGGCTAAGAACTATGATCTAAAACACAAGGTCTCAACCATGCACAGAACAAGATGGGATGTTTCCTGCTATCTTAGAATTTTGACAAAAAGCCCCAAAGCTGGGGACAATAAGTACTAAGTACTCACACAAAATCTAAAAGACTTAATAACACATGGCAATAGCAGTCCGACCATTATCATTCTGCCTAGACTATGTAAGACTAGAAATTTCAAAATAAGATTATTTGAAGAAACTGTGTAGGTACAGAGAAGTCTTTGATACTTTATCTCAAGAGACACATTCATAGGGACAGGCAAACATACAATCAAAAAAGTTGGTCATCTTACTCCTTATCTCGGTTTTTGCAAGCTTCCCACACTCATAGGTCTAACCTCTACTTTCCAGTAGAACAGACTTGGTACTCCAGGGGACCCTACTACTACAAAACAATTAGATCCTGAATAAAATACAATTTAAATTACATGGCTAGACTCAAACGAAATAGGAGAAAGCGCCTAGGGTGAAAAACAAAGCCTAACTAAAACAAATCTCTTGATTTGAAACCACAGCAAGTGAATGTGCACAGGTGAAAGATAGAATGTCCCTGAAGCTAAAGATGGTCCAGGCATTGATTTGGGGCTGGAGAGTAGATTAGATTCCAAGATAGAGCAGGGTAAAAGGAGCCCAGGCTGTAGGTATACTACCAAGGGTCACAGTAAATAGCCACAGCCTAGGGCCCTGGGAGAACTCCAAGTATACAGAGATGGAGATTAGCACAACACTGACAGATAAGAGGCATTTCCTAGCATTTCCTAATCCCTCCTCCCTGGTGCCACATAGAGAATGAAGAGAGAACCAGGGGCAACAAATGAGGAACAAGGAAAGAAAAAACAAAAACAAGAAAGGAAAGACTATGCTGCCCTTCCCTGCTGAGATTACTGAAGCTCCCATATCAGGGTGAGGCCTGATATGGGAGCAGGGAGATTTAACTCCAGCAGACCTTAATATCGCACTTCAAAGCAACTGCAAAGCCATGAACGAGGAAGAGAGATCCAAGACCATGATTGCAGGCATTGACAGGAGAATAAACTTCATTGAGTTCTGGCCAATCAGTAAATAAGTTACTTCAGATATAATTGTTTCACATGATTGTGTGTAAAGTTTGATGAGATTCCATGAAGATGCCCTAAAAATTAGCCTGGGACAAGGAACTCAGGAAATCTCTTCTCCAAACAAAGTGAAAGCAAATCTCATGGTCTGTGTTTACGTATACTTGTAGATATCACAACCCAAATCAGACTCACAGGAAACATGCTTTAAAAGTTGTCTAATGTAACCCATTTAAAGCAAAAGATGATTCCTTTTTTTTTTTTTTTTTTGGTCATAAAGAAAATGGCTCTGCTATATTTCCTCCATTTCTGGTAGATTTTTGTTTTTATTGATAAGATAATGCATACTTGAAACTCAATAATTTGGAAGCACTGAAAGAAGGGGTAAAGGGCAAGTGAGGGGTTTAATGGAACACTGCGACTGTGTGAGAGCTAGTCATAGAATTAGGGGAGCAAATCCTTTATGTTGTTACTTCTGTGTGATCACAATGTCAAACAATCCAGCCCATATTTACAGGAAGGATAAAAACTAAGATTAATGTGAATGAAATGAATAAAACCAATCACAAGTCAGTGGGCCTCAGGATGTTACATAGTAATATGTCATAAGCACAATATTTTCTTTTCTTTGTAGAATGAGATGCTAAACCTAGAAGATGAAGCTATTTTCATGAAATCATTTCTGAACTACTGATTTTAGATATAACTCCTCTTATAAGTACTTACCATTCTGAAAATAAATGCTTAGTTTGAAGTTATTCTGTAAGAATATGTTCTCATATCTAAATTACCACAAACTTATATATTTTTTTAAAAGAGATGGGGTCTCACTCTGTTGCCGAGGCTGGAGTGCAGTGGCATAATCATGGCTCACTGCAGCCTAGAGCTCCTGGGCTCAAGCAATCCTCCTGCCTCAGCCTCCCGAGTGGCTGGAACTACAGGTATGTGCTGCCAGGTCTGGCTAATTTATTTTTTAATTTTTTAGAGATAGGGTCTTGCTATGTTGCTCAGGCTGGTCTTGAACGGGGCTCAAGCGATCCTCCTTCCTTGGCCTCTGGAGTAGCTCAGACTGGATTACAGGCATGAGCCACTGTGTCCAGCTCACAAACTTTATATTCTTAAGGCTTCACATAATGAGGCTAAAAGGTTCTAGTATTTTCTCAGTTGCTTTAGAAGAGACGGAGTTGGCTGAAGGAAAGAGTTCTTCTTAACCTGAAACCTTCATTACAACAGACAAACTTCTGGCAGCTTCAGCCTTCCACAGATACCTTACATTTACATAGTGTCTGGCAGTGTTCAAAGGGCTTCAGTAATGGTGCAGGAGATACAGCCTTGAATCAACTGAGGAGGCAGAATCGGCCGGCTCCGAGACTGTTACAGACAAGCTTGTGGCCTCCAGCAAGCTATGCAGTCTCTCTGAGCTTTAAGCTCCTCATTTATAAAACAAGGACATTACATATACCATCTCAACATCTTTCCTAGGTCTAGGATTCAGCTGTCTTGCCCTCCTAGCAACGGAGTGATACAATGCCGCCACTCTGGCAACTGAGCAGAGGCTGGGGAGTTTGGCAAGCTGAAGAACATGTTTATGAGCTCAGAGCATGGTTAAGGCTGACGTGTGAGTCGTTCAGACAAAGCAGAAAGAAAACCACTTTCAGAATACTCTTTGTGATGTGTATGCAATTTACTTCCTAAAAAAAGACAGAGTATTTTCACGGCTGGTGTGAGTCCAAACTTGCCATAGTCTCAGGCAACGCGTCTGGCTATTTTAAACTGCTAAGAAGTTTAGTGACAAGTGCCCTTCTATTTCATCTTTTTAAGAATTATTAGGCTTTGGGGATGAGGAGAAGATGCGGGGGAGGGAAGCTTGAGTAATCCTTTCAGGAGCTTCTTACTTTGGCACACGGATAGTTCTCAAGAGGAAAGAAGATTTTGTTTTTCAACCATATAGTTTTCCATGAACAGGAAATTCATAGCAAAACATTTTCCTTTGTTTTGAGGTAGTCACCACACCACAACACCCAAGGGCTCACCCTGAGAGAGTCATCTGTAGATCTTTGTATTTCAGCCAGCATTCCTTGCCATATTGTTTATATAACACACACACACACACCCCTAAATCCATCTATCTAAATTCACACATGGAGGAAATTTATATGCAAATATTTTTTTCTTTTTCTTTTTTTTTTTTTTTGAGACAGAGTCTTGCTCTGTCGCCCAGGCTGGAGTGCAGTGGCCGGATCTCAGCTCACTGCAACCTCCGCCTCCCTGGATCTCGCCATTCTCCCGCCTCAGCCTCCTGAGTAGCTGGGACCACAGGCGCTCGCCACCTCGCCCGGCTAATTTTTTGTATTTTTTTTTTTTAGTAGAGACGGTTAGCCAGGATGGTCTCGATCTCCTGACCTCGTGATCTGCTCGTCTCAGCCTCCCAAAGTGCTGGGATCACAGGCTTGAGCCACTGCGCCCGGCCTCAAATATTTTTTCATATACCCATATATGTACACTAAAAGCAAGTTTATATAACAAGATTAGTCACAATTATGTAATATAAAAATTCTGACCTTGTTCAAGTTACCCTAAGAATGCAGTACTATGATTGTCAAATAAGGTCCTGGGCACTTTGGTATGTCTGAGGAAGCTCTGTAAGTGTGCTAACGAATTTTGAACGACATGCAAAATTTATTTTGGTGACATCTAGGTAGGAAGCCTGTTCTTATGATGTCCATCAGATGGACCACAAAGCTCAATGAGCAGAGGCAACATGATGTAGAACAAAGGGGCAAATTCTGGGAATGGGACATAGGTGGTGACCACATCAAACCTAACAAAAAGGTATTTACTGGAACAAGGGGGAATGTTGCCTTTAGAGGTCTGGAGAAAATAAGTCAGATCAACACATTGTTCTATTCAACAGTAGCAAAGTGATAAGCGTTGCTACTGTTGAATAGAACAATGTATTGATAAAAGTGATAAAATTTATTGATAAAAGTGATAAAGCTTTTATATTATAGAAATGATTGTTTTATTTAAATTTTTTTTTTTTTTTTTTTTTTTTTAGACAGAGTTTCACTCTATCACCCAGCCTAGAGTGCAGTGGTGCAATCTTGGCTCACTGCAACCTCTGCCTCTCAGGGTCAATCAATTCTCGTGCCTCAGCCTCCCAAGTAGCTGGGACTGCAGGTGTGCATCACCACATCTGGCTAATTTTTGTATTTTTAGTAGAGACGGGGTTGTGCCATGTTGCCCAGGCTGGTCTTAAACTCCTGGCCTCAAGTGATCCTCCCGCCTCAGACTCCCAAAGTGCTGGGATTACAGACCTGAGCCCTGGTACCCAGCCAAAATGATTGTTTTATAATTGTTGTTGACTTGTTCATTTTTAATTTCTTCAAGTGTACTGATAAGAGTCCTAATATTTGCAAATATGTTATAAGCACAAAGAAGGTTAAGAAGCATCATTATAAGAAAGCACTTTTGGTTTGGTCCTGACTTTCCTACAGTGTCCCTAACATCAACATCCCTTATCCTCTGGTGTGTCTCTGGGGCTGCTGAGCAATCCAGGTGCCTCCTGAGCTTGCAGAGGTCATAGAAAAAGGCTCTGCCAAGGAGGGCTTGAATGTCTGCTGAAGGGGCAGACATTCCCCATATCTCTTATCCAGGGAAAAGGGGTCCCTGGATGGAAAAAGAGAGCCTTAGATAGAAAGGCAAGACTCATCACTCTCTGGGACCTGGCCTATGGCCACTCCCAAGTGGTAGAGGTTGACGATTTCCTCCAATGGAGGCAGAAACACGGTTAAGAGCTGAGTCTTGCAAATCAGATAGTCTGTTTTTATGTTCCCTTTAGTATATAGTTTTCTTTTGTTATCCTAAACTTTTTGGTGCCTAAAAATTTTGTTTAAAAGTTCCAGTTTGCAAGGCACAGTGGCTCATGGCTGGAATCCCAGGCTTTGGGAGGCCAAGTTAGGGGGATTGCTTGAGGCCAGAAGTTCAAGGCCAGCCTGGCCAACTGAATGAGAACCCTTCTCCACGAAAAATTAGCTGAATGCGGCGGCACATGCCTGTAGTCCCAGCCACTCGGGAGGCTGAGGTGGGAGGATTACTTGCGCCTAGGAGTTCAAAGCTGTAGTGAGTTATAATTGTGCCACTGTACTCCAGCCTGGGCAACAGAGCAAGACCCTGCCTCAAAAAAAAAAAAAAGTTCCAGTTTGGTCACAGCCATGCTGTGTGTTTTGGAAAATTAAGGAGACAGTTGAGTTTACCTTTGGGCTAAACATTATTGGAGGAGTGTTCTGCAGAGATTAGTGTGGAGACAACAGCACCGTAAGCAAGAAACCCTCAAGGGAAAAAGGAACCCCGGAAACAAGTGTTGGCCGTGATACTCAGCTGTCCCTCCCAAGGTGCAGATTCTTTCTTTGTTGCTAAGCCTTAATGGATTAGTCTTCAATTTTACCAGCAGGTCTTGCAAGCTCCTTTACACATGTAAGGAAGAATAGGGTGTGAGTTGGTAACTTTGGCATCATAAGAAAGTTTGGACCAAACCTAAAATGTTATCACAACAACAATTAACAAACGCTCATGAGACCCTGATAGAGGTTAAATTGCTAAAGGAATAGTAATTTACTCATGTTGCTCTTAGGTAATTATTTGTAGATCTTGAATGTAGTACATCATCTGGAAATACCATTTATCATTTTGTTGGTGCTTAAATAGGATGTTTAATAGGGACAAATCCTCAATTTCCTAAATCAAGAGTATTAAATTCCACAGCTTAAATTATTTGATTAAAGTGTCTGCAGTGTTGCTTGTGAAAAAAAAAATGGCCACAATTCCTAAAACTGAGCTGGGAGCTTGAGTCCAGTAGGATTTTTGTTTATGGGACAAGAAGGGAAGCCAAAATGAAAGAGGTAAATGAGAAGAGAATCCACATTCAGAATTCACTTTCTTAAAAACCAGCAAGAGTGACCCCCAAAGCCATCACAACTGTTTTGTCTATCAAGACTGTGTCATTGAATGATGTAGACATACAGGCCAGGCCAGAACTCAAACTTCTCTGAAAATCACTGATTCTTTTGTCCTTAACAAGTCTAAAACAGCAATCCTCCCAATAGCAAACAACCGTATCACTGTATTTTAATCCCAGTCATCTTCATGGATGCCTATAGTGTAACATCAAGAAGTATAACTTCCATGTAGTGAAGAGCTTGATACCAAAAATCTACAAAATGCATTTCTGTATACTAGCTCCCAAGTTATAACTGATATTTATTCTAAAATAAGAGGTGGAACCTTTCCTTCCCCTCCTCTACCCAGAAGATATAAAAAATTTACAATTTGAGAAACCAAAGAAAATCTTAAAGAAATGTTATAATGTATAAATTATAGCTACCAATACTCAAAATGAGTCAAGAAACGAAAAACATTCCAAATACATACCATTAATAATGTAATGTCACCTTAATTTTGAAGTTTATGTAATTGATGTTTACATGTTGAGATTATTTCCCCTAATAATAATAATGGATTTGCACTGACCTGTTATTATTAATAGGGAAAATAACCTACTTTTTAGGGGCCCTTTATAAGCCACAACATGCTTTTTAAAGATGGTTACAATTATCTTTAAGTGAGTAAGAATTGAATCAATGGTCATGGCCCCATTAGTGTGATGCTCCATCAACCAAGTGCAGCCGGAGAGCTCACATGTGTTTACTGATGTGGTAACAGGAGGGGTCAAGCCAGCCTCATCCTGTGCATGTCAGTGCCCTTGTTCAGACTGCATTGGACAGTTGGCATCTTACCTTAACTTTTGTTCAAAACATTATTTGCTAGCAGATGATATCTTTCTTTTTGAAGCATTACTGGCATATCCATTGACAGGGTGGGTGAATGGGCTATTAAACATAAATTTAAGGACTCAAAATTATTTGTTGTTACAGCTGGAAGGAATTGAGTCAAACATCAATACTCTACAGATGAGAAAACTGCAGCGTGAGGAGGTTAAGTCCCTTGCCCAAGGACATGGAGGTATTAAGTGCTGGAGCTGGGACTAGAATTACATCTTCTGTTTCTGCACTGGTCTCCACGGTGAAGGCTGCTGGATTCCACATTGGTTTGTGGAGGAGATGACTTGCAAGTGTAGAAAGAAAGAAGCTTTGATCTCCCAGTGGCTCAGAACTTCTTTTAAAAAGTGATTTTTGTTGGCATGACTGGGAACACCGCCCGGGCAAGTCTCGTTGTCTGACCTCCTCTATAAAAACCCAAGCCATGGCCAAGGGAGCTAGGAGCTCTGGCTGCCCAGAGGGTCCACATCTGGGCAGGCACCAGGAGAATTGCACTGAGGCTCAGCCTCCTGACAATTGCTCATATACCCAGGGCCTACATTCAGAATTCTGGTCCGCCTGTGAGGTTCAAGGGCCAGCTGTAGTACCAAATCAGGCCTGGAGGTCCCCAAAGTGCTGGCCATTAAGTCTTTAGTTCCTGGATTTCGAGGAGGCCAGGGAGGAGGTCCTAGAAGTGAAGGCCAGGGTACACTTGGGGTGGTGTACTCAGCAGGTCTCATGCAGTGATTTACCAACTAATAGATATTTCAATAATTAACAACTAGTACATTTTTACTAGCTTATATAGCAGTCCTGAAATCAAACCTGCATATGCCCATTTCAGATGAAATACTCTTAATGAGATACTCAGTTTAGAAGTATCCCAAGGAGTAAACTCAGTTCTATATGCTGGTGCAAGAAATGTTACCCAAAGTATGGGATGTGCCCCAGGAACCTGGGGCCCATAGTCAGTCAGTGTGTAGGCCCCCAATCCACCCACCCCATTCTCTTATTTATAGGCCCCATACCCCCATCCCTGCTAACTCATCCATCCCTTCAACACACACACACACATGCATGCATACACAAGGCAAACATCACAAGCAATTCTGAAAAGGAAATTACAGAAGAACATGAGCCCAAGGGTATATGTGTATAAGGGTCCTTGGCTTACATATGAGTGTCTGTCTTTCTCTCAGCTACCTCCCTCACCTACACATGTGTTAGGAGCTTTGAGATTTTTTAAACCTGCATGAGTGCCACCAGGAAAATTACCCCATCCTCAAACAGGTTTGGGCTCTAGGAATGGTTCTGCCCAGCAGCCCATCTTCCATCTAGTTGAGACCGAGCAATGAAGTCAAAGAACATTCTTTGGTCAAATATGTTTTGGCCTGGATTTGCTAGAAGAGCTCTTTGGACTTGCTGAGAACTCACTCAATTACTGAATCTTCTTTCATTTAACTTTTGTGTTTCCTGGACAGAACTCAAGAGGAAGATATGATTGTAGTGGGGTTCAACAAGGTCACTCTGGTCTGAGTGACAGACAATAATAACGAGCCCCAGAAAGGTACCTGTTTTTCAGGGTGGTGTGATTAGTATTACACAAGAATCTTGCAAGCCATCTTTTACGAGGCCAGCAAGATCACAGAAAGCAATACCCAGTGTGCCCAGAGACAAGCTGTTTCCTAATCAAGTTTTCTTATACTCGGAACTATGGAAACATTTTCAAAGGTATTATTCTCGGCAGGTTTCCAATAATTCAACATTTCCAGACTTATCCAAATGGCTTCTGAAATATTTGCTGTTTGTTGAGAGCAGCTTTCAGGATGAGGTAATTAAAAGAAACCTATCAATTTGAGATTTTTTTTTCCATGAGTAAATAATGTTGACATACTGTTCAAATAAACCCACAATTTACTGCAATCTGTTTTTAGACAAACCCTCCACTTTAACCTCCAAATGGGAAAAAACGAAGAGACTTTCCTCTTCTCATTTAATCAAGAACATATGTTCAAAGATAATACCGGAGGCTTATTCTGGGAAGCGTTCTGCTCTTCCTCCGACAGCCACGCAGCGAGCTCACGAGGCAGCCTCCATACATAATGAAAGCAAACGCCACCATAAATCTCCCGCTCGGCGGAGGTCACTTCAGAAAAATCGCCCGCTGCTCAAATAAGCACCGGCTCTGCTGAGGCACATGGATGGGGGAAAACGCCGACTGTGATAAACACCAGCAGGTAGGCTCCAAACGGAGGCCAACCCAGGCAACTCAGAGAGAAGGGAGCCGGGATGAAGCAGGTGTGTGTGCGTGTGTGTGTTTACACACAACAGCCCTGGCCCAGTGTGTTCTGGCTGCGAGAACGAGCAACTGCACCACGAGAGGAGCTGCTCTCCCCACTGGGAGCAGAGCTCCGGAAGCACCAATTTTCATTAAACCTAAGAGTACACACAGGGACAGGAGGCCAAAACAGTCCTCAAAAGTGAGGCTTTTAAAAACATCTGTTGGGAGCTTTGAGATCCTAGGACAGAGAGAAAGAGAGAGAGAGAGAGAGAGAGAGACAGAGAGAGAGAGAGAGAGAGAGAGGAGAGAGAGAGAGAGAGAGAGAGAGAGCTCAGAGTCCAGCAGTTTCATTTCCAGACTGTGAGTCATAAAAGGAGTACGTAAATCCCTATTGCCAGAATACGCTGACCCAAGTCTGGGTTTACGAACACCTGAAGTACATTTCACGGGAATTAGCTTTAAATATCAACCTGATCACAAAGCTTGAAAGGCTTTTCTCCCGCCTCAGGATGCCTGGAGTCCTCTGGAACCTGGAATGGAGTTTTCTGACAGCAAAGGTTTACAGGAGCATAACATAAATTATGGAGATTTCCCCACCAGGCATAAGGATGTGATCACTATAGGCACCTGTGGGCCCAAGCAGGTTACCCACCAATATCCCTTTAAACACCAAATTATGGACTATTAGGCCACTGCTTCAAGGCTTCTACAAATGTGAAACCTTGACAAATTCCCAAATAAAAGCCATAAAACCAATCATTTTTTAAACCTGTATGAGTGACACCAGGAAAATTACAGCAGTGTGGCAGGTCACTGTGAAATAAAGCTGCCAGAGAGAAGCTTATGATGCTGTCATGGAAAAGGCAATTAGAAGGTTACTTTCTCTCAGGTCTAAGATTGGTTCTTGTTCTTCCTATAGCTCCCTGCCTTCCACCTCCCTGCTGCAAAATGGATCAATCTATAATAAGTAGTAGTTATATATCATAAGGCAGCAATTCCTTTTAGTTGTTCCACTATAAAAAAGCATCCAGATTTAGAACTTGACAGGAACCAGTATCGCCTGCCCCCCAGAGCCGGCAGAAAGTCTGTGTGTGTCATTCAGCCAGCATGGAGTCTGGGTGTTTTAAAAGCTTTAATTTGAAGGGGATAAAAACCTGGGCGTTAAGCAATTTGGCTGTGGATATTTAATGCATCAGCTACGCTATAGAATCGGAGCCCTCTATTTAAAATGAGAAATTGAAAACTTACACGCTCTGTAGGCAAGGTGTAAGTAAATGTAGGATGGTAAGCAGAAATCAGCTGAGAACCTGCAGAAACACCATTAGAAGGACTAATGGCATGGTTCAGAAGTGGCCTTAAATAAATGTTAGGGTGTTGTTTGTAAGTGTGTAAAACAGGTCTGGCTTTTAATTAGCAGGAACCATATCTCCCTGTGTTTAGGTAAAGGCATTACTTCTCAAAGAGGATATCCTAACAAGGTCTACATAGGGACTAGGAGGAAACAATGGCCTGGGAGTTGAGATTTACCTCAAGGCATGTTCCTCCTCAATGGCAGCATGGAGATTGGAATTCAGTCTCCTTATCTCTAATTTCCACTCTAACACACTTATTGTAGGTAGAAAAATGCATCCCAAAGATGTCTACATATTAATCCCCAGAACCTGTACATACAGCACCTTACATGGCAAAAGCGACTTTGCATATATGATTGAGTTAAGGGTTTTGAGATAGGGAGATTACCAGGTGGCCCAATGGAATCACAAGGGGCCTGATAAGTATGAGAGGGAGCAGGAGAGTAAGGGTCAGAGTCAGAGAGAGACTGGAAGATGCTATATCACTGGCTTTGAAGATGAAGGAAGGGGCCACAAGCCAAGGAATGCAGGCAGCTTCTAAATGCAGGAAAAGGTAAGGAAATTGGTCTTAGAGCCTCCATAAATATGTAATGCTGCCAATGCCTTGATTTCAGCCTTATGAGACCCTTTCAGACTTCTGATCTCTAGAACTGTAAGAGAATACACTGCATTGTTTTAAGCCACTAAGTTTGTGATGGTTTATTACAGTACCAAGAGGAAATCACTACAGTGTACTAGCTGGGGATCACATTTCCCCACCTCATTTTGATCTGCTCAAAGTAGTCCATTACCTCAGTGCTGGTTAGAGTCTTTATAAAAGCAAAAACAATAGAATTCAGATGCTTCTGCAGTTCTTTCTGGTATGGAGAGCAGGTATAACCCTGAGAACCATACCCTGGAGTTGGACCAGCATGTACCAAGGTGGGGCTTGGCAGGAGTGGTTCACCCTTTTGGGAAGGAGTGTTTTATCACTGATGTTGTTAAGGGTCACCACAGCAAATTTTTAGTGGATTTTGTTGTTTTTAAATTCTCATAGGCAGTGCACCTCTTATTGTCCGTTCCAGCATGATCTGCTCCCACTGTCCACACCCACCACTAACCTCCACCATTGGTCTTTAGTGTCTTCTACTTTTCTTTTTTGATTTTGTTTTTGTTTTATTTTTAAATTTTTTTTAACTTTTCTTTATGCCACTCTCTCTTGTGGCACCTTGTTGGCTCTCTGCTCTGTGTCTCTTTCCCATGTGAATGATTCCTAAAGGAAAGATTTTTTTCTAATTGTCACCTCTGTGTTAAGAAATTAGTTGGAAAGAACTTAAAGTATGAGGGTTCACCAACTATTTCTGGTGTATTAGAATACTCTATTTCATTTGGGTGTGTTTCATTAATGACTTCTACCCTCTTATCGCTGCTGCTTCTTCAAGCCTTCAAGACCCCTCAAAGTTAATCTCTACAGGGGAAATTTCAGGTTCCTTGTTTGGGTGGGCCTTTTCCAGAGTGTCTCATGTACATTGTGTAGATACAGCTTTGGAGTCAGACAGACCAGGGTTTGACTCCCTGACCCACCATTTACTAGTGATGTCACCTTGAAAAAATTATTTATTGTCTCACTTTGTTTCTCTGTAAAATGGAGAACATAACAATGATCTTGCTCCATGGTGAGAAATTAATGAGATTTTGTATTTCAAGTGTTTAGCAGAGTGTGACCCACACAAGCCACAGAAATCGTGGTGGTGGAGAAGTCACAAAGCGCTTAGTGCCCGTACTTCTCAGATTCTGAAACTTCTGGTCGCGTAGGATTTGAAAGCCCATTTACATCCTATGGGACCAGAAGTTTCAGAATCTGAATGTTGAAAAGAAATATCCACCAAATGTGTAACAGCAGCAAGAATTTACACATGGCTAGCTGTGAACCTTCTTCTTGGATAGCGGACTCCAATAGGAACAAGCAATGGTAAGAGATGATCTACAGCCCTGTCCAAAAGAAACTCAAGGTTTAGTAGAGAGAAGATATAAAGACAAAATTACTGAATTACTGGCATTTATCACTCTATACTGAAGTGTTATTACAACTGAGGATGATGAGAAGACCCAGGAGACAAAATCTTCCAAGGGAATCAGGAACAAGGGCACAGAGGTAATGAATTTTGAGTTGGGTCCTGGCACATGAGTAGGAGTTTGCAAAGCAGAAAATAAGAGAAAAATTATACCAGGCAGAGAAAAGTGTATAAGAAAAACAAAGTAAAAGAATATCAACAGAAAACATCTCCTGAGCATAACAATAATATTGAAACCATGGGTACAAATTAAATCCAGTTCAATGAGTTAAGGCCATGGCCCCTTGCTCTGAATCATCAACAACCTAACTTTCTCTGGATCTGCTGCAAAGCGATTTCAGGGTCACACCGAACATTCTTCCTTAACTAAAAACGATGCCTTGAGAATTCACTGATGTCCACAGTGCAATCAATACTAATCAGTTAATATGTACTGGCCCTGAGATAACAGAGCACCTAAAATTCCAATGTATGAATTCATACCTAATCAATATACTGCCTTATATGAGTTGAGGATTTGTTCACATTCCAAAGCATTTTAGTAAGATGCTAAGAAAAATCAATAACTTATTAAATACCAGTTACCGCATTAAAACAAATGATTAATCATCTTTGTTGCTATTATATTGGGACTACAGATCTGACTTTATATGTTTTTCATTGGTGTGCATGCTCACAGGTTTACTCCATTCATTAGAGGAAATGACAGAACTCATGACAGCAATGCTATCAAGAAGGAAGTTTCAGTTTAAGAACCCCTCTGGGCTTGCAGAATAACACACTACAGCCAAGATGGTGCTACTATAAGAAATGGACTCCCCAGCACATTATTGAAGACAAAAAAAAACCCTGCAGCAATAAAAAAAAAAAAAAAAG
>NW_012114544.1:2614250-2630777 GCF_000951035.1 Colobus angolensis palliatus | reverse complement strand
TTACTCCATTCATTAGAGGAAATGACAGAACTCATGACAGCAATGCTATCAAGAAGGAAGTTTCAGTTTAAGAACCCCTCTGGGCTTGCAGAATAGCCGAGATCATACCACTGTACTCCACTATAAGAAATAGACTCACAAGCAGTTAAAAAAAAAAAAAAAAAAACCCTGCAAAAAAAAAAAAAAAAAAAAAGCGGGGGGGGATGGGGGCAAAGCGATAACTTCAGCTGGAAGTGATGAAAATCAATTGTTAGAAGTAGAAGAGACCTTATGCTACTAAAATAATAATCATCACGTCAAATATTTCCTGCTCTTGAAATATTTTGTCAGTGCCCTGTGATACCAGGAAATAAAGTTACGTTCATTTCCAGTTTTAAGATGGACATGGGAGTTCACATTAGCATACATACAAATTTTGTGAAATGGAAAAATGAGACCCACTGTCAGCCACAATAATAAGTACCTTTCTCAAAAAATGAAGACTTCTGGTCCTGTTTCATTGACCTGTTAGGAACAGTTAACTTTTTAATGTTTTTTTTTTTTTTTGAATACAGATTTCAAGTTGCCTCTTCCACGGCCATGATGTCATCAATTTCTTAGGAATATAGAGAAAAGGTTGAACTGTATGCCTATGAATCTGTGAATAAGTTACTCTTCTTATCTGTGGAAATGTCCCCTACACTTAAAAAGTATGATCAGTGTTATGTAAGCTAAACTGAGAAGTGCTGAGTTAAACAAAATTATCTCACTAAATTATATCTGATAGGGTTTTTTTTTCCCCTAGGAATCTCTGAATAGCATTTCTTAAGAAATTGTGATTATTAGGTCCAAATAATTTAAAGTTGCCGTTTCATTTGGAGTTGGCTGATTTTTGTGGGAATGTTTTTGCAAAGAGCATTCATATGCGAGTCTTCCCTGCAGGCTGCATGGTGCAGTGGAAAGAAAACAGACACTGCATTTATTAGTCTGGATTTGAATCCTAACCACCCTCAGATTGTCTTTAGTCAGTAACTTTACTTTTCTAAGTCAGTATTTTCAGATATTAAATAGAGGCAAATAACATTTCCCCTACGTACCTCACTGGAGTATCATTATGATGAGCTTAAGTCATGTGTATAAAAGAACATTATAAAATCTGGGACCCTAACTGGTTAGTCGTCCTGTTTTGTTGCACTAAAAGAAACACAACAAAAAGAAACCCAGCAACTGAAAGTTAAAGTTATTCTGAAATTTATTTGCATCTTTAAAGAGTATTAAAAGAGATCTAATTTATAATTCACATTACTTTTTTTTCTTTGTTTCTTTTTTTTTTTTGAGACTGAGTTTCGCTCTTGTTGCCCAGGCTGTAGTGCAATGGCATGACCTCAGCTCACTGCAACTTCTACCTCCTGGGTTCAAGCGATTCTCCAGCCTCAGCCTCCCAAGTAGCTGGGATTATAGGTGCCCACCACCATGCCCAGCTAATTTTTGTATTTTTAGTAGAGATAGGGTTTCACCATGTTGGCCAGGATGCTATTGAACCCCTGACCCCAGGTGATCTGCCTGCCTCAGCCCCCCAAAGTGCTGGGATTACAGGTGTGAGCCACCGCTCTTGGCCAATTCACAGCACATTTCTGATAGTCCCCCTTACTGTACCTCTCAAGTTCTCTCACACTCGCACATTCTCACATGTGGTTGTTTTGGAGCCTCTTTCTTTATCAACTCCTCTCTCTCAACTCTCCACCCAACCCCTCTCCAACACTCAGGACTCAAAGCTTGTCTATACTGTCTTCTCCCCCATCCCCTGTGTACCACCTCTTCTTCTCAAGCTCTTTGTTGCATATATCATTTTGGCTTTCTGCCTTCCTTCCATACAGCTACACTCCAGATTCTCCACCAGAAAAGCCTAGGGGGGAATCCAGCAGGCAAGAATATTCCATGCAACACTCCTATCCCCAAGCAAGTGGTGTGGAATGAAGAGACGGAGAATACTCGTACATTCATATTTTTCACTTTGAGAGGCTGAGCAGGCAGATCACCTGAGGTCAAGGGTTTGAGACTAGCCTGGCCAACATAGTGAAACCCCGTCTCTACCCAAAATACAAAAATTAGCCGGGCATGGTAGCACATGCCTATAATCCCAGCTACTTGGGAGGCCGAGGCACAAGAATCAATTAAGCCCAGGAGGCAGAGGTTGCAGTGAGTTGAGATCGTCCCATTGCACTCTAGCCTGGGCAACAGAGTGAGACCTGTCTGAAAAAAAACAAAACACACACACACACACACACATAATTTTAATCCTTTTTGCACATTAATATTTTCACCCTAGCTGTTGTTCTCTATGCATATTAATAATTATATTGTCTTTTAGTTTTTAGTTTAGGTAATAAGGTCTTTATTTTCTTTTTTCTTTTTTTCTTTTTTCTTTTATATTTTGAGACGGAGTCTCGCTCTGTCGCCCCGGCTGGAGTGCAGTGGCTGGTTCTCAGCTCACTGCAAGCTCTGCCTCCCGGGTTTATGCCATTCTCCTGCCTCAGCCTCCGACTAGCTGGGACTACAGGCGCGCGCCACCTCGCCCGGCTAGTTTTTTGTATTTTTAGTAGAGACGGGGTTTCACCGTGTTAGCCAGGATGGTCTCGATCTCCTGACCTTGTGATCCGCCCGTCTCGGCCTCCCAAAGTGCTGGGATTACGGGCTTGAGCCACCGCGCCCGGCCAAGGTCTTTATTTTCAAAATAAGTAAAACAAATAGCAAGGAATTGACCCAGCAATTGATTCAGGATCCCAGAATTAGTCAAGAATGTAGGTAGAAAGTTAGTTTTAATTTTTTTCTACTCTACAGAACAGTAGTTCCCAGAGTATCTTCTAAGATATCCCTAGAAATGCCTCTGAGAAAGAAATCCAAGGCCAAATACAACAGAAAAGTGCTGTATTCTGTCTTCCTTCAAGGGGCCGGGGCCCACAATGCATACTGGCAACTGAGGGAAGTCCTGAGTTTGTAAAGAAATCTATTCACAAACACAGAGATTAAAGACTTAGTGGGAAAAGCAAGATTATAAAACATTTAGGACAACATCTTTAATCTCTTGTAGGGAAACTTTCTTAAATTGGACCCCAAAAGCACAACCATAACATAAAAGATTGATACATTCATCTATATTAAAATGTCAAACTTCTCTTCATGAAAGAACATCATTAAGAAATGAAAACATGAATCACAAATTGAGAGAAGAAATTTTGCAAATACGTAACTTAACAATTACAATGAAGAAAGCATAAAGAACTCCTAAAAGTCAATAAGGAAAAGACAACCCAGTTAGAAATTGGGCAAGAACATGGATAGTAGCATTTACGGAAGAGGAAGTTCAAACAACCAACAAATATATGAAAAGATGCTCAAATTCACTAGTAATAAAGGAGATGAGAACCAAAATCACAATGAGATGGCAAAAAATTCAAGTCTGACAATACCAAGTGTTGGTGGGGATACAGGGCAATGACATTTAAAGCCTGTTAGACTGAATGAAAATTAGAACTGTCACTTTGGATCACAATTTGGTTTATCCTATAAAGGTGAAGATGTACCTACCCTCACACCCGCTGATATACACCTAGAGAAATTCTTGCACATGTGCTCTAAAAAACATGTACCAGGAAGTTTCTAACACCATTGTTTGTGATGGTAAAACACCAAAGCCAAACTAATATTAATCAGACAAGAAAATGGCAAATGAATTGTTCATAAACAAAATGAATAACAGCAATGAAAATGAACCACAGCTATGTGTATCAACACATATGAAGTCCAGAAACACAGAATGGAATAAAGGACAAGTCTCAGAAGAATATCCACTGCATGATTTTATATAAAGTTAATTCAAAAGCTTTTAAAAAAAAATTTTTTTTTGAGACAAAGTTTGCTCTGTCACCCAGAGTACAGTGGTACCATCTTGGCTCACTGCAGCCTTGACCTCCTGGGCTCAAGTGATCTTCCTTCCTCAGCCTCCTGAGTAGCTGGGACTACAGGCATGTGACACCATGCCTGGCTAATATTTTTTCAAAAATTTTTTATAGAGATACGGTCTCACTAAATTGCTCAGGCTGGTCTTGAACTCCTGGCCTCAAGCAATCCTCCCACCTTGCTGCGATTACAGGTGTGAGACACCAGGCCCAGCCCAAAAGCATATATAAATTTAAAAGATATCATTTAAGGATATATATTTATATACCTATAGTAGAACCATTATGAAAAACAAAACTCAAAAACAAAATTCAGAATACTCATTACTCTGGGGAAAGGAGGAGGCTACAATCAGAAAGGGGCAACCAGGGGACTCTCCGGGATTGGCAGTGTATTTGTTAAGCTGGGTTTTTATTGTTCTTTATAGTGTGTGTGTGTATAAATTTTTTGTACGCATTAATATTACACGCATTCATTTTAATTTTTAATTTAACTTATTTAGCTCAGTATCTCACAGACATTGCCCATGTAATCCTTTTATCTCCTTACACATACTAACACCCAGTCAAGTTCAGTTTGGGAAACACTGCTCTAGGCCTTAAAACCTCTCTTTTGGCAGAGACTCGCCCCAGCCAAAACTTGGGGCTATTATTCCAGCAGGGCCAGGATGCCAGGACAGATGCCTAGCTCTTCCTCGGGCCACGCTTCTCCAGGTGATGCTGGTGCATGTCTTCATGAGCACACATAAACTGTATATACCAGCCTCACTTCAGGTTTTAAAAGTCCTTGTTGTGGAAGTAGAAGGTGGTCTGTTGATGTATATAATACTAACTGATATTCAACTCCCCCACGTCCTCGAAGTCCACTTTCTCTCCCCAGCATGTCCAGGTACACATGGCAGGAGAGACAACACTCCAAGCAGAGGTGCACGTTCCTGTAAGAATAAAGATTATTCTGGAGAGCTCAGTGTTTTCTGGGTTTTACCATGGAAGTATCTAGTCAGGCGCAGCATTTTCTGAGGCAATTGCCCTGTGCAGCTAATGCCTAATAATCTTCAAATATAAATAGCTCCTGCTGGGCTTTTGACGTTCACACCTTGGTGGACTCGTTGAGGGATACTTTACAGCTGGTTGCATTGCTGAGAAGCCAACATATTTTTCGCCATACCTTTGCTGATAAAGGACTTTTGAATTGCTGTGATTGTAGCAATATTAAACTCCCATGCATGGCCATTGGACTTTAGTCGCTCATTAGTATCAGGTTTAATGAGGTCAGGCTAAAAGAAGATTGTATGGTCTTAAACTGAGTTGATATTGATTGTCACTACCATGGAGTGGCCTACTATACTTTAGACCCCTGGTTCGGAGGGAATATTTCATTTTTGCGAACATTGTCTTCCATTGTGAAGATTGATTTCAGCATAATGATCCATCACCTGAGGAGATTCACTCTGCTGCTTCGAAACTCATATCTTGTAACCAGACATTTTATATTCTCTGAGTCTCCCGTTCCCAGCTCCCCGGCTGACTGCACCTGCTTTTTCATAGCTCACAGCCCTCTCTCCTTACAGGGGATGCCACAAAGATGTTCGCCCCTCACTTTTTTCTCCATTTTCTTTTTCTAGAAACCTTGTCACTTACACACAGTTTCTAGCTCAGGAGCAAGCCATCTATCATCGCATGAGGTGAAGGTGGCACGGAGCAGTGTGTGCTGAAGCAGAACCAACATGGAAATGGTGAATTTGTTTTCACAAAGTGTCAAATGGACCGAGGTGTCCTTAACACACTGGCTTTACCCCAGAATGGCATTTGGAGGGCAGGGAGCTGACATTTTCCTCAACCCAAGGCTAGGAGGTCAGATGAGCAGCAAGAAGATACTGGAAATCCATCCCCACTGTCTCCCTGGGTCTCACGTCACACTTTCTCTTTGCACATCTGCTCAGTCTCCTCTCTTTCTCTGCTCACCAGCCTTCTCTGGTCCCAGTCCATAGAGCAGAGTTCATGACTGCCCCAGGTCTCCTGAGGACACATAGTCCAACCATACTTCTCTCCAGTCCCAAATCCAAATTACTGGAGTTGCAATTTCAGTTGACTCCGTCTGGATCAGCTGCCAATCCACTGGAGCCAGAGGTCAGGGGCACATGCACCCAAATGTTCCTAGGGGCCATTTCCTCTGACTCTGGGAGCCCAATTAAGAGTGTTATTACAAGCTGGACAGACATACCAAAGTACATCCAATACGTGCACCTGTCCTTAAGAACATAATAATACTTTAAAAAATCATGATGATGCATTCTATCATTTATTTTACAAATAATCAATGAACACCTAATTTGTCGCACTGTGCTAGGTGCTGAGGATTCAGACAGATGAAGTCCAGCCCTCTAGTGTGAGAGATAAACAAAAGAATAAACCAACTTACAAACAAAATAATAACAGATTGCAATAACGGCCACATAAAAAATGGAAGGGGTTATGTGACAGAGTATTACAGGGATGCACGTGGAGGCATGCTTATCTGAGCCCTCTTGAAGAGCTAATGTTAAATACCTAAGGAAGAAGGTGATTTCAGCAGAGGGGATGGGGGCCCTGAGGTGGAAAACAACCTAGAAGATATAATATGAGTTTAGAGACATGGACAGGATCCAGTTCACTCGGGGCCTGTGCACGATGCTAGGAGGCTGGGATTTTATTCTAAGGGCACAAGGAAGATGTCGATGAAGATCAAGCAGAGGAGAGCTTGATCTGACTTATGTTTTTAAAAGATGACTTTGGGGTGGGATAGTGTGGAAGCAGGGAGGCTGTTTAGGAAACTGTTGTGGTAGTTCAGGAGAGACAGCAGATGAACCTTTGGGAGGGTGGCAGTCATTAGGATGGACAGATGCTACAGTCCAAAGGTTTGTGGCCCCCAAAATTCATACATTGAAATCCAATCCCCAATGTGATCATATTCAGAGGTGAGGCCTTTAGGAGGTGATTAGGTCATGAGTGGGAAGCTCTCATAAATGGGATTAGTGCTGTTATAAAAGAGCCTGAGGGGGCTCGTTTGCCCATTCCACCAGGTGAGGAAGCAGCGAGAACGTGCCATCCATGAATCAGAAAGTGGGCCCTAACCAAATCTACTGGCACCTTGATGCAGGACTTCTAGCCTCTAGAACCATGAGAAATAAACGTTTGTTGTTTGTAAGTTGCTCAAACTGTAGTCTTTTGTTGTAGTCACATGAACTAAGACAACTGAAGAACCAGATTCTAGATGTATTTTGTAGTAGGACAGTCCAGAACTTGCTGATGCATAGGATTTGAGGAGGAAAAAAAAGAAGAGTTTCAGATGACTCTTAGCTTAGGTTTCAGTGGCTGCATGGATGGTGAGCCATTTTCTGGAATAGGGCAGATTGGAATGACTGACCAGGTCTTTATCACAGAAGATGTCAAAGCAAGAACTCTGCAGCCCCAGACATCAAGGTTCTTGGAACCTCATCTGCTGAGGAACTCCTGGTTCTCTCTGTAGTCCAAGGGCTCTAATTCTCATAGACCATCACTGTAATTCCATTTCAGTCACCCCAACCGCACCTCCTCCCTCAAAACCTACCTATCTATCCCTAGGATGCTTAGAGGAAGAAAGGCTTGGGGTTGATGCAGTGAATTAACCCAAATATCAATTCTCTCCTTTCTAACTCTGTACATTGTTAGGACAACATTGCTCCAAGTGCCATATCAGCCTCCACCTCTACAATAAGGGCAGGGAGAACATATTTACTTCACAGAGCTTTCATTTTTAAAACTGAAACAAAGCTATATATCTAAAGTACTTACCACAATGCCTACATTATGTTGAGTGTTTGGTATATATTGGATGTCATTATTCTTAGCATTTCTTTTTTTTTCATTTCTTTTACTTTTTTCAAAGTAAATTTATTACCAGGTTCAAATCTGCTGCTTATACAGACAGGCTGGAAATAAGTTTTGTTTGTCTTTAGCTCTACAGATGAGGGATGTTTTGTAGCAGTATAATTATCCAGGCAAAAAATTTCACCACCAGGAAAATAGATGTTCAATTGCATTTGCCCAAAATAAAACTTAAGGTGGATTAAGACAGAAAATCTTTTCCTGATTTGTGAAAGTATTTGTACGAAATGTCTTACCAAGATATAAAATTAAATTACATTTAGTTATACATTTAATTAATTCCTTATTGAAAAGAATAAAATACATGAAATGAGAACTATTCCAGAAATTCAGTATATATGGTCATTTTCCAATGGAGATCAATGTAACGGGATTTTACTTGCATTTCCTGCCAAAGAATTGCTTTTCTGGCATGTAGACATCACTTAAGAGGTTGAAGACAACAAAAGAATGTCTCACTAAGGAGCATTCTGGTATCTCTTTTCCTATAAATTCTCAAGTGTGGAGCAGACAGAGTATGTCTACTAATTAAATGTAATAATCTCTTTCAGGAGGTTAGCACTTATGTTATCTAACGTGATTCCCTCTATTCCCTCTATTCAGCCACACATTTTGTCTTGGAGGCCATCTCTTCAGACAGGAAGATAATACATTCTCAAGACTCGGGGGGACCTTAAAGGCCAACTCATCCAACTCTCCATCAGGATCGAAAATAAATGAGATAAAGAAATATTCTCTGCTGTTCGAGTTCTACCCAAAGCATAGAATAGCCAATAGCCTTGGTGAGAATTCAGCTGCCCTTGCAGGAAAAGTAAGCAATCCTGCCTCAGTGATGGGCAGAGCTTCACCATGTTCACAAAGTCAAAGCAATCTCCTACTGAGATTCCATGATAGGCCTCCTCTTAGTCTTAGTAGTGACCTTTTCTTTTGAAGGAAGTCCCCATGAGCCACAAATATCTGAAAAAACCCAATACATCAAAGAAGCAGGGTGTGCTAGGTAGAATAATGAACCCCTATAGATGCCCACATCCCAATCCTCAGAACCTGTGAATGCATTCTATTTGCACATGAGCTATGATATTTATATGGTAATATAACATAGACACGTGTATGTATGTACATTTCTGTTCATATGTATGAAGTATATTGTTACTAATCAGTGGTTAACCTTGAGACAGGGAGATTTTCCCATCCTGGATTATCCAGATGCCCCAATGTGATCACAAGTGTCCTTATAAGTGAAAGTGGGAAGCCAGAGAGTGAGGGTCAGAGTCAGAGAGAGATTGGAAGAGGCTGCCCTGCTGGCTTTAAAGATGCAGGAAGGGGCCACGGCTAAGAAACGCAGGCAGCCTCTAGAGCTGGGAAAGGTAAGGAAACAGATTCTCTCACAGAGCCTACTGAAAGAAGCACAGTCCTGAGGACATTGTTTCTAAGCCTAGTAAGGCCCATTTCAGACGTGTGTCCCCAGAACCATAAGGGAATAAATCCATGCTGTTTTAAGCCACGAAGTTTGTAGTCATTTGTTACTGGAGTAATTGAAAACCAATATGTAGGGTGGGTAAACATGAGAGGGTAACAAGAGACTTCATTTCCTCCCAAAGTCTCTTGGAAACCTCACAGGAGCCCCAGTTGAAGAGCTGTGTATGTGTGTTCCTGACCCCCAAAGGCCAACCTACAGCTTCCAGCTACTGATGGCTTTTTATCATGGCATAGTGAAGGCAAACCAGGTACTCATATGCAAAATAATTTCAAGGAGAGAGTTAAGGTGGGGAGAAATTAACAGACATTTTAACAGGCCAGGCATGAAGTGGTGAGCATGGAAACAGAGTAGCGGTGATTAAAGAAAAGCCATGACTTTAGGGTCACTTCCCCACCACCAAGCCTTAGCCATCCTGGCTTTCCCTCTGTTCCTACAACTCTCTGTGCTCATGGAGAGCTTGGACCCTTCTGCTTGAAAAGATCTTTCCCCTGATAGTACATGGACTCAGATCTCACATTCAATGGCACCACCTCCGAAAGCTTTTCCGTGCCCACCCCGTCTATGGCAGCCACCCCAGGCACCATTGTATGACTTTGCTTCAATTCTTTACTGAGCACTTAACAAACTCTCATGAGTTTCTTGTTTATATGTTTACATATTTATTTATCATCTATTTTCTCCACCTGGAATATAAGCTCCATAACAACCAGCACTCTGTCTTCTGCCCACTTACATCCTCAGGGCCTAGATGAGGACCTGGCACACAGGAGGTGCTCAATAAATATATGTAGAAGGAACAAATAAAAGTGGAAAGTCCTCAGTTATTCACTGGATAGAGAAGGAAACAGAAGGATGAATCAGGAGTGCTGGGAAGGGAAGAGCGTGGTCCCTTTAAACGATATGGAAGAGGGACAGGGAAGTGCTGGGTAGAGGAGGGCGGGTCCCTGGCTAGGACTTCACCCCCACAGACCTAGGTGAGGACAGGCACTTCTGCCTATGTGTCCAAATGTTACATTTCCCAAGATCACCCTGGCCCACCACTCCCCCATCCTGGGCCTATAGAAACCTGACACCCTAGCAAGGCAGAGAGAAGTGGCTGGACATGGAGAGGAACAGGTTGGTGGAAGCAGACACAAGCGGCTGGATGGCGAGAGGATGTTGAGGGGAGCATGCTGGCAGAAGAGCACACCGACAGACTCCATAGGCCATCGACTGGCAGGTCGAGGTGGAGTTTGGCCGGGGCACTCTGAGGAGAGCAAGGGCACCCAGTGGCCCAACTCCAGGGGAAACTATCTCCCTTCTGGCTCATCCATCAGCGAAGAGCTACTTCCACGCAATAAAACTTTGCACTCATTCTCCAAACCCATGTGTGATCTAATTCTTCCAGTACATCAAGGCAAGAAACCCTGGGATACAGAAATCCCTCTCCTTGCAACAAGGTTCATTGAGCTGGTTAACACAAGCCACCTATAGCTGACAAACTAAGAGAGCACCCTTTAACACACGCCCACTGGGGCTTGAGGAGCTGTAAACATTTACCCCTAGACACTGCCATGGGGTTGGAGCCCCACAGCCCGCCAGTCTGTATGCTCCCCTAGAGGTCTGAGCAGCAGGGCACTGAAGAAGCGAGCCACACCCACATTGCATGCCCTGCAAGGGGGACAAGGGAACCTTTCCCGTTTCAATATATGGCTCCAACATGTTTACCCTTAAGTACCTAGAGAGGGTGGTGCCATGGACAGAGACAGGAGAACAGAGACAAAACGTAAATTCAGGACATAAAGCCAAAGATGAGTTTGATTTTCAGTATGTCAGGTATGAAGTAACAGCAGGAAGTCCTGTGGGCACTCAAACTCATCAACTACCGATTCAGCTTGTTTTTTCATCGTCTTCCTAAACTGGCTCCTGTCTTCTTCCTCTCTCTACTCCATTTGGTGACACACCATTCAAGCAGTTGTCCAAGCTAGAAAGCTAGGAATTTATCCTGGACTCCCTTTTCTCACTTGTTCCAAAATCCAATCAGGCCAATTTTCAAATTGCCAAATTTAAGTAAGAGGCATATTTTTTCTTCCACATATGCTGCCCTTTTCTTTGATGAATCCTATCAGTATGCTATCTTGCAGTTGTTTTTTTAAAAATAAATACACTTACTCAGTTTCTTCAAGGTAAAGATAACATTTTAACAATGAATCAAAAAATAGCTACTTCTCAAAAGAAACCCCTATGGAAGAGAACTTTAAAAATAGATGTTTAAAAATGTTTCCATATCATGTGATTTTATTGCCAAAAATAATGTAAGGGGGTCATGTGTACACACATAGGTATCAGAACACTTTAAAAGCTTGGCATACAGACTTTACTAAACTATTTTACGTTTTTTAGAAAAGAGGTTCAGCAGATAACGGAAACTATTTGTTAACACAACAAAAAGTACATATCTCTTCCAGTTAGCCTGCAAGAACAACTGATTGATATCAGGGATAAAACATATTTACTAACTTGAATTTCATCAAAGACATATGCGTCACTACTAATAGAACTGAGCACAGAGTCTCATGATTAGTAAGTGTGCTTCCATTTGGAGCTCCATATCTTTATGAAGCCTTTTCCAGCTACATCAGCCACTACAAGCAAGAACTGAAATACACTGAGAAGAAGACCTGCAAATCATAGTATCACAAGAATTAAACCAAAACTTAAACAAAATAATTAGGTGTATTCAATCATTAGGTTTGTCTATTATAAGTAAATAAAAATTATTTTAAATACTTTAATCCCTTTTCCATTTTATCCTTTTACTGTTTATATCTTGGACTATGTTTTTAAATGGATATAATATTAGTGGAGCAATAAACATATAATTGATTTGAAATGTAAGTACACTGTGAGTGTGTAGCGGAGATTTCCATACCCACAGGATGTTCGATCACTGGAGCCAGAGGAGCCACCACAAAATGCACACGGCCCACAGCATGGAAACACTTCCATGGTTCCCCATTTTAAGCAGCTGCCATCCTCTGTGACCATCAAGACGGGCGATGTACATGCACAGAGGTGTACTGTCCTCTGGGTATACTTAGATTTCATGAAACCTGAAAGCTCTAGTAAGGAAGTAAAGCACAGCAGCAGTTTGTTAATACTGTAGCCACCAGCTTGCTGCTTGGATAAGGTGAACAGAGAATTATGCTCAAGCCCTGGCTTCCAGCCCTCGCTCTATCCCTTTCTCTCTCTCAAGAAAGCATATGGAATGCCAGTGGGGGAGAGTCACCATATTTTAGGGATAACCTTGAATCTGCTCAAATTTAGGTTTCTAAAGGAATAAAGCCATTACAAACCTAACACTTTATTATTAGTAACACATTGTTTGGCTGCACCCCAGTGAGTTAGGACTCCCAGGCTGAAAGCTTCTTCCCTACAAAATCACATCTTAGCTTCCCCATCCCTGCTTTCCTCTCACGCCTCACTTTCTACCACCTTTGGTCTCACACTTTACCCTCTGGTGCCTGCACATATCATGCTGTTTCTTACTTTGTTCATAGTCTCCTTTGCCCAGCATTTCTTCTACTTGCCATCCCCACCTGACTAACTTCTATTTTTCCAGTAGACTAAGCTCAATCCCACCACTGGACATCTATCCAAAGGAAAAGAAGTCATCATATTAAAAAGATACCTGCACTCGCATGTTTATCACAGCACTATTCACAATAGCAAAGTCATGGAACCTACTTAAGAGTCCATCAACAAACGACTGGACAAAGAAAATGTGGGGTGGGGGTGGGGGTGTGTGTATAAAATATATATGGGTGTGTGTGTATATACACACACCATGAAATACTATGCAGCCATAAAAAAGAATGAGATCATTGCTGGCAAGATGGCCGAATAGGAACAGCTCTGGTCTGCAGCTCCCAGCGAGATCAACGCAGAAGGAGGGTGATTTCTGCATTTCCAACTGAGGTACCCAGTTCATCTCATTGGGACCGGTTGGACAGTGGATGCAGCCCATGGAGGGCAAACCAAAGCAGGGTGGGGCGTTGCCTGACCCAGGAAGGGCAAAGGATTGGGGAATTTTCTCCCCTACCCAAGGGAAGCCGTGAGGGACTGAGCGTGAGGACCATGCACACTCCAGCCCAGATGCTGTGCTTGTCCCATGGTCTTCGTAACCCACAGACCAGGAGATTCCCTCTGGTGCCTACCCCACCAGGGCACTGGGTTTCAAGCACAAAACTTGGCAGCCGTTTGGGCAGACACTAAACCAGCTGCAAGAGCTTTTTTTTTTTTCCATACTCCAGTGGCACCTGAAATGCTAGCGAGACAGAACCGTTCACTCCCCTGGAAAAGGGTGCTAAAGCCAGGGAGCCAAGTGGTCTGGCTCCGTGGGTCCCACCCCCACAGAGCCCAGCAAACTAAGCTCCACTGGCTTGAAATCCTCGCTGCCAGCACAGCAGCAATCTGAGATCCACCTGGGATGCTTGAGCTTGGTGGGGGGAGGGACGTCTGCCATTGCTGATGCTTGAGTAGGCAGTTTTCTGCTCACAGTGTAAACAAAGCAGCCAGGAAGTTCGAACTGGGCAGAGCCCACTGCAGCTCAGCAAGGCTGCTGCGGCCAGACTGCTAGATTTCTCCTCCCTGGGCAGGGCATCTCTGAAAAAAGGCAGCAGCTCCAGTCAGGGACTTATAGATAAAACCCCCATCTTCCTGGGACTGAGCTCCTGAGGGAAGGGGCAGCTATGGGTGCAGCTTCAGCAGACTTAAACATCCCTGCCTGATGGCTCTGAAGAGAGCAGCAGATCTCCCAGCACAGCGTTCAAGCTCTGCCAAGAGTCAGACTGCCTCCTCAAGTGGGTCCCTGACCCCTATGTATCCTGACTGGAAGACACCTCTCAGTAGGGGCTGACAGACACCTCATACAGAGCTCTGGCTGGCATCTGGCAGATGCCCCTCTGAGATGAAGCTTCCAAAGGAAAGAACAGGCAGCAATCTTTGCCGTTCTGCAGCCTCTGTTGGTGATACCCAGGCAAACAGGGTAAGGAGTGGACCTCCAGCAAACTCCAGCAGACCCGCAGTAGAGGAGCCTGTTAAAAGGAAAACTAACAAACAGAAGGGAATAATACATCCACTCAAAGACCCCATTCAAAGGTCACCAACATGAAAGACCAAAGAAGGATAAATTCACAAAGGTGGGGAGAAACCAGCACAAAAAGGCTGAAAATTCCAAAAACCAGAATGTCTCTTCTCCTCCAAAGGATCACCACTCCTTGCTAGCAAGGGGAAAAATCTGGACAGAGAGTGAATTTGACGAATTCACAGAAGTAGGCTTTAGAAGGTGGGTAATAACAAACTCCTCTGAGCTAAAGGAGCATGTTCTAACCCAATGCAAGGAAGCTAAGAACCTTGAAAAAAGGTTAGATGAATTGCTAACTAGAATAACCAGTTTAGAGAAGAACATAAATGACCTGACGGAGCTGAAAATCACAACACAAGAACTTCGTGAAGCATACAGAAATATCAATAGCTGAATCCATCAAGCAGAAGAAAGGATATCAGTGATTGAAGATCAACTTAATGAAATAAAACAAGAGGATAAGATTAGAGAAAAAAGAATAAAAAGGAACAAGCAAAGCCTCCAAGAAATATGGGACTACGTGAAAAGACAAAACCTACATTTGATTGGCGTACCTGAAAGTGACAGGGAGAATGAAACCAAGTTGGAAGACACTCTTCAGGATCTCGTCCAGGAGAACTTCCCCAACCTAGCAAGACAGGCCAACATTCAAATTCAGGAAATACAGAGAAAACCACAAAGATACTACTCGAGAAGAGTAACCCCAAGACACATAATCATCAGATTCACCAAGGTTGAAATGATGAAAAAATGTTAAGGGCAGCCAGAGTGAAAGGTAAGGTTACTGAACAAGGGAAGCCCATCAGACTAACAGCAGATCTCTCGGAAGAAACCCTACAAGTCAGAAGAGAGTGGGGGCCAATATTCAACATTCTTAAAGAAAAGCATTTTCAACCCAGAATTTAGTATCCAACCAAACCAAGCTTCATAAGGGAAGGAGAAATAAAATCCTTTACAGACAAGCAAATGCCAAGAGATTCTGTCACCACCAGGCCTGCCTTACAAGAGCTCCTGAAGGAAGCACTAAACATGGAAAGGAACAACCAGTACCAGCCACTGCAAAAACATGCCAAATTATAAAGACCATTGACACTATGAAGAAACTGCATCAACTAATGGGCAAAATAACTAGCTAACATCATAATGACAGGATCAAATTCACACATAACAATATTAACCTTAAATGTAAACGGGCTAAATGCCCCAATTAAAAGACACAGACCGTCAAATTGGATAAAGAGTCAAGACTCATCAGTATGCTGTATTCAGCAGACTCATCTCATGTGCAAAGACACACATAGGCTTAAACTAAAGGGATGGAGGAATATTTACCAAGCAAATGCAAAGGAAAACAAAGCAGGAGTTGCAATCCTACTCTCTGATAAAACAGACTTTAAACCAACAAAGATCAAAAGAGACAAAGAAGGTCATCACATAATGGTAAAGGGATCAATGCAACAAGAAGAGCTAACTATCCTAAATACATATGCACCCAAATACAGGAGCACCCAGATTCATAAAGCAAGTCCTTAGAGACCTACAAAGAGACTTAGACTCCCACACAATAATAGTGCGAGACTTTAACACCCCACTGTCAATATTAGACAGATCAGCAAGACAGAAAATTAACCAGGATATTCATGACTTAAACTCAGCTCTGGACCAAGCAGACCTAATAGACATCTACAGAACTCTCCACCCCAAATCAACAAAATATACATTCTTCTCAGCATCTCATTGCACTTATTCTAAAATTGACCACATAATTGGAAGTACAATACTCCTCAGCAAACGCAAAGGAATGGAAATCATAACAAACAGTCTCTCAGACCACAGTGCAATCAAATTAGGACTCAGGATTAAGAAACTCACTCAAAACTGCACAACTACATGGAAACTGAACAACCTACTCCTGAATCACTACTGGGTAAATAACGAAATGAAGGCAGAAATAAAGGTGTTCTTTGAAACCAATGAGAATGAAGACACAATGTACCAGAATCTCTGGGACACATTTAAAGCAGTGTGTAGAGGGAAATTTATAGCACTAAATGCCCACAAGAGAAAGCAGGAAAGAT
>NW_012114544.1:2612880-2614160 GCF_000951035.1 Colobus angolensis palliatus | reverse complement strand
GAGAAAGCAGGAAAGATCTAAAATTGACACCCTAACATCACAATTAAAAGAACTAGAGAAGCAACAGCAAACAAATTCAAAAGCTAGCAGAAGACAAGAAATAACTAAGAACAGAGCAGAACTGACAGAGATAGAGACAGGAAAATCTCTTCAAAAAATCACTGAATCCAGGAGCTGGTTTTTTGAAAAGATCAACAAAATAGATAGACTACTAGCCAGACTAATAAGAAAAGAGAGAAGAATCAAATAGACGGAATAAAAAATGATACAGGGTATATCACCATTGATCCCACAGAAATACAAACTACCATCAGAAAATACTATAAACACCTCTATGCAAATAAACTAGAAAACCTTGAGGAAATGGATAAATTCCTGAACACATACAGCATCCCAAGTCTAAACCAGGAAGAAGTCGAATCCCTGAATAGACCAATAACAGGTTCTGAAATTCAGGCGGTAATTAATAGCCTACCAAAAAAGTCCAGGACCGGATGGATTCACAACCGAATTCTACCAGAGGTACGAAGAGGAACTGGTACCATTCCTTCTGAAACTATTCCACAGAGTAGAAGAGAGAATCCTCCCTAATTCATTCTATGAGGCTAGTGTCATCCTGATACCAAAACCTGGCAGAGACACAACAAAAAAGGAACATTTCATGCCAATATCCCAGATGAACATCAATGCGAAAATCCTCAATAAAATACTGGCAAACTGAATCCAGCAGCACATCAAAAAGCTTATCCACCATGATCAAGTTGGCTTCATACCTGGGAAGCAAGGCTGGTTTAACATACACAAATCAATAAACGTAATCCATCACATAAACAGAACCAATGACAAAAACCAGATGATTATCTCAAAGATGTGGAGAAGACCTTCAACACCCCTTCATGCTAAAAACTCAATAAACTAGGTATCTATGGAACATATATCAAAATAATAAGAGCTGTTTACGACAAACCCACAACCAATATCATACTGAATGGGCCAAAACTGGAAACAGTCCCTTTGAAAGCCAGCACAAGAAAAGGATGCCCTCTCTCACCACTCCTATTCAACACAGTATTGGAAGTTCTGGTCAGGGCAATCAGGCAAGAGAAAGAAATAAAGGATATTCAAAATTCAAATAGGAACAGAGGAAGTCAAATTGTCTCTGTTTGCAGATGACATGATTGTATATTTAGAAAACCCCATCGTCTCAACCCAAAATCTCCTTAAGCTGATAAGCAACTTCAGCAAAGTCTCAGGATACAAAATCAATGTGCAAAAATCAC
>NW_012114544.1:2505289-2612610 GCF_000951035.1 Colobus angolensis palliatus | reverse complement strand
TAAAATATCTAGGAATCCAACTTACAAGGGATGTGAAGGACCTCTTCAAGGAGAACTACAAACCACTGCTCAAGGAAATAAGAGAGGATGCAAACAAATGGAAAAACATTCCATGCTCATGGACAGGAAGAATTAATTTTGTGAAAATGGCCATACTGCCCAAAGTAATTTATAGATTCAATGCTATCTCCATCAAGCTACCACTAACTTTCTTCACAGAACTAGAAAAAACTACTTTAAATTTCATATGGAACCAAAAAAGAGCCTGCATAGCCAAGACAATTCTAAGCAAAAAGAACAAAGCTGGAGGCATCATGCTACCTGACTTCAAACTATACTGCAAGTCTACAGTAACCAAAACAGTATGGTACTGGTACCAAAACAGATATATAGACCAATGGAACAGAACAGAGGCCTCAGAAATAACACCACACATCTAAAACCATCTGATTTTTGACAAACCTGAAACAAACAAGCAATGGGGGAAAGATTCCCTATTTAATAAATTGTGTGGGGAAAACTGGCTAGCCATATGTAGAAAATTGAAACTGGATCCCTTCCTTACACCTTATACAAAAATCAACTCAAGATGGATTAAAGACTTAAATGTAAGACCTAAAACCATAAAAATGCTAGAAGAAAACCTGAGCAATACCATTCAGGACACAGGCATGGGCAAAGACTTCATATCTAAAACACCAAAAGCAATGGCAACAAAAACGAAAATTGATAAATGGGATCTAATTAAACTAAAGAGCTTCTGCACAGCAAAATAAACTATCATCAGAGTGAACAGGCAACCTACAGAATGGGAGAAAATTTTTGCAATCTACCCAACTGACAAATGGCTAATATCCAGAATCTACAAAGAACTTAAACAAATTTACAAGAAAAAAAAAACAACTCCATGAAAAAGTGGACAAAAGATATGAACAGACACTTCTCAAAAGAAAACATTTATGCAGCCAACAAACATGAAAACATGCTCATCATCACTGGTCATTAGAGAAATGCAAATCAAAACCACAATGAGACACTATCTCACGCCTGTTAGAATGGTGATCATTAAAAAGTCAGGAAACAGGTGCTGGAGAGGATGTGGAGAAATAGGAACGCTTGTACACTGCTGGTGGGAATGTAAATTAGTTCAACAATTGTGGAAGACAGTGTGGCAATTCCTCAAGGATCTAAAACTAGAAATATCATTTGACCCAGCAATCCCATTACTGGGTATATACCCAAAGGATTATAACTCATTCTACTATAAAGACACATGCACACATATGTTTATTGTGGCACTATTCACAATAGCAAAGACTTGGAACCAACCCAAATGCCCATCAATGATAGACTGGATAAAGAAAATGTGGAATATTTTGCAGCCATAAAAAAGGATGAGTTCATGCCCTTTGCAGGGACATGGATGAAGCTAGAAACTATCATTCTCAGCAAACTATCAGAAGAACAGAAAACCAAACATGACATGTTCTCACTCATAAGTGGGAGTTGAACAAGGAGAACACATGGACCCAGGGAGGGGAACATCACACACCAGGGCCTGTCAGGGGGTGGGGGGCTAGGGGAGGGATCACATTAGGAGAAATACCTAATGTAGGTGACGGGTGATGGGTGCAGCAAACCACCATGGCACATGTATACCTATGCAACAAAACTGCACGTTCTGCACATGTACCCCAGAACTTAAAGTATAATTTTTTAAAACATTTAAAAAAGAAAAGAAAAACAAACAAAAAAGAATGAGATCATGTCTTTTGCAGCAACATAGATAGAGCTAGAGGCCATTATCCTAAGTGTAATAACTCAGAAAATCAAATACCACATGTTCTCACTTATAAGTGAGAGCTAAACAATGGATACACATGAACACAGAGAGGGAAATAACAGACAATGGGCACTCCAAGAAAGGAGAGATAAAAAGGGGGAATGGTGAGAGCTGAAAATTTACCTGTTGGGTACATTGTTCACTCTTTGGGTGATGGGGACACTAAAAGCCCAGACTTCACCACTACACAATATTCTCTAAATCTATAAAAGGAAAAAAGAAAGAAAAAAGGCTAAGCTCAAACCACTTCCTCCAGGAAGTCTTCCCTGACTCGCCATGATCTACCTTTGCCAGCCTTTATGTTCCCATTATACTCTTCAGTAGCTCCATGATTGCACCAGAATTGTCTATTTACAGGTTGGTCATTCCCACCAGACTGTGATCTCTCATTTAAGCTGAGGGGGATGGAGTCTTACCAGTAAGCACATGATGGCATGTAGCGGGCATTCCAGAGATGTTTGCTGAATGACAGAGTGAAGGAGCCGATGAATCAGAGAGCCTCTGGAAGTCCTTGGATGTTTAGGAGTGACAGACTAAAAGGTCAATCTAATGACAAAACATCTACATTTAATTACTGATCTTTCATTGCCTTGAATGAGAAATTACCAAAGAATGAGAAATTACAAGAGAAGTAGAATTGGGGTACTCTTGGGGGAGGGTAGTGAAAAGCTGTCGAGTAAGAGAAGAACATGAATAGGGTTCCGCAGCTGACTCAAAAAGGCCACTTCTCCCCTTCACAGGTATCACCACAGAGCAACGACCTCTAAGATAGCTTGTGGCTGGACAGGGTTGGTGGTCTCTCAATTGCTGGACATTAACCCTTTAGTTGCTGTACTGTCGGGAGTTCTGAGGAATCCCAGAGGAGGGCCAAGCAATGTGGACAATGAATGAGGGACTCTCAAGGAGCCCTGAGCTGGGGCTATTTTCCAACAAATACAAAATTATTTCAGATTTTTTAATCATTGGTGTAGACACCAGGGAAATCAAGACTAGCCTGCCTACAGGTAAATCAGGTACGTACCTATTGTGTCTTCAAGGAGAATAACTGACCTTTTAAAAGCCAACAGTTTTTTTATCCAGTAAGAACTCTTTCCCTCTTGACTTTTGAGAACACTTTCTGTCTCAGCACTTGGGCAGATAGAGCAAGCTCTAAACAAGCATTGAGTGATTTTTTTTTTTCACTGTTTTTGTTCCCTTAAAAACTTGCCTGTATAACTGTGCCAGGTAGCTCTGTCCTTCTCCACAGCAATAAAATGAAAGCTGACTTAGGCCTTACTATGTGGAGGACTTTTAGTCACAACAAGCAATAGTTTTACAGTTATTTGCATTCTTAGCTTCCTCCTTCATGTAATTAGAAGAGATTTTCATTCAGTCCTTAACCTAGTTTTTACAGAGCCTCCACCAAATGCCTCAGACCCAGACACACTCTGTCACTCATAGCTAAATAAATGAAATGAGCTTTCATCAGAAAAGATCAGTTCTCCTCCCAGAGAGGGTTTCTATGATTCCCACACTTGATGGGGTTTTTCCCCACCTAATGGATTTGTTTCTCACTTGATTGTCCTTTCCTCATTGAGTATAAGCCGTGGCTCTTTCCAACGTGGGGCTCACTTGGGGTTTTCATTTTCCGGGATTGATTCACTCTCGGAAGGTGAAAGTGGGATGGGGGTGTGATGAATGAAACCAGCTCTGAAATGACCGAAAATAGCTGCAGTATACAAAGCAGCTGATTAAATTATTTTGAAGAGCTGATGAATGCTTTAAAAATCTCTGCACTGAATGTAATTACCAATGTTTCTCAAAGTGCACTTTAAGGCCACCTGCATCCCAATCACCTGAGTGCTTGTCAAACATGTAAAGTCCCAGGTCTCATCAAAGGACCACATCTCACAGTAAAGGCCTAGAAATCTGTACTCTAAAAAAATTCTTTAAATAAGGAATAATATACATACTGAAAAGTGTACGTAGCATAAAGTGGACAGCTTGCTGGAGTTTCACAACTAAACCCATCTGCAAAGCCAGCACTCAGATCAAGAACAAGAATATCATTGATATCCCAGAAGCCCCTCTGCTCTCTCCAGGCACAATCTATCACTCTCCCCAAGGCAAACCCGTATCTTAATTGCTAATACCATAGATTACTTTCACCTGGATTTTTTGGTACTGTCTATAAATGGACTCGTGCAGTCTACATTATTTTGTGTCTGGCTTTTTTCACAGATTGTGAGACTCATCCACATTGTTGTATGTGGTTATAGACCGTTCACTCTCTTTGGCTTAATGGTATTGCATTGTATGATTATACCAAAATGTATCCATTCAATTTAAATCTAAATTATAATGAAATACAGTCATGCATCACTTAATGATAGGGATATATTCTGAGAAATGCATCATTAGGCAATATTGTCATTATGTGAACATCACGGAGTGTATTTACACAAACCTAGATGGTATAATCTCCTACACACCTAGACTATATGGTATGGCCTATTGCTCCTAAGCTACGAACCTGTACAGCATGTTATTGTCTTAAATATTGTAGGTAGTTGTTACACAATGGGAAGTATTTGTGTATATAAATATACTTAAATATAGAAAAGATACAGTAAAAATATATTATAATCTTATGGGACCACCATTGTCTGCATGGTTCATTGTTGACCAAAACATCATTTGATGACACATGACTGTACCTCTGTATAACCAATAGAATGGCTAAAATGAAAACAGAAAACACCAAGTGTTGGTAAGAATGTGGATCCACAGAAACTCTTAAACACTAACAGTAGAGTGGGACTATAAGTTGATAAAATAATCTTGGAACACTTTTGGCAGTATTTACTAGTGCTGAATATATGGCTACCTTAAATGCAGAAATTCTACTCCTAGATGCCCAACAGAAACATGTATGTTCACCAACAAGACACAAAATAGCCCAAAACCTGGTACTACCTAAAAGTCTATCAACAATTGATCCAAATCTGCCTTTTTAACAAATTTACTGGTTGTTTCTTATGCACATGAAATTTTCAGAATCTTTTCATTTATATTCTGAAGGTCGACCTTGAGAATAACCCTAGGAGTTTTAGCAGCTATCAAAATACATATAGGGTCAATATACTTGAATTAGTCAAAGAAAAGATATTTTTCATCATTAAACCACCAACAGGACTCCAAGTAGGAGTTTACACTTAAGCACTGTATACATTCCCTCATGACTTTGAAAGCTGAGCTGTATAGAAAAGTCTTTCACAAAGTGTGTTGAAATTTTAATTGTGTTCTCACCACCATGTGCTCAGGGCAGCGGCTGCTATTTTGCACTATGACTGCTGTGAATGAATATTTTCTACACTGTTGTTTTCCCACACAGTTCCTTTGATTAAATAAAACGAATGTGTAAACTCAAGAAATAACTGAAAAAACTCAGTTCTTAGAAACTTTGATAAGAAGCAGTTGAGCAGGGGAGGGGGGAGGGATTGCATTGGGGAGTTATACCTGATATAAATGATGAATTGATGGGTGCTGACGAGTTGATGGGTGCAGCACACCAACATGGCACAAGTATACATATGTAACAAACCTGCACGTTATGCACATGTACCCTAGAACTTAAAGTATAATAAAAAAAAAGAAAAAAAAAAAGAATATAAAAAAAAAAAGAAGCAGTTGAGCAAACCCCTACTCTGAAGTCAGTGTGAGAATTTACTTTTGTTTTAGTACAGATGAAGGATGTGGAATAATGACCTATTTAAGGGAGTACCCTCAAGGTGAGCAGCCTTAAATAACATAGAGATAACCCAATTTTCCCTCCTCAGGAGGCGAACAGGCACCCAGGAGGCAAATCACCTTAAAGGTAAACAAAGAAACAAGCCATTCTTGTTCCTCAGGATTTCCACAGATTGAAGATAGTCCAAACAAACCCCAAATGCAAACTATTTGGAATCTCCAAATGTTTAGAACTGAAAGAGGCCTTAAAAGACATCTACAAAGAGAAAAGGAGACTTTTACACGGATATGATGTAACCAAAATTATACATTGCTATGATTTAAAAATAAGGCATAAAGCCAAATTTTTAGGCACTCAGTAATATAGTGACTGAATTTAGCCTCCATGTGAGCATTTCAGCAATTACTCAAAAGCACAACCAACTTAAGGAAATCTAGCATCTCCAAGTGTAAGCCATGACTCTGCCCTCCTTCTAAAACTAGAGCCACCACAGGTAGTGTTCCTTTTGTTATATTTATAATGGACTATTCAGAGGTAACCTACCAAAGTAAAGGTGAAAGAGCCTACAGCAGACACCAGTATCTCAAACCTAAGGTTGAGAAGGGCATAGTGGTATTCAGGACAACTGGGGCTTCTATGTGCAAGTGGCTGTGACATGGCAAATATAGAGGAAGGGCTCTGACTGTAGCTGCAGGAAGTAGAGAGAAAAAAATCCCTTTTCCATTATTAATCTGCTCTGTCTCAAGGGAAATGACAAATATTTAATTTTTTTTTTTTTTTTTTGAGACAAAGTCTCACTCTGTCACCCAGGCTGGAATGCAGTGTGGCAAGCTCGGCTGACCTTTGCCTCCAGGGTTCAAGTGATTCTCCTGCCTCAACCTCCTGAGTAGCTGGAATTACAGGCGTGTGCCACCACACCCAGCTAATTTTTTGTATTTTTAGTAGAGATGGGGTTTTACCATGTTGGCCAGGCTGGTCTCGAACTCCTGACCTCAAGTGATCCTCCCGTCTTGGCCTCCCAAAGTGTTGGGATTACAGGCTTGAGCCACCGCGCCTGGCAAATACTTAAAATATTAGGAAGCTTGATCACTTACAAGGAGCAGCTTACCTGGGAATACACTTCTCATTCACCCTAAATTCCAGAACTTCCCCCAGCCCTTAGAATCACACTTAACTTGCCAGACAGTGAAATTACAAGGAGGGGTTGGTCATGGGGTAGGGCCCATGGAAAAGTCAGCCTGTGCAGGTGAAAAGGGGGTGACTTCCGAGGACTCTGCCACTCTATCAACTCAGGTTCCCTAGACTGGTGGTCTCAAAGGATATTGTCAAGTGAATGTCTTGTTTTGTAGGAAAAAGTTGACTCTTTCAGACAATGAAGTTATACTAAATATGGTGAATGTACTTTTTTTTTCTTTTTTTTTTTTTAAGTTAGAAGCCAACCTAGCAATTAGTTGTTCTTTGAGATGGAAACTTTATCCTCATAATTTAATTTAGTTGGACTGCCCAGGAGTTTTCGAATTAAAAATTGTCTCTAACAATGTTACTAGTGAATTTACCATTATTTCCAGTTTAAAATGTAGCTTTGCCCACAGACAGCCAAGACAAACCCAGGACAGCCAGCTTTAACCAGCCTGGGCCAGCCAAGGCCCTCCTTCTCCAGTCAGGAAGTAGACGCTGGAATGCCTATGCCTGGGTCACTGCATTAGGTCCACCCATAACTCTTAAACAGGACTGACTCAGCTGCTAGCAGGGCGAGGCCCTGAGTGGGTGCCAAGCAGACCTTGTTGTTCTCCTGCTTGTGCCCCATTCTTTCTTTTTTAAAAAAAATTTTCAACTTTTATTATAGATTAAGGGGTATATTACATGGGTATATTGCATGATGCTGAGGTTTGGGGTACAAATGAGCCATCATCCATGTAGTGAGCATAGTACCCAACACAATACTTTTCAGCCTATGTCCTATTCCCTCCCGCCTCATCTAGCAGTCTCCAGTGTCTACTGTTCCCATCTTTATGTCTATATGTATTCAGTGTCTAGCTTCCTCGTATAAATGAGAACATGTTATTTGGTTTTCTATTCTTGCACTAATTGGCTTAGAATAATGGCTTCCAGTTCCATCCATGTTGCTTCAAAGAACATGATTTCATTCTTTTTTATGGCTGTGCAGTATTCTATGACACATGTATATACCACATTTTCTTTATCTAATTCACTGTTGATGGGCACCTAGGTTGATTCCATTTCTTTGCTATTTGTACTCCATTCTTTTTTTTTTTTATTTTTATTTATTTATTTATTTTTTGAGACGGAGTCTCACTCTGTCGCCCAGGCTGGAGTGCAGTGGCCAGACCTCAGCTCACTGCAAGCTCCGCCTCCCGGGTTTAGGCCATTCTCCTGCCTCAGCCTCCCGAGTAGCTGAGTAGCTGGGACTACAGGCGCCCGCCACCTCGCCCGGCTAGTTTTTTGTATTTTTTAGTAGAGACGGGGTTTCACCGTGTTAGACAGGATGGTCTCGAACTCCTGACCTCGTGATCCGCCCGTCTCGGCCTCCCAAAGTGCTGGGATTACAGGCTTGAGCCACTGCGCCCGACCTTGTACTCCATTCTTAAGGCCATCCTGGCATTATCTTAGGCCAGGCTCTGCTTCACTTTTCTTTTATGGGACAACCTAGCAATCCAGTTGAGGAATCCCTTACATTTTTGACAAACAGGAGAAACTGGTAAACTGCCTGAACCAATTCCCATCAAGGCCACCCTGATGCGGAGCTGATTCTATCATGTTTGTGTGGCACAAAGGTAGAATTGGGCCGAAAGGTAGAATATAAGCTCTGTGAAAGCAGATACTTGTGTGCATTTCATTCAGTTCCATCTCCTGAGGCTCAGAACAATGCCTGTCATATAATAGGAGCTGGACAAGTATTTGGTGGAGGTAGTGCTGACCCAGAGGGGATGATAAGAGTGCAGACCAGAAGGAACCAGGGCTCGGCAACATGGGCCTGGGCCTCATGAGCTAGAAATGGAAGAAGGGTAGCTGAACCTGGTGGAATTCAACACTTACTGCAGGCTTTTAAAAAACTAGATCATCAAGGTAAATCCTACCTTATTAGTGTTTTTTCATTAATTCAGCAAACATTTATTGAGTACCTGTGTTGTACTAAGCACTGTCTAGCTGCGAGGCACACCACAATGAACAAGACAAAAATCCATGTCTGCAAGAAGTTTCCATTCTAGTAGGGAAGACAGACAATAAACACGCAGGTATTTTGAAGAATTTTTAGTGTGAAGAAGAAAATAATCATTAAAACAGACAGACGCCGGGTGCAGTGGCTCACACCCGTAATCCCAGCACATTGGGAGGCTGAGGTGGGCAGATCACCTGAGGTCAGGAGTTTGAGACCAGCCTGGCCAATATGGTGAAACCCTGTCTCTACTAAAAATACAAAAATTAGCCAGGAGCAGTGGTATGCACCTGTAATCCCAGCTACTCAGGAGGTTGAGGCAGGAGAATCACTTGAATCCTGGAGGCAGAGGTTGCAATGAGCCGAGATCGCCCCACTGCAGTCCAGTCTGGGTGACAGAGAGATACTCCATCTCAAAAACAAAAACAAAACCAAAAAGCAAAACAAAACAAACAAGAAACAAACAGAGAGTGGAGGAGAGACAATATTATTGCTCCTGCTAGGATAATCTGAGAAGGACTCTCTGAGGATCTGATATTTGAGCTGGCACCTGAATGCTGAGAAAAAAGGCAGGTACCTTCTCAAAGAACATTTCAAGCAGCAAGAGCAAAATCCCTGAGACAGGGTACATTTGGAAGGTCAAGGAACAGAGAGTGTTAGTAGAGATAGAGGCTGAGTGGGGAACGGGAGGAAGATTGAGTTGTGTGTCCTTGTAGCCCTGGGTAAGAAGCTTACATTCTAAGTGAGAAAAAGAAAACATAAAAGGAGCTGAAGCAGGGGAGTAGGTTGATCTTCACTCATTGAAAAAAGTTTCCAGCTGCGGTCCGAAGATCGGCTATGGGGGAAGCAGAGAGGCCAGTGAGAATGATGCTACATGCCTCAGCTGGGCTGCAGGCAGAAGGTGCTGAGAAGTCATCAGCTTGGGATACCGTGTGCAGCTGCAGGACCTGCTGATGGATTGCAGGTGAAGTATGAAATGAAGGGATGAAGGGATGAAGGGGTGAGGGGATGGAGGTGACTCCAAGGATTTCCAGCAAGTAGCTGAGTGGATGGTGGTGCTATTTACTAATCTGGGGAGGGTAGAGATGGGGTCAGGTGAGTGCAGAACCTCTTTTAGCCACAAAGAGTTTGAGGTTGACTGTTAGACATGCAGTCTCATGATGTCAGGCAATGGCTGGAATACACAGATCTAAGGCATAAGAAGAAATAGCAACTGAGGAGTCAGCAGCATACTTGTGGCATGGAAAGCTCTGGATGAGACCACCTAGGCAGATGCACTCAGCATCAATAGCATCTTCCACAGAATTGACCACCTCTAGAGTTAATGTATCACTCCCCAGTATCCTGTTAGCTCATAACCTGACTTCTTTCACACCTATTCTCGACTCTCTCATTGATGTAATGTGAAGAAAGAGGAAATAATAGGGACAAAATATCTGATCAACATAGAATTTCAAGGATGATGAAAGTTCCTTTTTAAACTAGATAATCTAGAGGGGAAGACAGCAAACTATAAAAGCAAAATGCAAATCATTATTCTTCTTCAACCTGGTTTCAAGTCTGTTTTCCTAGTGATGCTAATGACATCTGAAATGCTGGGGGTGAGCTAGGACAGTGCCTCCAAACATTCCCTTTGAATGACATCATTGATTCTAGGCAAAGAATCAAGGGATCTTGGACAGCAGGACTTAGGAGATAAGGAAAAGGGAAACCCATTAACATTTAGGTAACATACACATTGAACTTCTTGTTTTTTGGTTTTTAAAATATTCTATTCTTAAACCTATGATGCTTCATTCTAAAAGTATTTTATTTTCATTTTAAACTGTAAGGTCTCATTGAATTTGTTGCAGTGAGCTTCAAAGGCACACCTGTAATTATGAGGGAAAACTGAAGCCTAAAGTTCTATAACAAATAGATCTAGTTTTCTGCTTTGACACTGGGAAACTAAGCAGATTGCACATTTTGTTTCATAAGCAAAATCCCCCAGAGTCCTAATGCAAAACCTATGTCATATACATGACTCCACTTTGAAACAATGGAATCTCAGGGTGCAGCCAACCTCTGCAAAACAAGTCAAGGAATTTTCCATGATGCCAAGGACTCTACTGGAGTTTGTAGTATATCAGGCCCCATTTTCCCCTCTTACTCAGCTCAAAACGTAAACAAAAAAGAGGGGGTGGAGAGGAAGAGAGGAAGGAGGAAAAGAGGGAGGGAGAAAGGAAAGAAAAACTTTACCCCTAGAGGTCAAAGGTTAAAGCTTAGCTCTTCCCTGGAATTGTCTGATCTTGATTCAAGGGCATAGGAAGTATATGGCTGCTCTCATTTTATACCAGAAAATAGCAGAGTCCCTGATTCTTTGCTCTGAAACCACCATAACAGGAAACTGGATCTAAAATCCTGTTTCACCCTGAATTGAGAATCCATCTGTGCACTCTGAGTGCTCTTCCTCACCCCTTCCTTCACCGTACAGAAAAAGGAGGCAGACAGCCCAGTGCCTTGCACATCTCCACCACAAGGCCACACTACTGCTAAGGTGTTTAAACCAGGATCATTTTTGCTCACTCTCAAATGGCTGCTTCTTTGGATACTATCTAGCCCATTGCATCCGAAATATTACTGAGTTTTATCAGATCCACTCTGAAGTCTATGTGCTTTTCCCTACTCTCCTCTCCAATCATTATACTCACTCCACCTAGCACTGTCTCACCAAAGAGCTCTTTCTTGCCTCTGTGCCTTTGCACACACACTCCCCTCTCTCTGATCACACTTATTTGTTTCACCATGTCTGTGTTCCCCACTTACATGCTTCACAATCATACCGCAGCCAGTCTAGCATCACACCATGAGAAAGGATCACAAGTAGAATATTTTTTAAATTTTCGGCTGGGCAACGTGACTAACATCTGTAATCTTAGCACTGTGGGAGGTTGAGGTGGGAGGATCACTGGAGCCTAGGAGTTTGAGATCAGCCTGGGCAAATAGTGAGACCCCCAACTCTACAAAACATTTAAAAACTGAGCTGGTGTGGTAGCACATACCTGTAGTCCCAGCTACTGAGGAGGATGAGGCAGGAGGATCATTTGAGTCCTGAATTTTGAGGCTGCAGTGAGCTAATATGGTGCTGCTGCACTCCTGTCCAGGTGACAGAGTAAAGACCTTATCTCTAAGAAAACAAAAAGTAAAATATAAAATAACTGGCTGGGTGTGGTGGCTTATGCTGATAATCTCAGCACTTTGGGAGGCTGAAGCAGGAGGATCACTTGAACCTGGGAAGTTGAGGCTGCAGTGAGTCATGTTCATACCACTGCACTCCATCCTGGGTGACAGAGTAAAACCCTATCTCAAACAAACAAACAAACAAACAAAAATTATCCCCAGTTTAGGTCGTTTGGTGGGTTGAGTGTCTTAATGGCTCCAGCACATCCATCACTTTTGCCATGTACCTTGGCAGTGCCCTCTCACTCTGGGAGGGGCATTCTGCCCCAAATCACCTGACTGTGACTTTAGTCTGGTGACTGATTTTGTCTCGTGGGATGTTGGCAAACATAATTCAGGCAGAGGTTTCTGAAAGTGCTTGCACATTTCCACTTAGACTCACGTGTCTCCACCACTGCTAAGAGAACATGCTCAAGCTGACCTGCTGGCTACTCACACGGCAGAGCCGATGTGCCGCAGCCATCCCAGCCAAGGCTACTGTGGATCAGCCAATGGCAAACAATCCCCATACATGTGAATAAGCCCTGGCACCACCAGCAGAGCTGCCTAGCCAACTCACAGCTGACTGCAGATGAGTGCAGCGCAGAGCAGCCTAGCCCAACCCAGAACAGATTCATGAGCTAAATCAAGGTTCAGCCAACTATGACCATGGGCCAAGTCTGGCCCACCATCTGTTTTTGTATGACTTGTGAAAAAAACTCACAGACCATTCAACTTCGTGGTTGAAAAAAATCAAAGAGTAATATTTCTTAACATATAAAAATTCCATGAAATTCCAATTTTAGTGTCCATAAATAAAGTTTTATTGGAACACAGTCATGCTCCTCCATTTGCATAGCATCTAAGGCTACTATTGTGCTACAAGGCCACAGTTCAGAGACTGTATGGGCTGAAACATCTAAAATATTTACTATTTGGCCCTTTTCAAAAAAAAAGATTATCAATCCCTGAGCTAAATAAATGTTTATTGCTATGTGCCACTGAAAGTCACTGATGGTTTGTTTTGCAGCATCACTATAGCAAAAGTTTACTGACACATCTTCTCCTCTGAACAGCCATTTCATTACCTATTTCCCCCACAGAAAGTACTGGTGGAGCAGCAGAAGCCCAAGGTCAGAACAAAGCCAGCTTCCTCCTCCTCCTTCCCACCATGGACATAGACCCCATGGCCTGGATTGATGGCTGGGATGGTGATGAGTTGTAACAGTGAATGCCAGCATGTCAAAAAATGTCAGATTCTTCAGTGGGTTCCTGTCTAGGGAGCAGACAACACCAGCCACTCTGCCACAGTGACCAGTGAGGATCCAGAAGTCCCCTCATCCTGCCAACAGTGCCACAAAGTTTATGAACAAGGGTTTCCATCTATCACCAGCTGCATACTCAGAGGTCAAATTGCATAGGAGTAGAGGTGTGGAGAGGAAACCTGAAAGATGAAAAGGAACTTTTAGCTCAATCTGGATAATTACATTGGAACTAAGTTTATGAGATTGGGCTAAAATTTAATTCCCACTCTGGGGTCCAGTGGTGGAAATTTGAGAGAAATATTCCACCAGTTAATAAAAAGAATTAAGTTACATTTTTTTATCATCTCTGAGTATATTGTGAGTGAATTTTGCAAATCTGATATGAATTTTTATAAAATGAATACACAGATGAATAAATGAATGACTTAATGTGAAACTCCTTATCATCCTGCCATGTACTCTTCCCACCGCCCACTGGCATTTCTAGCCAGTGAAGGCATCAATCCAGAAACAACTCATTCCTCATTTTGAAATGCCTTCCAACTTCTAGGAGAAAGCAGCAACTTCTAGGTCTAGCTCCCTGCTTCAGAAATGCCTAAACATTCACCTATATCCTCTGGTCCCTTGGCTCAGGAATTTTGTAGGTGGCCTCAAAGTATTGGATAAATTTACATGAAACAGGCTGGCATCCTCTATGTTAGAGGAGTTTGGATCTTTCAGTAGACTCTAGCCTTAAACCTGTACAAAAATCTTTTGAGATTATAATGAGGCAATGTTTTCCCTGAGAGGAGGAAAGGTCAGATTCCCACATCTGGAGTTTGACCTTTGTGCATGTTGTCATTTCACCCACCACAGGAAACCTTTCTAGGCTGGGCTAAAATGTGTAACTTCTCAACAGTGTGGCTGGTAGCAATCCCACCCAGCTGTGTGGAACGGGAAGTGAAAAGGCAATTAATATTCTGTTAAAACTTCAGGGGGCTGCACTGAAGCTGGCCAGATAGCAAGGCTGACTCATCATGTTAAAACTCAATGCAGTATTGTCTGCTCACTTCTGCTGACTCACTTGTCAGCCCTAAGCTATATGTACACAGGCAGAGCTGCCAGGTCTCACATCCGCCTTTGCAGAGTGTTACCCTTTCCTCGCCAGCCATGACCGTTCACTCTCTGGAGAAGCATTTATGATCAGCCATGGATGATTTTAAAAGTGTGAAGAACTGTTTCATGGAGGGAGATTATCAGCCTCTTTCTTACGTTGTTTTACATGAAAACAGCATGAACAGCAACACAACTGACATTGGAGAAGAACCATAGTTCTTCCAAGCTAGAATGGAGACTTAGAGATCAAGCTAGATCTCAAAAGAAACATATAGATCTTTCCTATGAGAGAGTGAGAAGGAGGCTAGCATGTTGAATAAGAGCTTTGAGTCGGGCGACCTGAATTTATGTAGCCTTGGACACAGGTAGTCGAATTATAAGTAGTAGGCTAATATAGCTGTTAAGTAACTTTAAGCAAATTGCTCAGACTCTTTGAGCTTTGGTTTCCTTATCTGTAAAATGAGAAATAATTATAGCACCCACCTCATGGGGCTATTGTGAAGAAAGGATGAAAAGACATCAAGTATAAAAGGAATCGAGTGCTGGGCACAAAGTGCTCCATATATTGTAGCTATTAGTAAGGCTGATGAGGCAATTCATGGAAACCTCTTTCCTGGAAACAGGATAGAACCTACATGTGTTTGGCATTAGATTGGTAAAGGGTAAAAGAATATCACTGCAAGGGTGGGGAGGACAGAGATGGAGGAAGAATTGCCTGGGGAATGCTGGACCTTCAGTATTTTGAAGGGCCCTGCTTTGGGGCCCAGGTGGGGAAGTACCCACCTTTCCATCCTGGTTTTAGGTCTGCTGAAGATAGTTATTCATTTTTTAAAAAAAAGACCCCTCTGATTATAAGTCTTTGTTTGAAGACATTGCTCAGATTTCCCTTTAAGGGCCTCATTTAAATGTACACACAAGGCAGCACAGTCCAGTTTTTAAAAAAAAACCCTGGCTAGTAATGACATACAGAAACTGATACTTACATGATACTGTTAAGTACACTCTTTTTAAACCACTAATTCTTATTTCACAGAAAGTGGTCCTTATGTCAAAGTCTTTAAGAGGTCCAACAGCTTGTATAACCAGCGGACCTCATGGTTAGTTAGCAGCTTTCAGGACTTGAATTCCCAGTGATAAACAAAAGAATTCCAAAGGCCACAATCCATAAACTCTCCATAAAAGCATATGGAACTACTTAAGAAGGTTGGCTCAGGGCTGTTGTTTTGAAAACAAGTATCCTCAGCCAGAATCTCTACTGAGTGCTATTTACTGAATGGTTGAAGAAGGGCAAGATCCCATGGATGCTGTAGGGCTGCGTTTCAGCAATTGCCAACATTTTGCAGATATTGCTCTAAGCCTCCTGATATCCTGGGAAGGATGCAAAAAGTCTGTATCTTTATATCCATTCCACCCAAGGCATTGGGGCTACTCATGGAGGAGCCTGCACACCTTAAATATTCTTCCACAAATCTGATTGCAAGAACTTAGGCCTCCAGAATTCTCATTTACTACTCTTGGAACTTTCTGATTATAGTTCCCCCTGCAAGATTCAACTGACCGCTCCATCCTTTGCACCTCAACAAAAATCCATCAAAATTTCACTTGTAGGATAGATGATTCCAAGTCCATCTCCTATTACTGAACTGTGTTCTTTGAGAGCAGCAACTTTTATCAGCTTCTCCATATCACTAGGATTTGGCTTAGTAGGTGCTGGACAATTCTTTCATTCTAGTATTAATAAAATCTAATTAATTATGATTGTAAGTTAATGAGTAAATTGATTAGGACCTGACCTTTTGAATCAGTCTAGAGCCACGACTAGAACTCAAAGTTCTGACACTCACTCTGACTTCACAAGGACTTCACTTGTACTTCACAAAGATTTCCAGTGAACCCAATCATTACTCTTGCTGTCAGATGTCAGATTAATGTGGCCACCAAGATGTAGATATAGGATAGGTTTTGGATCCATTGGCCATCATACACCTAAACATGAACATAGTCAACTTACCTGGTTTTTCTATGCTGTTTAAGGATCAAGAGAGAATCTTCTAGAACTTTGTCTTGGTTCTAGAACAGCACAGATTGTCTCACTTTTTCTAAAACTAATAATGAGACTTTTTTTCTCAGTATTAAAATGTTACTCAAGACTTTCTGTTTTAATAAAATGGGAGAGTAAGATAAATCTCCCTATTAAAAAACTAGAAATGCTGGATAAAATATAAAATTTGAAATGTTTTATATTCATGCTTAAGCTCTCAAGAAAGAAAAACAAATGCCCAGGCACCAGAAACCAAGAGATAATTGAAAACAGAACAAAGTTTCAAGGTGTCAGTTCATGACGTAGCTGTGCTATGGAGATGGAGGGGTGATTATTATTATTTATTGTTTTTTTTTTGAGATGGAGTCTCGCTTTCTCACCCACGTTGGAGTGCAGTGGGGCGATCTCGGCTCACTGCAACCTCCACCTGCTGGGTTCAAGCGGTTCTCTTGCCTCAGCCTCGCAAGTAGCTGGGATTACAGGCGCATGCCACCACGCTGGGCTAATTTTATGTATTTACTTTTTTTTTTTTTTTTTTGTATTTTTAGTAGACACAAGATTTCACCATGTTGGCCAGGCTGGTCTCAGCCTCCCAAAGTGCTGAGATTACAGGCGTGAGTCACCGTGCCGGACCGGTGATTATTGATTCCGTTCACCCAAGGGCTTGGGATTTCATGCTCATGTAGAAACATGAAGTAAGCATTTGGCCCAAGTGGGCAGGAAATTGGAATTGAGAACCTTGCATAGAAGCTATGTTCTACATGAAAAGGTAGTCAACATATTCTACATGAAAAGGTAGTCTAAGTAAAAACCCACCCGTTCACATAGGTATATGTCAAGGAAATTAAAAACTTAAATGAGTAGATACAGCAAGAGAATTTATAAACTGGAAAACAGATTTTAGGACATTACTCAATAGGCACAGAGATATAAAGATCTGGAAAACATGGAAGCTTAAGGGACATGGAAGATGGAATGAGGAGGACCAACAGATTTAATTCCAAGAATGCGAAATAGAGGAAAATAAGACAGGGGCAATACTTGAAGAGATAATGGTTGAAATGTTTTCATCCATGATTAAAACACTTGAATCCTGAAGTTCAAAAATTGTAATGAATTCCAGGAAGGATAAATAAAGCTTCAACGAAACAAATCCAAAGCAAGCCACAATATAATGCAACTCCAGAACTTCAAAGACACACATCTCAAAATACTATAAAAATACTATAAAAGCAAAATCATCAACCTAGAGTTCTATACCCAGCTGTATTTAGTTTTCTAGGGCTGCCATAACAAAATACCTCAAACTAGGTGGCTTAAACAACAGAAGCTTATTTTTCACAGTTATGGAGCCCAGAAGTCAAAGATCAAAGTGTTAGGTTTGGTTTCTCTTTGACTTGCAGAGCACCCTCTTCTTGCAGTGTCTTCCTGTGGCCTTTTCTCTGTGCAAACGCATCCCGGGTGTCTCTTTTTTGTTTTTTCTTTTTTTTAAGACAGAGTCTCTCTCTGTCGCCCAGGCTGGAGTGCAGTGGTGCGATCTCGGCTCACTGCAAGCTCCGCCTCCCGTGCCCATGCCATTCTCCCGCCTCAGCCTCCCCAGCAGCTGGGACTATAGGCGCCCACCAGCACGCCCGTCCAATTTTTTGTATTTTTAGTAGAGACGGGGTTTCACCGTGTTAGCCAGGACGTTCTGGATCTCCTGATCTCGTGATCCGCCCGCCTCGGCCTCCCAAAGTGCTGGGATTACAGGCGTGAGCCACGGTGCCGGCCAGGTTTCTCTTCTTATAAGGACAGTGATATTGGGTTAGTCCCTATCCTTATGACCTTAAGTTAACCTTAATTACCTCTTTAAAGGCCCTGTCTCCAAATACTGTCACATTTGCCATTAGAGCTTCAACATACAAACTCTGGAAGAACACAATTCAGTCCACTGCATCAGCTAAGTCTCATTCAAAAGTGAAAGTAAAATAAATACACTTCCCAAATAAAAGACCAAGGAAGCTTACTGCTCATTGATAATGATGAAATCTGCCCCTCCGTAATTGGCCAAACTCTATGCTATCATTTTTAAAAACTAAGATTGAACAGACAAAAATGTTTTAATGTTCTACTCCCTTAAACTACTATCATAACCTCTTCAGAGACTTTCAACATCACATTCCCCTACTTCTTCAAAGAATCTCCTCCTCCTTTTAAGATGTACATTTGAATCTCTTTTCGTGTGTTTATTTCAACTCTTCAATACTCTTGTTTTGAAAATGTACATTTGACTCTCCTTTGAAGTTTGTTGGCTTATGAGTACTGGACCACCTCAACTTCTTTGTGGATACCAAGGCAACTTCTAGAAGAGGTAGATGTGTGAGTACAGGGAGGGAGGAACCTTGTATTCATATAGAAAAGAGAATTTATGGAATTAATTAAATCATAAAATTAATGTTGACCTGAGTTGTGGTAGGTAGTCCTTGCCTCTACCTGTTCATCTTTTTCATTTCTTCTTGCATGCAGATCTTAAGTAAATGACAAAAAGTCATATTTTAAAATTTTGAATCTGTAAGTTATCTAAAACACTCACCCTTACAGAAATAAATACTAAGGATATGTTGCAAAAAGAAGAAAACTTTAACCAAAAGTAAAGAAGTGGAATGCAAAATGCAAGGTGATCAAAGTAATTTGAAAACACCTGGGTAAATTTAAACAGGTATTGACAGTATAAAATAATAGAAACAATAACAATGATAATAGTTACAATGGTAATAACATTATCAGTCAGCATCCAGTCATGAAACAGGAACCTAAGTCTTTCTGACAGAGGGAATTTAATGACTTACATGGGTCATGGAAGCACAGAGAAGTCAAACAGGAATAGAGTGGCAACCCAGACACTGAAACAGCAGGCTGCTGCTACTCTCCCTGGGCTGCAGAAGCAGGGCTCAGAAGCCAGACCATTGGGCAAGCACTAAAACCACGAAGTGAGTGACACCCAGTGGGAGCTGAAGTCATGGAGGAGACACAGACACCACCAGAGATGCTAGAAAAAGCATCCAACCATCCACCAATGTCTTCCACTGACAAAACTCACCTAGATAGCAGAGGACAAGGGAGCCTGGAAATGTGGTTGGCTGTAATACAGAATAGAGTAAGACAAGGGCAGGAAATGTCTGAAAGCAAAGGTAGCTGATTAGCACAACAATAATGACTAAGTTAGGGTTTCAAAAAAAGGATAGGATTAAATAGATAATAAAAGACAAGACAGAAAGGGGGTGATCTAGCAAATAAAAAATTAGTAAGAATTTTAAAAATTTGAGCTGGCCGGGCGCCGTGGCTCATGCCTATAATTCCAGCACTTTGGGAGGCCAAGGCAGGCTGATCACAAGGTCAGGCAATTGAGACCACAGTGAAACCCCATCTCTACTAAAAATACAAAAAATTAGCCGGGCGTGGTGGCGGGCGCCTGTAGTCCCAGCTACTCGAGCGACTGAGGCGGGAGAATGGTGTGAACCTGGGAGGTGGAGCTTGCAGTGAGCCAAGATCACGCCACTGCACTCCAGCCTGGGCGACAGAGCGAGACTCCGTTTCAAAAAAAAAAAAAAAAAAAATTGAGCTGCACAAATTAAGAAGCTTGATTTAATTCAGAGCTGCTCACAGTTGTGCCAGACTCCCTGGAATGCCAAGAATCACTTACAGATGTGCTGTGAGATATTAATCCCTTTGGCCCTCAGGGCAGTCTGGCAGGGCCTGGCTGCCTGGAGCCTCCAGGATGTTAAAAGCCTTATCCAAGGCTCCTTGTAGAGAGGATGGAGCAGAGTAAGGTCTGACAGGGGACCCCACATCCCTGGAGCTCTTGAGTGCAATGAGCAAAATGAGGCCCTCACTGCTCTGCCAGATGCACTGTGCATGGCCAAGGTGCTCTACTTCCTGGAGATGTACTTCAGCAGGCACTGCAGGGCAAACCCCTGCTCTCTGAGTCCAAAGGGCTCGTGGAGCTCCTGGGGAATGGATGCTCCAGGTGACTAAGGAGAAAGGAATACAACCCAAACTGCAGCATGGGGTGGAGAGATGGGGAAAGGGGACTCCTGGTAAGTGCTAATGCAGGCACTGGTCCCAAATACCTGTCTTTACATATGTATATATTAAATAATGTTCTGTTATCCATTGCTGTGTAATAAACTACCTCAAAACACAGTGGCTTAAAACAACAATGATTTCATTATCTCTCATTATCTTCTGAGTCATTGAGACGTTGGGCAGGACTTAGCTGAGCAGTTCTTTTGCTCCACTTGAGGTACATATACTTGGTATTATTCAGTTGGTGGCTGGGCTGGGCTGGAGGAATCAAGACAGCTTTTCTCACATACCTGCTATTTTGACAGGATGGCTAGATGGCCGGACTAACCAGGGCTCCTCTACCTCTACATATAAGGTCAAGTCTTCTCCACAAGGTCTCTCCAACAAGGTAGTCAGATTCTTGTACAGCAACTCAGGCACCAAGAGGCCAAGGCAGAAGCTTCCAAGTCCTTTTAAAGAACAGGCCTGGAAACAGCACAGCATCACTCTTCCCTGTTCAATTAGCCAAAGCAGTCACAGGCCAGCCTAGATTCAAGAAAAGGGAAAGTAGACCCCACCTCTAAATGGGAGAAATATCAAAGAATTTGAAGTTGTCTTTAATCCACCATTGATGCTTTTGTCTGTTTGTGACTAATATGCATTTGAATTGCCTGCAAGCTAGCGGTAACTGTTCTAATAGTAGATTTTCACAGTAAAATTTCACTAGAATTTTAAAATACTTGGTATGTGAAATTTTATTTGGATTTGAAATTTATTTGTCCTATGTATAAGTCAGGGTTCAGACAGAGAAGAAGAACATTTTGGGGATAAGATGGCCAACATCCAAATAGACAGCTAGAGAAAAAGATAGATGATTAATAGATGATAGATAGATAGATAGATAGACAAGGATTTCACCTTATGCAACTGTGGAAGCTGATTAAACAGTCTCTCTCTTTTTTTTTTTGAGACGGACTTTTGCTCTTGTTCCCCAGGCTAAATAGAGTGCAATAGTGCGAACTCTGCTCACTGCAACCTCTGCCTCCGAGGTTCAAGCGATTATCTTGCCTCAGCCTCCTGAGTAGCTGGGACTATAGGCGCCCACCACCAGGCCCAGCTAATTTTTTGTATTTTTAGTAAAGAGATGGGGTTTCCCCATGTTAGCCAGGCTGGTCTTGAACTCTTGACCACCTCGGTCAAGATCCACCTACTTCGGCCTCCAAAAGCGCTGAGATTACAGGCATGAGCCACCGCGCTTTGCCATGGTTGAACAGTTTCTATTAAACTATTATTTTTGTGTCTAGTGCTGTATTTGAAACCCAAGAGCAGGCAAGGTGCATATAAATAGGAGAGATTAAGGCCAAGATGTAACCTACAAGGATGGCCTGCAACCAGTGTCAGTTCTTGCTGTCTCCAGCCTTGATGAAGTGAGTGTCCTGCAGGAGATGCTAATGCCCTTTGTCCCAGAGCTAAACACATAAACACACACTTGGCTCAGGAATTGGAGAAGCCAAAGGAAGATTCAGGGGAAGGTGCAGCAGTTCCAGGCCCAGATGCTACCCTAAGCAAATGAGATGAGCCGACAGATAAAGCAACACATGTGAGCCTTAAAACACCCCTGCTAAAACCTTCCCAGCATACAAAACAGAATGGCTTCTGCTTCACTTCTACCCTCCAAATCTCATGCAAAAATGCCTGCTGAAGCCCATCCTGACTGAAAAAAACATAGGGAAAGGGCTTCTGGGAGACACAGTCCAACTAGCCAAGTGGGCACGTTACAGAGCTACCATGCCCTATCACAAGAAATTTCAAATTACTTTTTTTTAGTGAAATTAAGGAAGAGCTTTAGATGCTTCCTATATAATATCAACAGTTTGACTTGTTTTTAAAACGTTGTAAAATTATTTTGGTAATTTATCTGGACAAATATTTTCATTGGGTTTTCAACACCATGAATTTGAAGAGATTAGAAAAGGTCATTATTAAAACATCTTAATCAGGAATGATCTATAGCTATTTCAAACATAAAATCTGATTAAAATAGTTATGTTCAAGAAAGCAAACTCAAGTTTCTCAAGTAAAATTCTGAAAATGTTTTATTTAGGCTTACAAAAATTTAACAATATCTTATCTAATACTTATTTTTCCTTATAATTATATAAAATTTTAAAAGGTACAATAAATATTTTAGTAAGTCCTGCAAGACATTTTCAAATAAACTCCAACTTATGCTACTGTGCTGTACAAATACTAGAATTTTCTATATATGTGATGGCATTAAAAGGATTATAACCACTTATATAAATTGACATATATGGATTTCCGCACCTAACAAAAAGAGAATGTATGTTTTGTTTAAGTGCACATTGTACATTCGCAGAAACTGACTACATTTTAGGCCACAAAGCACATCTCAACACATAGCAAAGAACTGATATCATATGCACCAAGTCATCAACCATAATGCTATTAAGTTATAAATCAATAATCTTTTAAAAAGCAAAAAGAACTCTATAAATTTGGGGATTTAAAAACATGCTTTTTCTCTAGGCAAGGTCTTATTCAACTTCATTTCAAGCTATTAGCCAAATAAAAAGACTGAATAAATTTATGGCAATAAGTTTTTGAAAATGTTTTTAGGTAAATCATTAATCAAACAGGAAATAAATGATAACAGACATTAAAAAATATTTAGTACTGAGTTATAACTAAAACTATTTGTAAAAATGTGTGAGGTGCAGCTATCGTTACAGTTAAAGGAAAATTCATTGTCTTAAATACAGGCATTTGACATAAATGAGTTGAAAATTAATGAACTGAACATACAACCCAAGAAATTAGAAGGAAAAAAAAACCTATCTGTGATAGGCAAGTTGAATAGAGGGAAGAAAATGATAAAGAGGCCGGGCGTGGTGGCTCAAGCCTGTAATCCCAGCACTTTGGGAGGCCGAGACGGGCGGATCAGGAGGTCAGGAGATCGAGACCATCCTGGCTAACACGGTGAAACACCGTCTCTACCAAAAATACAAAAAACTAGCCGGGCGAGGTGGCGGGTGCCTGTAGTCCCAGCTACTCGGGAGGCTGAGGCAGGAGAATGGCGTGAACCCGGGAGGCGGAGCTTACAGTGAGCTGAGATCGGGCCACTGCACTCCAGCCTGGGCGACAGAGCGAGACTCCGTCTCAAAAAAAAAAAAAAAAAAAAAGAAAATGATAAAGATATGACTGAAAATTAATAAACTAAAGACAATGAAACAATAGAAAGTATCACAATCCTAAATTTGTTTTGTGGAAAATTGACAAACTTTTAGCAAGATTTTTAATGAAGAGTAAGAATAAAAGGTTCTGTGAACAGCTACTCAGGAGGCTGAGGCAAGAGAATCACTTGAACCCAGGAGGTGGAGTTTGCAGTGAGCCGAGATCGCACCACTGCTCTCCAGCATGGGTGACAGAGTGGGACTCAGACAAAAAAAAAAGGTGCTGTGAACAAAAGAAGACATAGTTACAAATATAGTGGACATTTAACATTCATAAAATAACACTTTGAACAACTATATTACAAATTAATTAGAAAATACGTAAAACAGGTAATTTCTTCAAAACAAATGTAGAAGCAAAACTAACTCAAAAAAGAAACAGAAAATCTGAATAAACTATTGAACAATCGAAGAAACTGAATCAGTAATTAAAATCTACCCATTAAAAACACCAGCCCATAAGTTTTTTAGGATTGTTCTACCATATGCTAAAGAAATAGATAATCCAAAAATCTTTCAGAGAATAGAAAGGAAAAACAAACACATACCTTTCATGAGGCAGATATACCTTGATTCTAACAGACAGACAAAATTGAAAGGTCAATCACATTCCCAAGCAAATACAAAAAACTTTAAATAAAATATTAGTAAATGGATTCCAGCATTGTATTTAATTACATTAATATTTATTAATATATTTAAAATTATTAATAACATACAATTATAATATATTGTTAATTATTTTAAAACACAACTTTATATAGAGAAAATATATACACATTTCAATACATGAACAAATATTTTGTAGACTTCAATAACCTTTTCATGATTAAACTGATAGCTAACAAAAAAAGAAGGGAACTTTCTTAAACTAATAAAGGTTATCAACCAAAACTGTACAGCAAATATTATACTCCATGATGAAATTCAGAAATACTCCTGTTTAAGTTCTGAACAAAGGATGAATACCCATTATAATCACCTCTGGTTAATTTTGTTGTAGAGGATATTAAACAGTACAATAAGACAAGGCATAAAAGGAGTAAAGGATTGGGAAGAAAGAAACAGGACTGTAATTATTCGTAGATGATGTGAGTTCAGCAATGCTGATGGATTAAAATATCAACATGCATATATAAAAAATATTCTTATACATCAGCCACAAACAATTAGGAAAATGTAATTTTAAAATAGATTCCATTTACAACAGCAACAACAAAAAACAAATGCAAATAAGGACCTAGGAATAATCTAACAATAGATATACACGACTCTGTGAAGGAAAATTATAAAAATATATTGTAAGACTAAAAGAAAAGTGAAATAAATGAAGATATATATTTATTCATGAATTAGAAAGTTTGAAATCATAAAGATCTTAGTTATTATCAAGTTAATCTATAAATTTAATGCAATTTCAATCAACAAGTTTTTAACAGAACTTGCCAAGTTAATTCTAATGCATATGGAAAGAGTCAAGAATAGACAAGAATCATTTTTGAAAGACATGAAGTATCAAGAATAGACAGGTAGACTTGAACAAATGGAAAGACATCTTCTGTTCTTGGACAATGCAACTCAATATTATAAATATGTCAGCTCTCCCTAAATTAATTTATATATTTAGGACAATCTCAATGAAAATACCAACAAGCTTCTTCATGAAGTTAGATAAGCTAATATTATAGTTTATATAGAAAAACAAACATGTAACAATAGCCAAGACACACTCAAAAGAAAAATCAGTTTGAGGGATGAGTCATATATCAGTCATTAAAACATACTATAAATTCTCTATAATTAAAAGCATGGTGCTAGTACAAGAATAGACAAATAGACCAGTGGAATAGAATAGAAAGCTTAGAAATAGACACAAGTTCATCTGGAAATGTAATATGTGATAAAGGTGGGATCTCAAATGACTGGTACAAAGATGGACTTTATTTTATTTTATTTTATTTATTTTTAATTTTTTTATTTTGAGACAGAATATCACTCTGTTGCCCAGGCTGGAGTTCAGTGGCACCATCTCAGCTCACTGAAACCTCTGCCTCCCAGGTTCAAGCGATTCTTGTAGCTCCACCTCCTGAGTAGCTAGGATTACAGGCCTGCACCATGACACCCACCCAATTTTTGTATTTTTAGTAGAGACGGGGTTTCACCATGTTGCCCAGGCTGGTCTTGAACTCCTCGACTCAGGCAATCCTTAAACCTTGGCCTCCCAAAATGCTGAGATTACACGTGTGAGCCACTGCACCTGACCTCAAAGATGGACTTTGTTATAATAAACGGTGCTCAAACAATTGGGCATCCACTGGGGAAAAAAGATAAAATTAGATCTGTAACTTACACCATAAACAAAAATGTGCTCCAAGAGGATTAGGAATCTAAATAGAAAAAAAGGAAAGGAACCATAAAAATCCTAGAAAAAAGCACGGGGGGATTCCTTTTCAACCTAGCTATGAGAAAGACTTTCTAACTATAATTCAAAATCCAGAAGCAATAAAATTTTAAAAAATAAAAATGTGACTACAAAAAATGTCCTTAAGATTACATATCAAGAATAAATAGAGTCAAATGACAACAGACAAACTGGGAGAAAATATATCAGTGTTATGGGACAAAGGACAAAAACCTCATAGCAAGAAGGCAAAATACATGAACAGAAATTTTTTTAAAAGGTTAAAACGTTCAAATTCACCCATAATTACAGAAATAAAATCAAAACAATACTGTGATACCATGTTGTACTTCTTATATCAGAAAAAATAAAAAAGTGTGAGGACATATTCTGTCGGGAGACTATAAGAAAACAGATAATTTCATGCAATGCAAACTGGTAGAAGCTTTCCGGAGGGAATTTTGGCAAAACCTAACAAAACTACATACACACTTATCTTTTGGGCCTGCAATCTCACTTCTAGGAATCTATCCTGCAGATACACCCCCAATTGTACACACACACACACACACACACACACGTATGTCCAAGGTTAGTCATTGCAGCATTGTTTGTAATTGCAAAAAAATTGGAAGCAACCAAAATTATTATACAAAGAACAGTTGTTGGATAAATGAAGTTACCTTCATACAATGGAGCACTATGAAGCAGTAAAAAGGAATGTGGAAAATGTCTGTGATTTCCAGCATATACTGTTATTATTTTTTGTTTTTACAAAAAAGCAAAGTAAAAAAGAGTATCTATAGTGCTAACCTTTGTGCATAAAAGGAGTGTAAGAAATTATACACATATCTGCTCATTTGTACAAATACAAAAGAAATACAGGAAAGATAAACCAGAAGTTAATGAGATTGGTTACCTAGAGAGGGTGAGTGAGAATAGGGTGGAAAGAATAATAGGACAAGGCTGAATGAGGAAGCAATGCTTCTCTGAGAATACTTTTTTTCACAGTTCTGATTCTTAGAACCATGGTAATGGTTCACACACACACACAAAATAAATAATTAAAAATAAACCAGGATGTGATGGGAACCTCAAATGGAAGATAAATAGTGACAAATGAACCTAACTATATCACAAATAACTAACATAATCAAAGTGAAGAGACTGGTGAAGAAAGAGCTAATCTAAATATCTTTGGAAAACAGTATTTTGCATGAATACTGTAAGACTAATGACCAAAAAAAAAATTGTACCCAAATTCTGTATTCTAGGCTAATGTAGGCTGATTATTCCAAAACTAGTTTGTGTATATACTAGGATCAAAACTTAAGTAAATATAATGAGTTAGTTTCTCACTATCAGCAAAAGAAGCAACAAAGAAGAGAAAAGCTAGAATGAAACCAGCAGTGTGGGGTTGGAATCAGAGGTATAAATGCATAATTTTTAATATGTATACTTACGGATAGATGTACAAATAAATATGGATGTATATATATCCTACTTCTGTTGACTGAGCAGGACTAGAGACAATAATGGTATGGACAGGAGGCAGGGGAAATACTGCGTAGAGGAGGGTGGGGTCCCTGGCAAACCCCTACCCTCAAGCCTGGACCCTCAGCCCAAAGTGAGAACATGCATTCGTGTTTTCCCTCTTTAATGTTGCCTTTTCCAAAATCACCCTGGCCTGCCCCACCCCCTATCATGTAACCATAAAAACCCCAGGCTCCACTGGCAGCGGGGCAGCAGCAAAGGAAAGAAGAGAAAAAGCAGCTTGATGTTGAGGAGAAGCAGCTTGATTTCAGAGGGATGGCTTGATGGTGGGACCTCGGAGAAGAGTTTGGCCCAGGATGGCTGAACTACAAGGAAAACCATCTTCCCAGTTCATCCCCTTTCCAGCTCTCCATTATACTGACAGCCACTTTGATTGGCAATGAAATCCCCTGCATTTACCATCCTCAGCCACTTTGATTGGCAACGAAATCCCCTGCATTTACCATCCTCAGTTCATTCATGCCACCTGATTCTTCCTGGATGCCGAACAAGAGCTGAGGATACAGAGGGCTGTCATGCTGAGCTGTTAAACACTTAAGCCATCAGCAGAGGGCAAAGCTAAAAGAGCACAACTGTAACATACACCTTCTGAGGCTCCATGGGTCTCACAGGTACCCCCCGCAGATGCTGCTGTGGAGCCACAGGAAGTTCTGTTCCTGCCAGTGCCCAGAAGCACTCATGCCAGCCCCTGTACCCACTCACCTGCGTGCTCCCTGTCCCATGAGGGATTGAGAGCTGTGGGCTCAGTAAATGAGCTACCCCCCTTCACAAGTCCTGTGAAGGGGTCAGGGAAGATTTCTTGTTTCAATAACGCCCTATAGTAATAGCATATCTGCCCAGATCTTGGCTGTAAATACCATTCCTGAATAAAAGAAATCAAGGCTACAGAATTAACTCCAGGGAAATGGTGATTCCAGAGCTAGGGTAAGGGAAATAAAAGACAATTCAGGAAAAACTTGTGTTGCCAAGTGAGAAAAATCTGGGGACATGTTGAAAAGACAGAGAAGCAACATGAAGGATCTCCCAATGACCAGAGCTAGACAAATTTGAGCAACAAAGTAAGTCATAATAGTATCAAATGATGACCCATGAGTTCATGCTAATATAAATAAATAATTGAATAAAAAAGTAAATGAGGGAGAAGGGGCAACTTCTGACAACGGATTGCCATTGAATAAATTTAGAAGAAATTAGGAAAAATAAAAAACAGCCATTAGGCAGCAGCACAGTAATAAATGTTGCAGGCAAGAACAATCAATGGCTGCTCAAATTAGTGCGCAAAAGTATGGCAAGAAATGAAATATTTGCATAGTCTTCAAGTATCTCCCCAGAAGATATTCATTGATTGTCAAGGGAAAAATAGTGACTTCATAATTGAGAAACCTGGCAGACATCACCTGAACTGAGTGATACAGGCTAACATCACCAGTAATCAGGCATATCGACATCATGTGCCCACTGATATGATGTGCTAAGATGGGCACATCACTTCAGTGGCATTCTTGCCAAAATGGCCAACCTCAATGTACTAATAATAAAAAAGACCATTCCAAATTAAGGGATATTCTATAAATAGCTGACCAGTTCTCTTTAAGTGTGTTGGCCAAGAAATTTTAAAGAAAAGAAAGAAAGAAAGGAAAGACTCAAGGTAGGTCACATATTGGACAAAACTAAGGAGACAGTACAACCAAATGCAATGTAGGAGCCTAATTGGATCCTGGACAAGAAAAACACTTTAATAGGAAATCTGGCAAAACTGGATAAAGATTCATAAATAAGGTGACAGTTTTATATCACTGTTAATTTCCTGGTTTTCATACTCTTACTACGGTAATGTAAAATGTTAACACTGGGGGAAGCTGTTAAAGGGTATGCAGGAACTCTGATTTCTGCAACTTTCCTTCGAGTCTAAAATTGTTTCTAAATAGAAAAGTTTTAAAAAATAGATTTGGAAAAAAAGTAAAAAAATGAAAAGAAATTTCTCTTTACACGAAGGCTGCCTTTCAAGACTATTATCTCACTAGAGAGGTCAAGAAAGTGAACTCTGATTCAGAGTCTATCATTTTGTTTATGGTCATTCTCATTTTCTCCTTCCCAGTACATAGTTGTGTGGCACAGATTTGAAAATGGACAACTGCAAGGAAACATGAGTTATATTAAGTGAAGTGAAAACTACTGGTTTAATATATGCAAAAAAATTCCCTCTTTATAAAATAAGTGATCATCTGAATATTAACGTGTCTTTATGACACTTTTCTAGGGTGAAAATGCCATCAGTTTTAAAAGTCAAAAATCATCATGCAGTGTGATATTAGAAATGGAAAAATGTAGTAACAAAAGTGAAAATTGGAGGGTCAGAAAAGGCATAAAAAATGTAGCCAGTGGCTGCATGACAAAGAGTCAAATGGCATTTTTGGTCAGAAGGACCACTCTCCCACTTCCTTTATGGTAGTAATTTTAACATTTAAAATGTTAAAAGTATTTTTGTAATTATTTTTCATGTTTCTAAAAATACATCAATTTACCTTGGCTTTTTAAAAATCACATTTGTCAATATGAACAGAAGACTATTCCTACTATTCTTTATGCATAGCTTTGTAACCTGCAGATAAAAATGAAAACACCACTCCTATGTTCTTTCCTATCTGTAACATCCCACAACTCACTGTCAGTTTCACCTCCCTCTGCCCAGTGTCTAAGTCTTATTTCCCTATAGCTATACAAGCTCTTTGGAGGCAAACATTATATCTGGTCCATGATGTTATCATGCACCAACACCATACACACATTAAATGTTAAATAAGTAGAATGATGATGGCTTACTGGCACTCAAACCTCTTACAGGACGGGGAGCATGCAGATGGGCAGGTGCAGAAGCTAGTGCGAGGGCTTTTGGGCTCTGGCCCCACAATAGTGTCTAGGGGTGGATGTCTGCGACTCCTGAAGTCCCAATGAGCATATGTTACAGTGCACTCTTTTAGCTTTACTGACCATGGACAGCTTAAGTGTTAAACAGCTCAGTAAATCCTCTGCTTTTTTGCAAGGGCTTTCTGTATCCTGAGCTCTTGTCCAGCATCCAGGAAAAATCAGGTCACACACGGACTTGAAGGATGGTGAGTGCCAGGGTTTTGTTGATTGGTGGAGGTGGCTCTCAACAGGATGGATGGGGAACTGGAAAGGGGATGGAGTGGGAAGATGATCTTCCCCTGGAGTTTGGCCATCCAGTGGCTGATCTCATCTCCAACCATCCCCAGCTGAACTCCTCTCAACGTTCAGGTGCTCCTTCTCTTCTCTCCTTCTCTGCTGCTCTTCTGCTCTTCCATTCATCTGCTCATGGAGCCTGGGATTTGGGGTTTATATGGGTTCAGTACACAGAGTGTGGTGGGCCAAAAGGGAGCTTTTGGCTGCAAAAACAGGAATGCCTGTTCCCATTTAGGGCCATAGGTTTCCAGGCTTGAGGGTGGGGCCTTTGCCAGGGAACCACACTCTTCTACCCAGTATTTTGCTGTCTCCTGTCCATATTATTAGGGCCATTGGGCAGACCATGGGTGTGTCTGCTGGGGGCAGCGGCATTGCTACATTGTTTCTCAGGTTCTGAGTATGGCCCATGGTCATTCCAATGACCCAAGGATATATCAGCTACATGGAAGCTTGAAAGCTTCCAGTTTGAAGGATGGCATGTAGTGTTTTGGCCAGCTTAAGGAGGGGTTCACCATGGATGAAACAATCAGACTGTTCCTTCAGCTGGAGGTAAGGCGGGAGGAGTTGGTTTCCCTGTAGTGCAGGGGTCGTAGCTGATCTTGGGCCCAGGCTCTGCACAGATGAGGTTGTGGGGTTCAATGACCTATGGGCTTGGTGGGATGAAGATGGAGTCCCAGTGCTTGTGAGGCACAGTGGCTAGTGGCTCCCAGAGCAGGATGCACACCAGAGGTGACTCTGGTCTCAAGATGGCACCATGCTGCAGCAGCCTGGCTCACAGGCAGTGGGCAGAGGGTGGAGAATGCACACCTTGTATTGGTAATTTAGTATAATACCCACAGTTCTCCCAGTTGGACTCATGGCTTGACAGGATTGTGGAATTCTCTTGTTATAAGGACTGTAGGGTATTGGCAGTGGCAATGGAAGCTGGCAGGGGTCTTCTACTTAGATTTTTGCCAGAACAGGAAGTGTCTCCTGACTTCAGACATATCCAATCTGGGTGGGGCAGATGTGCTTCAGAGGCTGGGTGCCTGTATGCTGCCCCCCTGGACTTCCATTTACCACAAGTGCATCTCCACTCCTTTGCTGCCTTCCAATGTGCTCCTTCCCACACTCCAGTCAAATCTTAGCTGTGTATTCATTGCCTTGGTCTTTTCTTGTAAGGAGAATGAACACCAGGCACCTCTAACATTATGCTAATGTTACTCCCCAAACTTTTAAACAAGAACTAACACCAATTCATCTCAAACTACTCCAAAAAATGGATGTGGGGAGTGGAATTCTTCCAAACTTAATCTATGAGGCCAGAATTATTCTCACACCAAAACCAGAAAAGAACACAACAAAGAAAGAACTACAGAGCAGTATATTTGATGAACATAGATGCAAAAATCTACAACAAAATACTAGCAAAAGAAATTCAATAGCACATCAAAAGAATTATGCCCCATGATCAAGTGGGGTTTATCTCAAGGATGCAAGGATGGTTCAAATAAGCAAATCAATATACATCATACATCACATCAACAGAATGAAGAATAAAAACTAATATAATCCTCTCAATATTCACAGAATAAGCATGTGCTACAATTCAAAATCTTTTCATGACAAGAACTCTCAATAAATTAGGTACAGAAATAATATAACTCAACACAATAGAGGCCATATATGACAAACCCACAGCTAACATCATATTGAATGGTGGTTGGGGGGAGTTCTTCTAAGAACTGGAATAAGACACGATAAGCCTTAGCCAGAGCACAATTAGGCAAGAGAATGAAATAAAGGGCATCCAAATTGGAAAGATGGAAGTAAAATTGTCCCTGTTTGCTGAGGACATATTCTTATATACGGAAAAACCTCCATCGAAAGATTTCATCAAAAATCTCTTAGAAAAGAAACAAACTCTGTGAAATTGTATTATAAGATCAACATACCAAAATCAATAGTGTTTCTATACTCCAATTAACTAGCTGAAAAAGAAATCAAAAAGTGGTATGGTTTGGCTCTGTGTCTTCTCCCAAATTTCATCTTGAATTGTAATCCCTACATGTTGAAGGAGGGACCTAGTAGGGGGTGATTGGATCATGGGGGCAGTTTCCCCCATGCTATTTTCATGATGGTGAGGGAGTTCTCATGAGATTCATTGGTTTAAAAGTGGTAGTTTCCCCTACACACTCTCTCCTGCCACCATGTAAGACGCGCCTTGCTCCTCCTTCACCTTCTGCCATGATTGTATTCTTGAGGCCTCCCTAGCCATGTGGAACTGTGAGTCAGTTAAACTTCTTTTCTTTATAAATTACCCAGTCCCAGGCAGTTATTTATAGCCGTGTGAAAACAAACTAATACAAGAAGGCAATCCCATTTATAATAACTATAAAAAATTGAACAAATTTAACCAAGAAGGTGAAATATCTCTGCAACGAAAACTATAAAACTGTAAAACATTTCAGAAAGAAATTGAAGAAGACACAAAGAAATGGGAAGACATCCCACGATTATGGATTGGAAAAACTAATGCTGTTAAAATTATCATACTACTTAAAGCAATCTATTTACTCAATGCAATTCCTATCAAAATACCTTTAACATTGTTCACTGAAGTAGGAAAAAAAAGTCCTAAAATGTGTATGGAACTACAAAATACCTCAACTAGTGAAAGTAATCCTGAGGAAAAAGAATGAAGGTGGAAGTATCACACTACCTGACTTCAAAATATACTACAAAGCTATAGTAACCAAAACAACAGGATACTGGCATAAAAACAGACACACAGACCAATTGCACCAGAAATAAATTCATGTATTTACAGCCAATTGATTTTTGACAAAGGCACTGAAAACATACACTGAAGAAAAAACATCCTTTTCAGTAAATGGTGATGGGAAAATTGGATATTCATACTCAGAAGAATAAAACTAGACCCCTATCTCTCATCATATATAAAATCAACCTAAAATTTATTAAAGATTTAAAAGTAAGGGCAAAAACTATGAAACTACTCAAAGAAAACATAGGGGAACCACTTTAGGACATTGTTCTGGGCAAAGATTTTATGGATAAGGCCTCAAAAGCACAGGCAACAAAAGCAAAAATAGACAAATGGGATTATATCAAACTATAAAGCTTCTGCACAGCAAAGAAAACAATCAACAGAGTGAAGAGACAACCTGTAGAACAGGAGAAAATAATTCCAAACCATTTATCTGACAAGGAATTAAGATCCAGAATACACAAAGAACTCAAACAGCAAACAGCAAAAAAACCATATACCCCAATTTTAAAATGGGCAAATGATCTGAATAGACATTTCTTAAAGGAAGACATACAAACAACCAACAAGTGTGTGAAAAATGCTCAATATTGCTAACCATTAGGGAAATTCAAATCAAAACTACAGTGAGATACCATCTCACCTCAGTTAGAATGGTTATTATAAAAAGACAAAAAATAACAAATGCTGGTGAAGATGTGGAGAAAAGGGAATTCTTATATCCTGTTGGTGGAAATGTAAATTAGTACAGCCATTATGGGAAGCAGTATGGAGATTCTTAAAAAAAAAACTAAAAATAGAACTACCATATGATCCAGTAATCCCACTAGTGGTTATATATTGAAAGGAAAGGAAATCAGTATGTTGAAGAGATATCTACACTCCCATGTTTATTGCAGCACTATTCACACTAGACAAAATATGGAATCAGCCTTAGTGTCCATCAACAGATGAATGGATAAAGAAAATGTGGTATATGTACACAATGAAATACTAATCGGCCATAAAAAAGAACAAAATCTTGTCATTCGCAGCAACATGGATGAGCTGGGAGACATTATGTTAAGTGAAATAAGCCAGGCACAGAAAGAAAAATACCACATGTTCTTACTCATTTGTGAGAGCTGAAAAAGTTGATCTTATATAAATAGAGAGTAGAATAGTAGTTACTAGAGCCTGGGAAGTGTAGGGGGAAGTAGGGAAGAGGGAGAGGTTAGTTAACAGATACAAAATTACAGCTAAATGGGAGGAAAAAGTTTTAGTGTTCTATTAGTACTGTAGGATGACTATAGTTAACGTTAATTTATCATATATTTTCAAGTAGCTAGAAGAGAGGTTTTGAATGTTCCCAATACAAAGAAATTGTAAATGTTGGAAGTGATGGATATGCTAATTACCCTGATTTGATTATTACACATGTATACATAAATTGTAATATCACATTGCACCCCATAAAGATGTACAATTATTAGATATTAATTAAAATTTTTAAAAAAATCACTAGTGGCCATGATTTAATCAATCATGCTTATGTAATGAAGCCTCCATAACTGGGATGCCAAACAGGAGGAGGTACCTGGAGAGCGGTAGTCCCAGAGAGGGCACAGAAGTTCATACCCCATCCTACATACCTTCACCTGTGCATCTCTTCTTTCTGACAGTTCCTGGCTTATATCATCTTATAATCAATGGCTAATAATAGGTAAAGCACTTTCCTCATTCTGTGAGCTGTTCTAACAAGTGATCAAACCAGAGAAGGGGGCTTTGGGACCCCAAGTCTGACACAAGTCATGGGTAACATGGGAAACTACCACTAGTGACTGACATCTGAAGCCAGGGACAGTCTTGTGGGGCTGAACCCTTAACATGTGGAGTCTGTGCCAACTCCAGTTAGCACAGAATTGAACTGAATTGTAGGATATCCAGCTGGTGTCAGAGAATTGCTTTGTGTGGGAGAAACCCACACGTTTTGGTGACCAGAAGTGTTTTGTGCTGAGTGTGAGGAAAACGGTTAATCTTTTTCCATATAAGAGGGTAGGCAGCATGTAGAGTAGGAAGAGGACCTACCACCAGAGCCTGACACCAGCTCACAAAGGAAGAGGTTCTATAACTCAGTTAAAGTACTTATATACAAGGAAATCTACAAGGACTGGAGAGTTAAGGAATAAAGACACATGAACCCAGGCTTTCCAATACAGTCAAATTTATATCTAAAGAATCTGGTGTCTCACTAAGAAAGTGAAGGCTTCCAGTTTATGGATAAAATTAAGTAAAGAAATATTTGGAAATGTAATGGAGGCCATAACAAAAATAGAGAGTTAAACTTTCAGCAGTGATGAGTACTTTCTCTACAAGACGCATATAAACCTCAGAAGTTAAGCCATGAATAGTATGGAAGTTTCAGCTATCCAACCCAGTGTGGTGAGGTTTTAGATGTATGGTAGTTTATTTTACAACAGTCAACAAGGTCAGCATAAATATTAATTAGGTCCCTGTTCTACTTCCAGTTCATGGTTGATACCAGGACTTCCTACCACACAGCAGTTCATGCTGAGCCAAGTGATACATGTTTTCACTTCATATCAGCTATGATAAAAGAAAAAAAGTTTGTGAGTAAAATAGATATTCAGATAAACAGAAATAAAATACCTTCCCATCAAAACCTACCAGCAGGGAGAAAAACAAAACCCAGGAAGTGCCAGGAAAGGAAAGCAAGTCTAAGGCCTGTTCTCAGTTTTAAGTTCTGCAGGCCTTCCTAGATGATTATCCATTTTTTTCACTTTTCATATATTCACACTACTCAGAAACCCTCGATTCTCCTATTTTAAGGATTAAAAAAATTAATTAGAGGTATTTCAACAACAACCTTGAGACATGACATCTTCTGTTAATAGAAAAAAGACTTCTACTATGACATGACTTATGCTTAGTATAAAACGTAAAAGTATGACATGTTTTCCTACTACCTCCTTCAAAAACATATAAAATTGTGATATATGTGACTATAGAACTGATATTAGTAACGGTAAGTTAGGAGGTTATAAACAAGGTTCTGTGTCATAAAATTTGAGTCAACAGGAACCCAGTTACTGAGAAATATTTTAGAAAGACGAGGGACTAGTCTTTCAAATGAAAAGAAGATAATAAGAACTAAAAGATAACAATAAAATATTAAGGATTTTTACAAAAACAAATATATCATGATATATATGTCTTCTTTAACAGTGATAATAGACAGAGCTGTCACATTCTTTTTTTTCCTAGACTTCCCTTAGCTTTGCTAAGTGGGCAGCACCAAAGCAGGACACCTGATGCAAAGGCAGGCAATCCATGAGCTTATAGCAGTCAGTGACCTAGGATCTGACTAGAATAGATGAGCTGGGTCAATAAGAGTCCTCCTTCAGGAATCTGAACCACAAGACCTAGAGAATTTCCAATAAGCAACAAGGCAAAAGCTAAATGGACAGATCAAGAGATACTATGCTATAGGGAGGTGTAGAGTCCCTACTATAGTCTGTATTAGTCTGTTCTTACATTGCTATAGAGAAATACCTGAGACTGGGTAATTTATAAAGAAAAGAGGTTTAATTGACTCATGGTTCTGCAGGCTATACAGGAGTCATGGAACCATCAGCTTCTGGGGAGGTCTCAAGGAACTTCCAGTCATGGCAGAAGGCAAAAGGGAAGCAAGGCACTTCACATGGCTGGAGCAGGAGGAAGAGAGAGACAGGGAAGGTGCCACATACTTTAAAACAACCAGATCTCATGATAACTCACTCACTATCACAAGAACAGCACCAAGGGAATGGTACTAAACCATTCATGAAGGACCATCCCCATGATCCAATCACCTCCCACCAGCCTCATCCTCCAACACTGAGGATACAATTGAACATGATATTTGGGTGGGGACACAGACCCAAACCATGTTGTGAATGATATGCAAGCTATAGTTATGAGGAAGCCAGTTAATAGACAAAAGACAGTGAAGGCCACATATGTAAGAAAGATTTTGCCTGTGTGGACAAAGAGAGAACGAGAAGAAGGAAGGAGAAGAGAAGAAAGAGGAGAGGCAAGAGTAGGCTTGATTCATGACAGCTTCCTTAAGACCCAACTATAACTCAATTTCTGTCATTGGGTTTGTCTGAAATCCCTCTGAAACCTAACATCGCTGTTCGTTATAACTAAAAGAACCCTAAACAAAACAATGCATCCTAAGGTCAGTATGCTTCTAGGCAATCTTCTACACTCTCTTTATCCACAAGAAACGGTACTTAGAATAAAGGCTTTTGATTAATCAAGGTATCAATTTGCTGTAAAGAAATTTAGTTCCACTGTTATTTACGTAATCTTGGGCAAATCGCTTATCTCCCGAGCCTTACTTTTCTCACCTATATACATCTATGTATATAGTAGGTTTATTGTGGAAATAACAATCATGTGTATGGAGCACCTGGCCCCTGGACACTCAGAACTTGGTAGTTGTCATCATTCATTAAAATAAAACTTAAGACTTGTACAAAGCAAGTCCACTGTGTTTATATAATTTGATACACCAAACAGCCCAGGTGACATAGGTAGGACAAGTGTTGCCATCTCCATTTTTCAAATGGCTCAGTGTCATAACTTCCCCAAACCATAGAGCTGGCAAGTGGAAGAATGTGGACTTAAACATAGGGCTTATGATTGCTAGTCAATGAGATAACCTTCCATTTCAATAAAGCCCAGAAAGTGCGCTCATGTATTAGGGAAAAAACTTGCAACCAATAAATTTGAAAAAGGGTGGAGAAAAGAGTCCTGATTAACCTTCAGTTCAATAGAAAAATCCATTCCATTAAAATCCCCTTTCCCTGGGCATTCCTGATAATTGAGATTTTACAGTTCTTTGAAATACCACAAGGTCAACAAATTGCACACACTTACAGTTCCACGAAAGAATGGAAATAATGGTACTCTCTAGGGTAGAGAAAGAGAAATTCATTACATTAGAAAATCCTGAAAGAATGACATGAGAGACCAAGAGCAATGCACGTAAATGCAGAAAAGAAAGAAGGAAGAGGGGGAGGAGGGTAAAAAATTATTTTTGGCATACCTAATTACTACAGAAACTCACCTCCTAATCCCCAGAGTAATTCACACTTTTATAGATCAGTATGTCAAATTACCTTTTCAGATCTGAGTAAAATAATCCTGAATGTTTCAGATTCAGATTGTAAGAAAACTTTATATCAGATCATATGGCAGTTCTAAATAAAAGTTAGTTGCTAAATCTAAGTTTTTAAAGTTTCCCTTTCATATAAAATAAGAAAAGTTTCAATGATTGTACATATTTATCTTCTAATGACTTTAATAAATAAAGCTATTAAAACCATGGTCATGCCCTAGTATAGAAAACCCAGCTGGGCAAAAATACCATGTCATAAGACTTCTGTTTGGCACCTAAAATTATGAATACATCATACAAACTATGCTCTGCTCCTTGTTCATTTTTGTTGGCAGCTTTGACATTGAGATACAGGTCAGGAGGAGATGACACACAGAGGACCCTCATCTAACCTCTTGAAGGTCTCATATTCCTTGGTGACATGACCTTTAAGATCTCACCTAGAACTAAATTTCTAAGCTCTACCAACTTTCTCTCTGTCATTTTTTCAAATCAGATTTAATGAAGATGTCAGATGACTGAACTGCCTCATAAGTTCACCCAGTGTTCATTAAGCCTTGTACATCTCCTATAACTCCAAAGCCTGGAGTGAGCATAGACTCAAGATCAACAGCTTGGGCTTTAGAATTTACTAGCTATGTGGCCTTGGGAAAGTAACATAACCTCTCAGTGCTGTATTTTTTTCATCCATAAAATGGGATAATAAGTACCTCATAGTATTGTTGCAAGGATTAAATGCACATAAAAATGCTTTAAAAAGCGCCTACAACATCATGTGTTCTCAATAATTTTTAGCTGCTCTTATTATTACCTCTCAACGATGAAATACTCCTTAATATATGCAAGCACAAAGTCTATGGGAACGTCTGCCACTAGGAAGAAAAGATGAAATTCAAATGTGCACACAGAACAAAGACAGGAATGAATGAAACAACACATGCTGCAGGCCGCATCCGGTCAGCTAAACTGAGATGAGCTTCACATTCTTCCATGGTTGGCCTGCACCATTAGCCCCTGCTGGCAAATGGGAAGTGCTCATGATAAAGCTGACCAAATGGCAGCATGTGGGTGGACCAGCACAATCCATCCTTACTACTGGACCAGGAGCCTGGACTGCATTCTCTGCTGTCCCTGCATTAGAGCACATAGGATGTCATACACTGTTAACAGGTTCTAAGAGTTCCAGGGGTTTGAGAGAAAGAATGAAGGACATAATGAAAGAGCCGGCATTGAGGGAATCTCTGTGAAGCGGTCTTTAGCTGCATTTCAAAGGCAGGTGGGAAGCAGGCTTGGGGAGAAGTGAGCAGAGCTTTCCAGATGGGAGAAATAGGATATGTGTGCCCCTGGGTGTGAAGTTTGGAGAAGCCCACGTTGGAGAAGGCCAATAGTGCTGCCAGGAAGAAAGAGCATGAAATAAGGTGTAGCAGCAGGTATAGCCAGTAATGGCCAGGGAAGATTTTTGTCTCTTTTTCCCAATTTCCAGAGAAATAATCTCTGCAACCGGGTGTTCTTTGTTGTTAGGTTAGCTCCCTTTTAGGATTATATTTAGACTTTTTTTTTTCTTTTCTTAGAAAACCTCAAATGATTACAACTTGCACAGAATGTTTAAGTAGGTCACAAAAAAACAAGGAATGCTTTTTCCCACTCAAATAGATCCCTGAAACTCTAGGTTCTAGAGAACTGGATGCTAATTTCCTCATTCTCCCAGGGGGACAGAATGACAAATTCTACCTGCCTCACTTCCATCTCCCTCCACTCCATTTAAAGGCTCCCAGTTCACTGTTCAGTAAAAGGAAGGAGCATTTTCTCAGAAACCAATTCTCTAGGTGAAAGAAACGTAGGTGAGGATTTCCAAAAGCTAAAGACTTCTCACAGGAGTCAGGGCATTTTATATCACTCTAGGAAGATAACCAAGGGAATTGAAGGTATATTACTATACAGAAAAACAATAACATTTAGAACCTCAAACCCCACTAAATTCCTTATATGACAACCAATAGTGATGCTTAATATTTTTTGCCATGACTCAATAGTCAGATACAAACCTCAACTCAGTCACAGAACTCTTTCATCCATGCTACTCATATAGAAAAGAGAAAAATGATGGAAAACTTTCTAACAAGGATTTTTTTTTCCTTTTTAAAGTTTATCCTGGAGTTGAGGGAGAACTTGGAAATAAGATTCTGATTAAGAAGAAGTTATCCTCATTGAGACAGGCACCTCCTAAGACACCCTTCCACAAGCTATCAGCACATGCTTTACACATTGTGAAAGTCATGGCTTTCTCACGTCTTCATCTGATTCCTAATTCTTTTTCTCATCTAGCAAAACGTTGCCAGGGATTTTCACTGAATGTCATTTTCACTCAAGAGGTCCCAATTAAGAATTTTTGGATCTCGGACTGAAAACCTTTCCAAGATAATTATTATAATCCAGGGCTTCAAAGGAGCAGAAATTCAAAGGAAGGGAAAGAATTTCAGTAGATAATCTACAGGATGGCTGCCATTGATCCTCCCCTTGTCCTGCACTCCTGGTTTTGCCCTTTCCCTGTGAGCTTACTGCTGAAAATCTGTTAGGCATTTTAGCAAAGGTCATGACATTTATTACCGCTTAATATAGAGCATAAAGTAGAAAAAAGGTTGACTCCAAGGCTGCAAGCCCAAGAGAAAAAGAGAATGGAGTAGAGATATAGGCAAGGGAAGGGAAGAATTTGAGACTAAAGAGGTGTGAAATGTAGCTTCAACGATAGAGTAACAGTTAAAGCCTTGAGATAAAAAAAGTTGGCATGTGCATCTATGTACACACACAGATATACCCCTATGTTCAAGGCCTGGGTTTGGGGGGTAATGAGGAGTAGGAGGAAAAAAAGAAGAAATAGAAGGACACAGTGAAGATAGGTTAGAAAGGCAGGAGGAAAAATTCCAAGATGTTCCAAAAGCCAAGAGAATATTTTACTACAAGGCAAACATTAACCCAAAGAAAGCTGGTGATAAAGCATTAATATCATACAAAGTAGACCTAAAGGTAAAATGCATTGTCCCAGGTAAGAAAGTCATTATATGATGACAAAAGTCAATTCATGAGGAAGATGCAACAATCCTCAACTTGTATGCGATGAATAACACAGTCTCAAAAATATATAAAGTAATAATTGAAATAACTTAAAGGAAAATAAACATTCTACTATCAATCATAGTGGGAGATTGTTACACACTTTTCTCAGTAAATGACAATCCTAATATCAGTAATGTCATAAAAATATCTCTAATAGTGGTGTTTATTGAGTTCCAAATTTTTAATAGTAGTCTTTAATATTTTTACCTTAATTATCTTCCTCCTATTTGAACATTTCCAACTTGAAACATGAGTTCTGGTCAAACCAGTTCACCAAACATATCTTATTGGTTTCACTTTTATTTCTCACCTTAAGTTATATCCCCTAGCTGAAATGTTCTCTCCCTTCAATAGATTTTTTTCCCTTGCAATTGTGAGAAGGGTTGAAACAAGACTGGCATAAGTAGACTTCTGGATCACAGGATGGAAGGAGTACAAAGATACACGGGCCTCAAACACAATGCCTCAGCTTCCCCAGGAAAATTGTGTTTGTTTCTAGATCTCCCTTCTGGTCAAGGGCCACTCATTTCAAGCACTGTCCAAGAACTCAGCCTGGACCAAGCTTTGGAATAACAATCTATGTAGTATGGAGAGTAAGGAAGATCAGAAGTCAATTGTGTCTTCTCTTTTCAGGAAAAGCCAGTGGTCTGGGAAGGCAAATCACCTGGGGCTGGCTGAATGAAGCAGAGGAGAAAAAGTGTCTGAGATATCATGCCAAAACCTGACAAAGGAGAAAACAGAGAATAAGCTGAAGGTACCAATGAGTGAATGAGAAATAGGAGATTAGTGAGAAGCTGAGATACAAGTTGAGTCTGGTGGAGATTAAGTGTAATAACTTATACTGTGAGGTTTTAGGTCTGGTGTTTTGGCATTTAAGGCCACAGGGAATGACTGAGTATCTTGGGATAGACCCCTGGCATTCTGTCTTTTCTGTCAGGCAAAACTTTATCAGAATCTAGGCATGCTTTAAACACAAGGCATGCAGAAGGAAGTATACCGCTTCCCTTTGTGTCTCCTGTAGTTGTGATGCACCTGCAAATAGCCAATACATATAAAGGAAAAAGTCATGATAAAGATAATGCTCTGGGCTGGGCATGGTGGCTCATACCTGTAATCCCAGCACTTTGGGAGGCCAAGTCAGGTGGATCACCTGAGGGCAGGAGTTTGAGACCAGGCTGGCCAATATGGTGAAACCCCATCTCAACTGAAAATACAAAAATTAGCCAGGCATGGTCCTGGGAGGTAGAGGTTGCAGTGAGCAGAGATTGTGCCACTGTACTCCAGCCTGGGCAACAGAGCAAGACTTTGTCTCAAAATAATAATAATAATAATAATACTCTGTCTGCAGCTCCTCCTAAGGGCAAGAAAGGCAGATGAGTAAATCACCTTCCTGTATGAACCTATGGTTCTGGTTATGATTATCGACAGTTTATACAAAAAATATAAATAATTCAAAGCTAAGTGCCAATTGATAGTTTTAATAAATGCATAATTTCACAGCATGAAAGCTTTGTTGTTTGCTCATATCACTTGCTGTCTAAAACTAAAACAGCAATAATATCTGATATGTAAGATACACCCTTAAATAGAAATAGCAAAAACCCACATGATGTCAAAGGAGGCTCTTTTTCAAATAGCCAAAAAGCCATGAAAATCAATGAGCCCTGGAGTAGCTCCACCCTTGGGATCCTGTCTAAGAATCAGAAGATATTTACTAAATTGTGCTGTTTTATCTCACATAAAAGAAACACACATAGACAGTCTAACCCTTAACAGTCTCAGCAAAGCTCAGGTCAGAAAAACAAATTCACTCAGGTTCAGGTTGAGGCTGCCACCAGCATAGGCAACTAGGAAAGGGCTATTGAAAAGGGTATTCTGTTTTCTAAGGAAACTTTTAATGTTAAGAGCCTCTACTTTTTAGAGTACTGTGAAAGCTCTGCTGAAAAGAAACAAATATAGCAAGAGCAAGTAGTAATGATATCAATAATATTAGGGATAACAGCAGCTGCTAAGGAGTTTTCCCATATTGTGACTGACCAAGAGGGGTCTTACTGCTATTAAACAAACAGGGGATGAGATTCAACAGTGAGTACAATAATCTTCATCTGGGTTCACCTGAAAGTAAGACTTAGCACCAGACTCTACATTGTAAAGAATTTCCTGGTCCATCAGGGTTTCCATGTAAATAAACAAAATAATTCCGTTGTAATACTTTGATGTCACCTGAGGTCAAAGACTGAAGTTCAGGTTCTTTCTTGGTGTAATGCCAGTTTTCCATCCTCTTTATGCCAGACTCTGCATTGTTTTTCTAATTTATACAATAAAATGCTGTTTGTTGAAATAAGATCACTAGAGGGTTTGTGGGAGCCCCTCAAACACTTCATTCATTTTTAATGGGGTACTTGACATCCCACAAAGTTCACACACATGAGGAAGAGATTGCACAGTGCAAACTGGTGAAAAAAATCCATTGTCTATCCCTCCAGGAGCATGCTAATAACATGAGGTGACTAGTGCATAGTATATTTCATAGGACAGCTTTGTAAACGGTCATGCCTTTTAGCACAAAACAAATTAAAACATAATCATAACCCCAGTACCACTGTTATCACTGGGTGGCATTCTTCATGATTAGATGTACATCACATTCTTTCTAGGCATGCCAGGGTAAAAGCTGCCAAATTCACAATGGCAATTTATTTCAAGTTTTCAAAATAAAAGTGATGTACCAAAAATTTTTTTTTAATGTATCAACTTTTTATTTTTTCCCATGCACTTATTTGATGCACTGTTTATTAGCAAAATTGACATTGCCCTTGGATGTTCATAACACTGGCTATAAAATGGGGTAATTATATCTAGTTGACAACATATCTAAAAGGTTAAATATTTTAGCTACACTTTGAAAATTTACATGGTTTGAATGTGCTAATTTTTATAATATTATCTCAGAGGTTCATTTTGGTTTTTTTGGAATTTTTGTTTTTCTTTCCAACTTTTATTTTAGGTTCAGGGGGTACATGTGCAGGTTTGTTACATGGGTAAATTGTGTGTCATGGGGGTTTGGTGTACAGATTATTTCATCACCCAGGTAATGAGCAAAGTACTCAACAGGTAGTTTTTCAGTCCTCACCCACTCCTGCACTCCACCCTCAAACAGGCTCCAGTGTTTATTGTTTCCTTCTTGTGTCCATGTATATTCATCATTTAGCTCCCACTTATAAGTTAGAACATTCAGTATTTATTTTTCTATTCCTGCATTAATTCATTTATGATAATGGCCTCCAACTCCACCCATGTTGCTACAAAGAACAGGATTTCATTCCTTTTTATGGCTGCATAGTATTCCTTCATGTATATGTAACGCATTTTCTTTATCCAGTCTACCATTGATGGGCATTGAGATCGATTCCATGTCTTTGTTATTGTGAATAGTGTTGCGATGTGCATGTGTCTTTATGGTAAAAGAATTTATATTCCTTTGGGTATATACCTAGTAATGGGATTGCTGGGTCAAATGGTAGTTCTGTTGTAAGTTCTTTGAGACATCTCCAAACTGCTTTCCACAGTAGCTGAACTAATTTACATTCCCAACAGCAGGGTATAAGCATTCCCTTTCCTCCATTCCCTTACCTCCACACCAGCATCTGTTATTTCTTTGCTTTTTAATAATAGCTTTTCTGGCTGGTGTGAAATAGTGTCTCACTGTGGTTTTGATTTGCATTTCTCTAATGATTAGTGATGTTGAGCATTTTTTCATAGGCTTATTGGCCACATGTATGTCTTCCTTTGAGAAGTGTCTATTCATGTCCTTTGCCCATTTTTTTTATTGGGGTTGTTAGTTTTTGCTTGTTAATTTATTTAAGTTCCCTATAGATTCTGGATAGTAGACCTTTGCTGGGCGCATAATTTGCAAATATTTTCTCCCATTCTGTAGGTTGTCTGTTTACTCAGTTGATAATTTCTTTTGATGTGCAGAAGCTCTTTAGTTTAATTAGGTCCCATTTATCTATTTTTTGTTGTTGTTGCAACTGCTTTTGGAGTCTTTGTCATGAAATCTTTGCCAGGGTCTATTTCCAGAATGGTATTTCCTAGGTTTTCTTATAGGGTTTTTATAGTTTTAGGTTTTACATTTAAGTCTTTAAACCATCTTGGTTTAATTTTTGCATATGGTAAAAGGGAGGGATCCAGTTTCAATCTTCTGTATATGGCTAGCCAGTTATCCCAGCATCATATATTGAATAGAAAGTCCTTTCCCTATTGGTTGTTTTCATTGACCTTGTTGAAGATCAGTTAGTTAGGTGTACAGTTTTATTTCTAGATTCTTTAACCTGTTGGTCTATGTGTCTATGTACCAGTACCATGCTGCTTTAGGTACTATAGCTTTGTAGTACAGTCTGAAGTTGGGTAGTGTGCCTCTGGTTTTTGTTGTTGTTTGGGTTTTTTGTTTTTGTCTGTTTATTTTGCTCAGAATTGCTTTGGTGTTCAGGCTCCTTTTGGTTCCACATGAATTTTAGAATAGTTTTTTTTTTTAATTCTATAAAAAACATCATTGGTAGTTTGATAGAAATAGCACTGAATCTGTAAATTGCTTTGGGCAGTGTGGCCATTTAACAATATTGATTCTTCCTATCCATGAGCATGAAATGTTTTTCCATTTGTTTGTCTTCTCTCGATTTCTTTCACCAGTGTTTTGCAATTCTCGTAGAGATCTTTTACCTCTCTGGTGAGCTGTATTCCTAGGCATTTTATTTTTTTGTGGCTATGGTGAATGAGATTGTGTTCATGACTTGGCTCTCATCTTGGACATTGTTGGTATATAGAGATGCAACTGATTTTTGTGCATTGATTTTGTATCCTGAAACTTTGCTAAAGTTGTTTATAGGTCTAGGAGCCTTTGGGCAGAGACTATGGGGTTTTCTAGGTATCAAATCATGTCATCTTCACAGAAGGAGTTTAATTTCCTCTCTTCCTATTTAGATGCCTTTTCTTTCTCTTACCTGATTGCTCTGGCTAGGACTTCCAGTACTATGTTGAATAGGACACATTCTTACCTTGTTCTGGTTCTCAAGGGGAATACTTCCAGCTTTTGCCCATTCAGTGTGATGTTGGCTGTGGATTTGTCATAGATGGCTCTCATTATTTTGAGGTATATTTCTGTGATGTCTTGTTTGTTAAGGGTTTTTAACATGAAGGGAAGTTGAATTGTATCAAAAGCCTTTCTGCATCTATTGAGATGATCATGTGGTTTTTGTTTTTAGTTCTGTTATATTCAGTTACAAGTCAAATCATTATGGAATGTCCAAATATTCTCCCAACACTCTAGTTTAATGGTGTTGAATATCATTCAAAATAAATAGGCCATTTCCTAAATGTTTTGAAATCTATTCTTAAGGTTTCAATTTACTGTAAAGAAACCTAATATATGAAAAGCCAGATTTACAGAAAGGATAAATTGGAGAGGGGATGTTATTTACATTTTCTTATGGAGTTTACCACAGGATTCCTTCACAGCAAATCCCTGTGATGAAATGGAGAACCCACGACTCTCAAATGGGGTTCCTACCCCTACGTGCTTTGAGGAGTTTTCTTCTGTCAGCTTTTGAGGGATCAAAGAAAAGGATTTATTACTTTGGCAAAGAGTGAACTTTTCTCAGTCTTTCCTCTCTGACTGCCAGGATCTGCATTTAAGAGCACGTCCAAGAGTCTGAAGCAGGTAAGCCACCAATCTTTGCACTCTGTGTGAGGAAGGGCACCATTGTCAGTTTTCCACAACCTCGGGTCTTCTGTTCTCAGCCTTAGGTAAGAGGTATTCTTTTCTCAGTCAGTGGCCTCACCAGCATTACCAGGGCCAAGACTTTCTCATGGTGTTAGGTACACACCTTCTTCTCAATGGAGTCTACACCTCATGGAAAGAATATGAGTGTTGGATTCTGAATCCCAATCCTGGATCCACCACTTAATAGCCAAGTGACTTCAATATTCTAGAGCTCCCATTTTTCCATTAATAATGGGGGTGACAATATCCAACTCATCGCAAAGTGGGAGGTTAGTTTAAATGTTGGTAAACCATCCAGTGTTGGGCCTCATATGTAACAGATTAACAAATGGGAGCTTTAATGATGATAGCAATTATCCTGGATGTTTCCTAAAGGTCTCTTCTTTCTCTTGTCCAGTTTTGTTTGCTTGCTTCCTTGTTTTCTTATCTGCTTTTAATGTTCTTCTAGTAGGCTTTCAGTTGATCTAGAGGTCCTTTCTCTTAGCCTGCATTTACCCACATGTCTTACTCTCCTTCTTCCCCAGCTAGCTCAGTGGGTCAGAATTCCCATCCTCCTCAACAGAAATCATCACTACGTTTTCCTAAACCCCATCTGGAGCCAGACACTATTTTCATAGAACAATAGTACATCTGCTTGTCATTACCGTTCAGCTCCCCTGGCCGCAGCCAGGCTGAACAGGATGCCAAACCCACAATGACTTCTCAGGAAAAGGGACTCTGTCAAAGCTTCTCTGTACATTGAAAATAAAATTTGATTTATAAAACCTTCACTACACAGGTAACTTTCAGGAACAAATCTGTGGTTCTTGAAAGGTAACGCTCATAGGTTTAAAAAGAAGTTCTAAACAATATTTGTCCTTATACTGAGCCTTTGCCTGGATAGGAAAGGGGACACAAATAAAGGTAACTAACATTTATTGTCTATTTTGTGTCTTAGTGCTGTGCTAAGTGTTTTGCTACCATTATGTTATTTAATTTTCATAACCTCATAAAATAAGGATAATTATCCTCACTTTACAGTGAGAAAACTGAGATTCCACCAGGTTAGCCTAAGGAATAAAGCTAGTCAGTGGCAGAGCCAAGACAGAAATTCAAACCTGTCTCACCAATACAGAATGATATCTCATGACAGAGAATACTTTATGACATACAAGACACAATAAAACACGTTCTTTCTGCTGGCTTAAATATTTTACCTGGTACTTTGGATCACTGGAGGCTGAAGACCCTCCTATAGGCAGCAGTGAGAACACTGACACCTTCGGCATGCAGGTGGCTGCAATACTCTGGGGTTGCATAAAGTTTTAAGGATCAGTCTGATCCCTTTCTCATTGCAGAAAGCTCCTAATCACCTGGTTGGGAGATTTTTGATTTATCCCTTATAGTCATACAGAAAGCACTAAACCTGCCGACTACAAATTAATCCTCTTTTCCTAGAACTGTGCATGGACAAAGGCATGGAAAGACGATGGCCTCCACCATTCAGAGGTGGACCAGGCAACAGACCAGCTGGGCAGTGGCCCAGGACTCCAGCCTTTTCTGAGTACCATAACATGATTGGAAGCTCAAATTCCACTGGAAATATAACCTCAGAGTGTAGAAAATTATATTTATCAGGCCTCCTCTCAGGGAGTGTATGCGGTGGAAAGGGATGTTTTAATAATCTTCTTGGCATAAGAGAAAGAGACTGCCAAAGGGTGTGATAATGTTATGGCTGATGAGCCCTCAACTGTGTTCTAAAGAGGTAAGGTCAGGATGACAACAGGGCTCTTCTTTGGTAGGGTGAGGTCTGTATATTTGGATCCAGAGCTGGACTACACAGGACAGGCTGAGCACTGTCACCCAGCATTTGTTCACTCATTCATTCATTCAGTCAACACATATGTTTTGAGTGATTACTATTAATATATGTTCTATTTGAGGTACTGGGGATAAAGCAGCGCACAAAACGACAATAAAAGGACCTCAGTCTGTTTTTTTTTTTTTTTTTTTGAGGTTTTCACATTTTTTTCCAGCTTTGTTGAGATATTTATGCTAAATAAATATTGAAAAAGACTTAAACTTATCTCATGGCCCCCAACTAAGCAAAATGCACAATGCCCTTCATGTTATAGACTAAAAATGACCGACATAATATAACCAGCAATGTTTTCAAAACGGTTGAAATTGAAAGACAGGCTATCCCAGGTATCAGAAATGCAAAGGAAACATAAAACTGAAGTGGTAACAGTGGCCCAGGGAGGAGACTGGAATAACTACAGGGCCTCATCTGTTAAGTGGTAGGTTTTTAGTATGATGAGTGTCAAGAGACATGGCCTTGGGCTTATGTGAAATAGAGAGCCAGAACTGAAACTCCTAAATAAAGCCGATATGTCAAAGTTACATACCCACAATGAAAGGGACTAAAGCATCTGTGCATCAGACCAGGGAAGTGACACATAAGCAAGGAGTGTGTCTCTTCCTAGGGATTTTGGGTGAAAAATCAAAAACCCAGGCCCGTGCTTTGCCCAGGTTGGGAGTCCAAATTTATGCCAAAAGATGCTAGAAATTAATACAAAAACTGGTTCCAGACTGGCACATAGCAGAGGCAAATCCAAACCATTCTCTAGGGCACACAGACTTTATAGAAAACAACCCTGCTGAAGATGAGCTCGCAAAGCACATGCAGAAATAATCTACATTGACAGAGAATGAGTCCACAGATAGTAAAATAATGTGGAACAGTCTATAAAATAAGAATTTTTTAAAGATTAAAGAGAGGAATGAGTTAAAACTATAAGAAAAATACTGAATACTATGGGGAGAAAGTTAAGATGATCAGTTTGTTGGTGTGTCAAATGACTAACCTGTCATGAATACCAGAATATTTACCTACCTTGAGTGCCCACATGTCTGAGTTTAACTCTGCTTCCATTTTATGGCTCTGTAATTCCATGTTACATTTAGAAAAGAACTATGCAGCAACACAAAAAGCAGAATTAGGAGTATTTTATTAATGTTTAAAAACTCAATTCAATATATTCGTCTTTCCTTTGAATAACAGAGGACACTAAGAAACAAAGACATCGATGGCATTTATCCTGTTGTGAGTCAGAATGAAGGTTGTTTTTAAAACAAATAACTCCCAAAATACAGAGGTTTAAATAGGGTACATATTTCTTCCACTCCTAAATAATAGTCGGGTAAGCCTACCTTGGCAGAGCAGCTCTGCTCCACCAGGTCATTCAAGGATTCAGGTTCCTTCCATCTCATTTCTCTACTATGCCCCAAGGCATTTTACTTAATCTTCATGTCAAAGCTGGGTCTCAAAAGGGCTCTGTTTCACTTCAGACCAGATCAAATGGGAGCACAGTCCTGTTTTTTAGGCTAAGGTGTGGAAATGGCACATACTGCTTCCACTATCATTGCTTGGCCTGACCTCAGTGACATGGCCTCATCCAATTAACAGTGTACCTGGAAAATACAGTTTTTAGCTGAGTAATCATGTGTCCAGACAAAATTCTATTACTCTGTAAGAAGGGGAAAATGAATTTGTAAATCATCTAACAGTGTGTCAAATCTGTAATTCTAGCAAATATTGGGGACGAAGTAGTTAACTAAGTTTTTAAAAATATATGTTTTAGCCTATCAGCCAATCACAACTCTTTTTCAAAGTCCTGCTATTAGCTCAGCATTGTGAGTAGAAGAAACAAAAAAATGAGGTGGTAATATAAATAGAAAAGACTATTCACATACATTCATTGAAATATAATTTTTTAAAGTATGCAATTAAGTGCTTAATTATAAAGATCCATTTCTAATTCCAGGTCTATATTTTCTTCCACACTCTTCCAACATGATACTTTCACATGTGACTTTTCCTAAAATTTGTTCCATATGACACCCCCAAGCCAGAAAGCGGAAAGTCACACTGACTTCTCTGTCTCTCTTCCCCCCACCCCATAATCAGAATGTCATCCATTTCTATTGGTTCTACCAACAAAATTCCCACTCATCTCTCCTCTTGCTTCTTTTCTAGCTCAAGCTCTTATAATTATTTCTTGCAAGGATTATTGCACAGATCTTAAAAACTTCCATTCTCTCTCCCCTTCTAACTACCCTGTATATTGTTTTTTAAGTGATCTTTCTAAAACAGGTTTATCCATATGTCTATCTATTGTCTACTTTGTGCCAGGCACTGTCCTAGGTGTTTGAGATTCAGCAATAAACAAAACAGATAAAGATGCCCTCATGAAGCTTACGTTTTAGTAGAGGGAGACGAAGAATAAATGATATACAAAGTAAATGAGTACATTATGAAAATATGTTAGAAGGTGATAAACATCATGGAAAAAGGAAAAAGTAGAGCAGAGTAAGAGGGATTGAGAGTGTTGATGCGGGGAGGGGGATGGCTGGCCAGGACTCAGATTTATTGATCAGAAAGTTCATTAAATGAGAAGATAACACTTAAGCCAAGAAGAAGAAGGGAGTTGGCCATGAAGATCTGAGCACAGTGAATTTTAAGAGGTATGGCTGAATTGAAGATATGTGGTAGGAGCCCTACCATCATGTTCCAGAAACAGAAAGGAGGCCAGTGAAGTTGGAACAAAATGAGCCACTGTAGACAGTAATGGGATCAGAGAGGATTGCAAGGACTTTGGTGTTCACTTTGTATCATGAGACAACACTGGAAGTTTTTGAACAGAGGAGTGACATAATCTGACTTAAGTGTTTAAAAAGACCACTCTGTTGTACTGAGAGTAGATTATTGGCCAGGTGTGGTGGTTCATTCCTGTAATTCCAGCACTTTGGGAGGCCAAGGGGGAGGATCACTTGAGGTCAGGAGTTTGGGAATAGATTATTGGAGGAGGGGATGGAGAGAGAGAAGGAAGGGTAGAAGTAGATGGCCCAGTTAGGAAGTTATATTGCAGGCAAGAGGTGATGGAGGTTTCTACAAGGGTAATAATGGTGAATGACTCTGTTATAATATATTTTGAAAGCAGATCCAACAGGATTTGATGTAGGATATGAGAGCAAGAGAGAAGTCAAAGATAACATCATGGCATTTGGGGCTAAGGAAAGAAAAGATGGAACACACTGCCATTAGCTGAAATGGAAGACTGAGAGAAGAGCTATGTGGAGTTTGCAGGGGGGTCAGGAGTTTGGTTTTAGAATAATAAGCTTGAGATGTCTATCTGGCATCTAAGTGAGAATGCCAAGTAAACAGCTGGATATATACACCTGCAGTTCAGGCAGGTCTGGCCTGAAGATATGATAAAAAATGCAGTAATTGCATATGTGCAGGCACTGAGCTAAGCATTCTACATACGTAACTTATTTAATCCTCACAACAACCCCAAGAGGTAGCAGGAAATATTATCATCTCTTATTTCACAGGTTGGGAAACTGAACCACATAGAGGTTAAGGAACTTACCTGAGGTCACAAGAATAGTTTGTGGAAGAGCCATGATTTGAATGCAGGAATATAAGTACCAGAATGCATGCTTTGAGCTACAATGTTACAGGACAGGTAATATTAATAAACTTAGGAGTCTTTAGCATGTGAATGATATTTAGTTATGAGTCCAGGTGAGATCACCAAGGGAATATAACAGAGAAAAGAGAGTCTGAGGAATTTGCTTAAAAGTAATATGGAGTGGATGGAGGGAAGTAGGTAGGAAAATAGATGAGTAAGGTTGGCTCTGAGTAGATAAATACTGAAGCTGGGAAATGGGCACAAGGAGTTTCATTATAGTTTGCTGTCTAATATGTGTATGGCTAAAATTTTGCATAATGACAGGAGAAAAACAAAGACAGAGGGATGAGGAGGAACTATCAAAGGAGGCCAAGAAAGAGCACCATTGAAACAGGAAGAAAACCAGGAGCATGCTATCCTGGAAATCAAGTGTCCCGATTGTCTATTGCTGCATAACACACCCCCAAAAATCTATGGCTTAAAAATATAACAATTATACACAGTATAGAGATTCCTCAAAAAACTAAAAGTAGAACTGCCATATGATCCAGCAATCCAACTTCTGGGTTTATATCCAAAGGGATTGAAATCAATATGTCAAAGAGATACCTGCACTCTCATGTTCATCACGGCACTATTCACACTAACCAAATTATGGAATCAACCTAAATGTCCATCAGTAGATGAATGGATAAAGAAAATGTGGTACATAGACACAATGGAATACTATTCAGCCTTTAAAAAGAAGGAAATCCTGTCATTTGCAACAACATGGATGAAACCAGAGGACATTATGCTAGATGAAATAAGCCAGGCACAGAAAGACAAATGCTGCTTGATGTCATGTATATGTGGAATCTAAAAAAATCAAACTCATAGAAGTAGAAGAGCAGAATGGTGGTTACCAGAGGCAGGGGGTGGAGAGAGGGGAAATGGAGCTGCCAGTCAAAGGGTACCAAGTATCAGTTATACAGAAGGAATACGTTCTGGAGGTCTATTGTGCAACATGACCACTATAGTTAATAATAATGTATTGTATTCTTGAAAATTGCTAAGAGAATAGATTTTAAATGTTCATACCACCAAAAAAATAAATACATGAGATGATAGATATGTTAATTAGCTTGATTTAATCTATAATGTATACATATACCAAAACATCACAGTTGTGCTCCCTAAATATTATTTGTCAATTAAAATTTTTATCTAAAAATAACCACCATTTATTTTATTCAGAAATCTGCAATTTAAGCAGGGCTCAGCAGGGACCTGTCATCTCTGCTCCTGTAGCATTGACCATCAGCTGGGGTGACTCTCCTGGGCCTGAGGACGCCTCTCTAAAGTGGTTCATGTACGTGGCTGGCAGGCATCAGCTGGGGGCTCAGCCAGGGCAGGCCTATCTCTAATCTTCGGTTAATCCCCAGATTGACTAAAGATAAGTAGTGCAAACAAGAATTACCCGAAACTTCTTCAAGCATGTGCCTTACTCTCAACTGACAAATGACCCTTCAGAGAACACTAAGAAAGGTTCCTCTCATGCTGGAACTGTTTCCTTTACAGCAATGACAGGAAGTGAGGAGAAAACATTTGTTATTTAGGTATTTGTCAATGCCAGGAGAGCCCCCTGAACTTTACAGCAGAAAAACAAACAAACAAAAAACTCTGAATGTGTTGTTGTTTCTTTTTTAATAAATTTCATTATGTATATTTGGGGCTTAGGATATATTATGGGACACATATAGATAGTGAAATTGTTACTATAGTGAAACCAATACATATCTATCATCTCACGTAGTTACTCTGCATGTGTGTGACAAAAGCAGCTAAAATCTACTTATTTAAAAAAAATCCCTAATACAATTTTATTAACTATAGTCCTCATGTATCACATGATCTCTAGACTTGTTCATCCTATGTATCTGCTATTTTGTATCCTTTGACCTGTATCTCTACATTCTCCCCACCCCTCACCCATGGTAATTGCTGTTTCATTCTCTATCTCTGTATATTTCAGTTTGAGCTTCTCTTTTTTTTTGTTTCACATATAAAATAGAGCATGCAATATTTTTCTTTCTGTGTCTGGCTTATTTTACTTAGCATAATGTCCTCAAGCTTCAACCATATTGTGGCAAATGGCAGGACCTCTTTTTAAAGACTGAATAATATTCCCAAAACAAATAATATTCCATTGTATACATACACACATATATATACACACAATGCAATATTATTTATTTACACACATACACACTAAAGTTTGTATTATGGTGTGTGTGTGTGTATATATATATATGCTTCTGTTATGGTATGTATACATTTATATTGTGGTGCATCTGTGGTATATGTGTTTATATATATGTACATACATTGTAATTCCTTTATCCTTTCGTCCATCTTTGGGTGTTTGGGTTGTTTCCACATCTTGGCTACTGTGAATAATGCTGCAATGAACATGAGAGTACAGCAGATATATTTACGAGGTAGTGATTTCATCTCCTTTGGGTATATACCCAGAAGAGGAATTGCTGGATCATATGGTAGTTCTATTTTTAATTTCTTTAGAAACCTCCATACTGTTTTCTGTAATGGCTGTACCAAAAGACATCTGAATTTTATGGATACCTTTTAGTCACAGCTCCTTCTTGGAACGTCTCCTTTGTAAAATACTTTAAATAGCTGCAAGAAGATCAGGGAGAGGTTGAAAAGATGCATACAAATTCTTGTGTCTCTGACAGAGAATAAGCAAATAGCAGAGATTAGTTTTTCCCTAATCATCTTCTTCTTTTTTTTTTTGAGACAGAGTCTCACTCTGTCACCCAGGCTGGAGTGCAGTGGCTCGTTCTCTGTTCACTGCAAGCTCAGCCTCCCAGGGTTCAGGCCATTCTCCTGCCTCAGCCTTCCAAGTGGCTGGGACTACAGGCACCTGCCACCATGCCCGGCTAATTTTTTGTATTTTTAGTAGAGACGGGGTTTCATCGTGTTAGCCAAGATGGTCTCGATCTCCTGACCTCGTGACCCGCCCATGTTGGCCTCCCAAAGTGCTGGGATTACAGGCGTGAGCCACCACGCCCGGCTTTTCCCTAATCTTCTTACTCATGATTCATAATAGTTTTGTTCATGGGCTTTTCGAAGGTCATCACCATAGGCAGGCTAGCAGTTGTTCCTCATCAGCATCCTAAGGTAGTGACTACCACTGAAGCCTATCAGAGTTCATGGAGAGTTTTTAACACCAAGACCGGAATTCCAAAATGCTTTGACACTTTAAATCAGGGAAGAGATTGGCATGCCAGGGCTCTGTCTCCCCTACCATATGCCTGACAAGTACAGAAGGCTGGGGGCAGCTGTTCTCAACTCCCCTGAAGATGCTGAGACAAGTGTGGGTCACCCCACATGCCACTAAACATGCAGAGACCGCAGGGCTGTTGCAGAGGAACCAAGGAGGAAACAATTAAAAAACACATAAGGAGAACTGAAAGACAAGTTTCATCTTTATTTGCCCGTTTTTGCTAACTCAAAAGTTCAAGGGGTGCCTGAAGCCATGAGATGTGACAGAGTACATGTTTTGATCATGGTGCAGTAGTTCTGCATGTTTTACCTTTGCCTGTGTTTTACTATTTCAGAATGGATTTGAACAAGTTGGCTTGTCTCTGCAGTGAAAGCCCTCAGGGCATCATCCTCAACATGACCAAAGCCATTGGCTAAGACTTGAAGTGTTTCTCAAACACTCAAAGAACTGAAGTCGGTCTCAGAGGCCGGCATCCTTTCATCCTCTGCCTCCCACTGATGTAACTTAGTCAGATCACAGGTGTGCTAACAAGGCACTTGAAAGCAAACTCTTTGCCACCAATATAAACATACTCCGAGTTGTTTTTTTTTTTTCCTTCACTGCTCCCATCACTTATTAGTTCACCACCATCTTCTTGGCTTCTAGGAGATCTGTCTCCTAATTTTTCTTGATTTCTCTGGTTGCCCTTTCTCATTCTCCTCACAGACTCTTCGTCACTTCTCACACCTCCACCTTCTCATCAGGCCACTTCTGTCTTCGTTCTTCCAGCTCATCCTCCCTCATGGTCTAAGATGATCCTGCTCCCGCTTGACCATCCCCGTGGTAATAGAAGCAGTGATCATAGCAGCAGCAGCTACACAGAGTGACAGCACCCATGGAAGCCATAAGTGACAGCACAGCAACACAGTCTTTCACCTCATTTCTGTAGAGGCCTTCTACAACATTCCCCGGTCCATGATCTTGCCCCTTCCTATTGCATCTTTCACACTGTTGCCTGAATAATTTTTCAAAAATAGAAATTCCATCATGCCACTCTTTCAATCTTTTAATGACCCCAGTGGTTTTGGGGCCATTAAAATCTAAATTGGGGATAAAAATCTAAATTCTTAATATGATATCAAAGCCTGTTCCACCTGGACCTGTCTACCTTGGCCCTCACAGGTGCCCTTCACCATCCCCATCCCAAACAACTTGCATTTTAGCACATACACTATGCTATTTCTCATCTCTGTCTTGGAACCCCTTCTCCTTGCCTCCTACAGGACACCCAACTCTCATGTGTCTACAAACAGCTGATGTTTCCTCTTCAGAAAGACAACTCTCATTCTTCAGGCTAGAGCAAGTGCCTTTCAGGCGTGTTTCCTCTATCACAGCACATTACAACAATAATGCTTATTTTGCTGTTTGTTAATTTTTTCATATCCCTCTTCCTGTGTGCCTAGTACTCAACTGCAAGCATGTTTGAGATACTCAATAAGTATTGCATGAATCAATTATAGCTCAACCATGGATCAGTATGTACACCGCTTTTCTTTTGTCAGTTCCGACTTGCTTCACTTCCACAAGTTGCTCCTGTTCTAGCAAGACAGACAGAAAAGTAAGTAGATACTTCTAGTATAACAATCTCAGAGGACTCATGGGCCCTCTAGGCTCATCCAGAAATCCCATACTAACAACAATAAACAATGAGGAAACAGACACACACAGGACAAATCAGAGAACATCATTCTTTAGTAACATATAGTGTCAGAGCCTTGTCAGAGCATTTGTATTTATTTGTTTATTCTGAGAGAGACAAGGTCTCACTCTATCACCCAGGCTGGAGTGCAGTGGCACAATAACAGCTCACTACAGCTTCGAACTCGTGGACTCAGAGATCCTCCCACTTCAGCCTCCCAAGTAGCTGGGGCTACACGTGTATACCCCCACGTCTGACTAATTTTTTAAATTTTTTGTAGAGATGGGGGTTTCCCCATGTTGTCCATGCTGACCTCAAATTCGTGGGCTCAAGCCCACCTTGGCTTTCCAAAGCACTGGGATTACAGGTATGAGCCAACGTGCCAGCCCTACAGCATTTGCTTTATAAAACAAGGCTGAAGAGTGCAGAGCCATACTTGCCGTCCAGGATGGTCTGTAGCCCAGTAGGCAGCATCTTTGGATAAAATTCACTTAGCCAGTTTTGAATCCACCTAATCAAGGGCATGGTGAGATACTTGGTAAAATGCTTTGTGGTAATCCTTTGTTTTACTCTGATATACCAATCTCATAAAATTTAACAAAAAAATGTTCTGCCTAGCTTTTTATTTCTCTTGACACAAGAGTCTCTTTCCTGGGGTCCTCTGTGGTCCACAATTTCCTTGGGAAGTTTCCATCCTGTCTTTCTCATCTTGCCACCTTCAACTGGTTCCTCTTCTGCTACTTTCAACAATCTAATTCACAGCCCTACTTCCCAGCCCTACTTTCAACAATCTAATTCACAGAGTATGGACCCTCATTTCAGCACCTGCCCTTGGCTCTGTTCACCACTTTCTTTAATTTCATGCCTTTCCTACCATGTTGAGCATTTTTGCCTCATCTCTCCTACCCCTCCCTAGACCAGGCTCTGGCATTGGCTGGCCTTTTTCATCTTCTACTGTGAAAGCACCTGATCTGGTCACCACCCTGTGGTACCCAGGCAGCAGCCTCTAGTTTACCCTGAAATGTCATCACCAAAATGCACACTGACTTCACAACTATGACATTGACTATAGTAAAAAGAGTATGACAGCAACACACAGCACTGGGGTCAGGGTTTCTACATCTCATTTCTCTTTGCAACTGGTACTATCCCTATATGAGTTAACTGGCTTGATTGTTTAGAGCCATAGTTCTTAAGCTTCTTGTGAGCTGCAGAACCCCTTACTCAGATAAACTCTTAGTGCTAGCAAATAACATTTAAAACGCTGACTGGTTCTGGCTGATGTGGATGTAGAAGTCCAGAGCCTCCTTTGCCTCTCGTTCCCATGACCCTTAGGGATTCTGCAGAGCCCCAAGGTTTGAGAAGCACTGGGGAAGGGTACATTTTTTTTTTTTTTTTGAGACGGAGTTTCACTCTTGTTGCCCAGGTTGGAGTGCAGTGGCGCGATCTCAGCTCACTGCAACTGGGGGAGGGTACATTCTAATGAAGCCCATATGGCAAGCTCCACACCATTCAGGTTTTGCCATAGGCTATGCAATATCCCAGAAAGCAATGTGACTTCATGGTTATGTGGATAGATCCTAGGAAAGACTGACAGGTTCAAAACCCCATTCCCCCAGTCACTAGCTAAGGCTGACTGGACAATTTACTTAACCTCTCTGTGCCTGAGTTTTCTCATCTATTGAACAGTGATTATAATGGTTCCTGCCCCTTTGTTTGTTAAGAATATTAAATGAGTTCACAGCAGAAAGGGCTTAGAAGAATACCCGGCCAGGCGCAGTGGCTCACGCCTGTAATCCCAGCACTTTGGGAGGCTGAGGTGGGCAGATTACCTGAGGTCAGGAGTTTGAGACCAGCCTGGTCAACATGGTAAAACCTCATCTCTACTAAAACTACAAAAATTAGCTGGGCATGGTGGCACATGCCTGTAATCCCGGCTACTTGGGAGGCTGAGGCAGGAGAATTGCTTGAGCCCGGGAGACAGAGGCTGCAGTGAGCCGAGATCATCACGCCACTACACTCCAGCCTGGCCGGCAAAGTGAGAGTCTGTGTCAAAAAAAAAAAAAAAAAAAAAAAGAATGCCTAGCTGGTCTAGAGAGGTGGTAGATAAATGTTTGCTTATTATCTTCTAAAACCATACTCTGTCCTTAAGGAAGACCCAGGGACACAGTGTAAGTGACTCAGCACAGCCTTCCATTACCAAAGAACACACCCTGTGGTGGGAGTTAGCACAGTTCTCCTCCTACATGGGGTGTGGCAGACTGGTCCTTTGCAAACTGTGTCTTAGAGTACATAAAGTGGTAGCTCAAGGTCCTAAAAAGGGACATTGACTTCATCCAACAGAATGACTGACTCCACAAAGGAGTTTATTTTCCAAAATTTACTACAGATTTAGGTAAAGTGAAAGATTATACACAGTGCACAGCTTTTCAATGGAAATGGACTGGGCCATTTGATTAGACTTGTAAATCTATGGTTAATTGGGAGTTGAGCATTGTAATTCCAGGAAATAGGTTACAGGCATGTTTGTATGTTTCTGAATCTGTTCCCTGTTCATAGCTGCAAATATATGCCATTAATTTATGATTTTCTTTCTACAGGCTTCACCAGGGTAAACACAAATAAAGAGATTGGTCATTAAACCCAGAAGGAATTTGAGAGCAGGGCGTAAAATTTAAAGAAGGTTATACCCTGAAAAAAAAATGATGTGAGAATTAAAGGCAACAGAAAATTAGCTGCTAAATCTTTGGGATGATGCAGTTTTACAGGTTGTTTTTAATAATACTTGCTATATTGTACTTTAATCTGTGATCCTGCAAGTTAAGCTAAGAAACTCCCAAGGGAAGAAGGGTAGAGGCCTAAGTAGGGTAAATAGATCTTTCCTAGAAAAACCTTTTCTTTTCTGAGTTTGTGTTTCCTTTATTACTTTTTGCTCATCAAACCTACAGGGAATGTATAAAGTGTGGATATGGATTCTACTTCCAGAATGCCTACTTTCCCGACTAAAATCTGGAATGAGAAGAAAGCTTGGAACTGTGATTCTTAAGGCTCAGCCTGAATCAGATCCCTTCCCAGCCAGCACAGGAAGTGTAAGAACAGCTTTGTCAGCATCTGCATGCACATGACCTTGATGAAAGAGGAAGGAACTGGTAATGATATGGTCCATGACACCTTATCCTCAGTTCCAAAATCCCAAAAGCCCTGCAACCAAAAGTTTTTCATATATTTGACATAAAAACTCCATAGGTGGCCAAAATCTGACCTTTCTGACATGAGGTTCTGCATAGTCACTACTGACCTGAGGATGACGATTCATATATGTTGCGATCAAAATATTAATGTATTTGCTTATGAGGTGCTGACCCAGACTCTACTAGAAATACTACATATGCACTATATACCATTTTACCTTTCTAACATGTGCAAAGTTCTGAAATCCCAAACCTGTCTGGCGGCCGTGTCCTAAGTGATTTGAGGTCAGAAGAGGTCTGAGAAGACAGGACCCCACTGTGGCTCTGCAGAAGGAAAGTGACAGCAGATCTAGAAGGACAGTGTACTTCAGATGAACAGGAACTCAAAGGGAGCTGTCAGGGGCATCCATTTCAGCCTGAGGACCAGGAAACCAGTGCGATGCATGACACACCAGTCACCAGCCACACTCCTTAACTGACTGCCCATGCCTGCCTGCTGGTACCAGCTGAGGCCCAGGTAAGCACAGAACGGGAGATATTGCCACACCTACCATCCCAGAATCTTCATCTCAGGACCCACGGCAGTATTTTTGCAAGCATCTTTCTTCATTTTTTCTTCTCTTTCACCATCTCTCTACTTAAGTTTCTCTTCCATTCTTCCAAATTCCATACTACTGTCACTGGTGGTGATGGAAAGTCTAGGAAACCTGAAAAGAGCAAAACAAGTTTTCACCCTGGTTATACCTTTTATTATTATTATTATTCCAGATTCAGACTGCCTGGGTTCAACGTGTGACTCTACCACTTCCTAGCTATGTGACTGTAAACAAATTATTTCATCTCTTTTTGACTTAATTTCCTTATCCATAAAATAGGGATAATAGTACCTACCCTATACAGTTGTCGAGAGGATTAAATGAGCTAATAATATTAATATTACTATTTGAGCTAATATTAAATGAGCAAATATTATTATTAGCTAATAGAAAGTGCTTGGCATATAGTGAGTGCTTCGTAAACATAAGCTGCTATCATTTTTATATGTGTCTGTAACTGTCTTCTAAATAAATTTCATACACTAACAATGTGGTTTTTTTCCTGTAGAATTCTTTACATCCATTTCTTAAGATGGTATCATAATGGCATTTGATGGTCAATAATTACTTGGTAAAGATGAAGATAAAGGAGAAGACAGCAAAGAGATAGATGCACAATCAAAACCTGAGTATAAAGTTCCAACATTGCTTTCATGATATTGCCAACTATAACATTCTGGTGGTGTGCACAGTTTCTCCCTCTCCTCTTTCCTCCTCTAGCTAATTTGTTTTGAAAGCTAAAAAATAAAATGAAAAAAGGGTAATGGAACATTTGATATATAAATTTGAAATAAAACTATCAAGCAGAGACAAATCTTTGAGATAGTTCATATTATATTCACACTTTTGTTTTCAGATTACCTATAAACACTAACGTAAATAAAGTAATAATTGCATTGTCCAGCTAACAACACACTGAGAAGAGTTAATTCTGCATTAAAACTGAAGCCCAATTATTTATGTATGGCAACTAGAAATCTTTCCAATGATATATCCTTCCCTGATACCCCACAAACTGTCCTAGAAGTTACGCCTTGGAGTAGATGTCTCCTGACCTTCCCCAAGACATTTAGAGTAATGCCTGTCCAAATTGGCATTGTGGGCCATCTCTACCAGTTAAATCATAAACTTCATGTACATTTTTAATGTCTCCAACTCGAGAATCCATGGTTGTACTGGGAAGGCTGGGAACCCTATATACTCATCCACTCCTCTCTCACCTACTCTGACTACGGAATTAATGTCAAGACTGATATGATTTTTTTTTTTCAGGGTCAGCCCTAAATGGACCAATCCATATCTGTCTCAGTCAAATTCACCTTCACCCCACTTTATTTATCAAAAAGGTATTCACTTAAAAAATGTCCAATTTAAGGAGAAAAAAAGAATCACAGCTAAATGTGGGTTTAAAGCTGGAGAGACTTAAGATTGAAAAACTGCCAGTTCTTACTGCTCACTTACTCACATGAGGGTTTACAGCTCCTGAAATCATGCCAGGGCTTTGAAAATGAAAGCTTGCAGTTAGAAAACGATGGCTCATGACAGCAAGGATCAGTCATGTGACAGGCCAAGCGTTTTCCGTCATTGCCTCCCTCAATCAGACAGAGCTCAGAAATGGAGGTTAATCGGTCAGATAGCATCCACAGAGGCTGAGGGCAGCAGAATCCAGCCGCAGCAATTAATCATTTAATTGCGTTCTGATTCACTTTAAATGTCTTTTAAAAAGATATTAAAGAAAAACACTATTGAAAGGACATTTTAGACTATTTAATAAAGATCCAATATGCCCTTTGTGAACCAGAAAATAAATGGATCTCTAGCCCAACTCTGTTCAATGTTTTCTTGGGCAACATTTACTTATGCAGAGGAAAGCGTGACAGTCTCTGCTCCAGGCAGGAGAAATAGCACATATAAAAGCACTTAGGAAGGAAAGCACGGGTATAATAAAAATGGTTTTTTTGTTTTGGGGTTTTTGTCTGTTTTTTCGGCTAAAGAGCAGGATGTGTGAGGGGTGGAGAGGAAAGCCTGGAAACCTAGCAGTCTACATTTTAGAGGATCCGGAAGCCAAGATAAGGAGCCCAGACTTGATCTATTAGGCAATGGGAGCCACTGAAGGATTCTGAGCGGAGAGAGCAGCGTGGTTAGGGAATAGCAGGAACTGAGGGACCCAGCGGCCCTGGGTTCTCATTCCAGTTTTGCCCCTCATTAACTGGCATGAATGTGGGCACATTATATACCTCCTTTTGGTGCCTTCTAAACTGTACAATGGAGGTAATAATGCCATTTCCAGGGTTATTGCAAACATTACAAATAACGTATGTGACATAGCAACCCCAGCACCTGGCATAGAAAGGGTTCCTATTAAATGGTGTTAGCTGTTACTACTGCTGTGTTCTGGGTAGGAAGATTGAAAGGGAAGAGATGGGAGGAGGGAGAGCTTGGAGGTCCAGGCAAGAGGTCCAGAGGGCCTGGACTGGACAGAGTACAGGCAAGGAGGGCGGCAAAGAGAAACGAGATCGAACAAAGGCAGGATCCAAAAAAATGGAGGTCGAGAAAGACTAACTTGCACAGAACCATTTGACAATGACTGAACGTGAGCAAGGGAGGAAGAAAAGCTGCAGAGACTCCAAGGAAAGGCTGAAGTATCATGCAAGTCAGAAAGACACAAACTTCTACACGGATCCAAAATAAACAGTTATGTCAATAAATGCCAAACTGAGCCTGGATTTCTGGAATGACTACGGAAATAACCCAAACCATATTTATTTTCCCATCTGAATTCTTAATAATAATAGCAACTTTCAAATCTGCAGAGTCAGATGATTTGGGTTATATTATTACTCAGCATCATACACCAGGCAGCTTCTTCTCCCCACACACCTTTGCCAGGGCTCACTTCTTCACCTCACCTCCACTGTGGAAGTCTGGCCATTTCCTGGGGCACTTCAACCAGCTTCATTGTCCTCACTCACTTTACAGGCCTGTCAACACACACAACTGCTGATGCTTTCCTCAGCCTGTGACTGCCTTCCCCACAAAACTCACATTCACAGATAACAGGCAGAGAAATACCTGGGACTTCAGAACAGCAGTGCAGCAACTAATAACTCATCACACCTGACATTTTCATTAGGTACTGCGTTAGAAGCGTCTTCAAGAAGCAGCTTTAGTAATTTTGTACCACTCTGCTCAGAGGAGATTAATATGACTTACACAGAGGGGCCTAGTCCCTCGCCCAGCACAAGCTTCCATCCTCCTCCAAGTCAGCTGTGGGTTTCAGCCCTGTCAGCTCCATGTAATTCACAAAGGAATCAGTCCACGGATACTGCCCAGCCGTGCACGTGCCTGCCAGGACACTCAGGGGAAACTTTACAGTGTGTATAAATAAGCTTTAATATTGTAGTATACCTTTTGGGATGCATATCTAATTTGTTAGAACATGCAGAAGAGCTGACAAACCACTTTGCACCTTTTTGGCAGCCTCTGCTTTGCACGGCTGTCCTGGTGAAACACAGGACCTGGGCTCCTGTCTTCTTCTTCCACTAAAGTTGTTGTTTTTCTTGAACATCTCTGAGAAAACACTGAATATGGTTTGACTTTGTTCCATCATTTATTCCAGGCCAAATGTCCTGCTGACTTATCTTTAATGAATAAGATTGTACTGACAGTGCAACCTGCCCAACTCCAGAGTAACAACACAAAATACAGTGTTTTGTAGGTATTAAAATGTTTTATGCTTTACAAAGGGAAGTGGGATGTGGGGAGGTGATGACAGCATGAGGTCACAGGTGGTTCACAAGTCAACTCTTCCTAGACGGGAAAGTCTTCCTTCTGAATTCTGCACAGGAAATATTATATTCCTTATCCAGCAGCCCTGGGCACAGGGAAGCGAAGACCCAGGTCCGGCATGGCCAACTCGCCACTGGTGTGCCAGTCTTACTTTTTTTTTTTTTTTTTTTGAGATGGAGTCTCGCTCCATTGCCAGGCTAGAGTGCAGTGGCATGATCCCAGCTAACTGCAACCTCTGCCTCCTGGGTTCAAGGGTTCGAGCAATTCTCCTGACTCAGCCTCCAGAGTAGTTGGAACTACAGGCACGCACTACCATGCCCAGCTAATTATTATTATTATTATTATTTTGTATTTTTAGTAGAGATGAGGTTTCACCATGCTGGCCAGGATGGTCTCGATCTCTTGACCTCGTGGTCCACCTGTCTCAGCCTCCCAAAGTGCTGGGATTACAGGCGTGAGCCACCACACCCGGCCCGGTCTTACTCTTTACCCTTGGTTCAGATGAATGGAGACTGACAGCCATGGGTACATTTTCTACTTTTTGATCTCTGTGTGTCACAGTAATATTAATGATAAAAAATCTAATATTCATTGAGTGCTACTATTTCTATTTTACTCCTTTGCCACCACCTTATGAGATAAGGTGTTATTATTACTCACACTTAACAGATGAAGAAACTGGGCTTCAGAGAGTATATTAGTCAAAGTTCTCCAGAGAAACAGAACCAATAGAAGGGATAGATAGATAGATAGATAGACAGACAGACAAGAGCAGGGTTATTATGGAAACTGGCTCATGTGATTATGGAGGCTGAGAAGCCCATGACAGGTAGTCTGCAAGCTGGAGAACCAGAGGAATCAGTGGTATAGCTCAGTCCAAGTCCCAAGGCCTCAGAACCAGTGAAGACAATGATGTAACTCTTGGTCAGAGGCCAAAGGCCTGAGAACCTCGGGGCTGCCTGTTCAAAAGTCCCAGAGTCTGAAGGCCAGAGACCCTGAAGTCCTCATGTACAAGGCAGGAGAAGCTCCGGAAGAGAGAGCAAATTCGCCTTTTCCCTGCCTTTTGGTTCTCTCCAGGCCCTCAGCTGATTTAATGGTGCCCATCCACACTGGGTGAGAGCAGATCTTCCTTTCTCAGTCCACTGACTCAAATGTCAATCCCTCCCAGAAACCACTTCACAGACTTACCCAGAAATAATGCTTCACCAACTTTCTGGGAATCCCTTAACCTAGTTAAGTTGACACCTAAAATTAACCATCACAGAGAGGTAGTAATTTACCCAAAGTGAGAGAGCTGGTAACCAAGAAAACTAGAATTCAACCCAGGTCTCTTTCACACCAGAGTTAGATTTAAAAATTACTGTAACTCACTGGAACAATGGCACCCCCAGATTACATTCCAGGAGCATTTACTAGAGAATTCCAGCTTGGTATCTACAATTAAAAAAGAAAAAGCCTCAGTGCTTACTGCTATAAGTTTGACTAGACACACACTTATTAACATAAATGATCTTAACCATTTCAGGAAAAAGCAGATCAACTCTGTGACATTCAGTGACATCCTACTCTATAAAAGGCACACAGCTAATTATCACTAAACGGGGGAGGAGTGTCAAAGAGTAAGATGAGGTCCCTTTCTCAGGGTACCTGCAGCTTAAAAAGATAGACAAGCCCTAAAACCATGCAATTCAAGGTGATATCATGAAAGGCATTGCAAACGTGGATGAGATTAGTTGGCAAATTAACAATACCTAGTAAACGTGCTAGAGTGATTCGGGTGAGGAAGATTTCTTTCCAAGCAGGAGTAGTCAGGGAAGACAAGATCAGAGAGACAGGACTTCAGGTGGGAACTGGAGGAGGGATAGCCCTTGATGAGGCTGGGGATTGCTAGAAAGTGGAAGGGGCATCCAACAGAAGTGAGAATGCCTGGAGTGGGTGAGAGGGAAAATCAATGCCAGGCAGTAAAAGGTATAGCATGTTGGCAAGATCTTACGCAGTAAAAGCCTATGCATCTTTTTTTCTGATCACCAAAATTTGAATTCAAAAGAATATTGAACGAGGTATAATATACTTTATTTTTCATCTAAGAATCTTATTTTTGTGTTTTTAATTTAAAACTTTTCATCTTCAAATTAAAACACCAGGAGATTTTTAAAAACATATTAGTTTCCTCATGTATAAAATTGCCCATTTTGTCTTTAAAGTCTAACAATTTGACTACATGATTTTTCTTGGTAATACTGTTTAAACAAACTTCTTCTAGTGGGTAAAAGTCAAATAAATTCACCTAGGTAGATCTTTCAGAAGCAGAGTTTATAAATATGTACAGATATTTATTTACATAATTTATTCACATGCTGGGAAAATTAGCCCCTTCGAGGGGGCTGGTTCACTTCCTAGCGCATTGACTCTCAGTTCCTGTGTGTTTTCTGATGCCTCTCACCCCACTGCAGGCCAGGCCACTAGGGCATTGGTTTACAAGTGATGCCTTTGGATTCTTTGGCATTACTGATCTTCAAGAAATCGTGGCTCTCCACCCAAAGTCAGCCTTAGCAAGTTCAGAGGGAATGCGTAAAACAGGGGGTGTCAGAAAAACCTTGGCCTTTTCTTACCCGTGATACTGAAGATGAGGACCATAGATTGGGGATCTAAAAATGAGACAGAAGACTCTTTGCATCAGCTCTCCACACCTAGACCTCCTCTGTGACCTAAAAATATACTGCATATGAAATGCACAGCAATAGAGCAAAACCATAAATTAAAAGTATACATTTATTAAGCACCTATCATGGGCCAGACACTGTGCTAAAAGCTTACCTCCGTGACTTCACTTGATCTTCATGACGACACTGTGAGGGAAGCCCTTGTATTATATTCATCTTACAGATGAATAATGCAGGATAAGAAAGATTAGGGTGCCCGAAGACACACAGCCAACGGGAAGGCAGACCTTGGAGTCAGGTCAAGCTTCCTTGTCTCCAGTCTTGTGACCCACTACACCGTGCTTCATTGGAATGCAGAGTGAGCTCTGAGAGGTAAAGCACAGGGACACACTGACACAGACTGGGTTGTGTCCTCCCAAATTTTGTATAAAGTCCCAAACCCCAAGGTGACTGTATTTCAAGATAGAGCCTTTAAGGGATCATTGTAGTTAAATGAGGTAATAAGGGTGAGGATTGGTATCCTTGTAAGAAGAGGAGGAGACACCAGGGTTTCTATATTTGCATGCAAATAAGAAAAGACCATGTGAGGACACAGCAAGAAGGCGGCCATCTGCAGGGCAAGGAGAGTGGTCTCCAGAGAAACTAAGTCTGCCATCACCTTGATCTTGGACTTACAGCCTCCAGAGCTGTGAAAAAAAAAAAAAAAAGTTCTGTTGTTTATACCACCAATTCTTTGGTATTTTTCATGGCAGCCCTAACAGACTAATAATACACATACCTTCTGCTATTTCACATTTGGCTTCTCTGCCCCAGCTGGGTCTGCCACAGCTACCCTTGATCCTAACTGTCTTATAGGACTCAAAATCTGGAGTAGGAGGTTTCTAAACCAGTGGGCTATTCCATTTGGTTATCATGAAGACCTCTGTTGAAATACTCTGTTGGATCTCAGAACAAGCTGAAGGTGATCTAGGGCAGTGCATTTCAAACTCCCTATGGTGAAGGACCAATTTCCTCTATTCCTTTGTTGACAGATAGGTGATCCTACCTTGCATGTCTGGGTAGGCAGCTCCAGTCACAAGTAACTCACCAAGAAAGTGGAACAACATGCCGTTCCATAGTATTTCCTCATCAGATGCTTGGACTTCTCAGCCAAGCAGTGGCGTGCCGCAAATGTTTAGCACCCGGTTCTTAAGGGTGGGAGGAGTCCTGATTTGTAGCATTTGTCAATTTGCATGATAAAAATACCTCCCATTATGGCTGATTTCAAGCTACCACAGTGAAGTTACTGAGCTGCAAAAATGGGAAGAAATGCCCACGATCTCTCTGGCTCTGGCTCTCTCAACTGGTACCACCCACCTCCTGCACATCATTGTAGCAATGTGCAATGCTATAAAGTTTCTAAATACAGACTGTGGATTTCTGTACTTACCTCCTTGCAGAAGGCAGATCACACTTTGCATAACACTGACCTAAATTGCTTAAGCTCAAGAGTCCCCAGAGAGGCCCCCTAAAGTCCATTAGCTCACTGCTTTATTAGGTAAAATTCTGGCCTGATAAAGTTCATGCAATGCCCATGCAATGCACAGCAATAGAGCAAACCTTAAGGTAATAGTGCACATTTATTGAGCATTTTCAGAAACGGCCCATTTAATCATAATTAGCTATGAAAAATGGCAGGAGCTCAGCTCTGGTCTTCTCTCCTTTTTTTCTTCCTTTCATCTAGAATTATTATCTTAATGGCCTTCTCCTGTCTCCTCTTTTACATTTTCCCTTCTCTTGTTCTCCCTTCTCTAAAGGATTGTTCTTCCATTTCCTTTGCCTCTTTTCAACAACATAGTCAAGCACAAGCTTCCCATTGGTCTGCTTTCTTTCCCTACAATTTAACTTTATTGTGAGAATGGATCCTACTCTTTGTTATAAGGAGCAATGAGGGGATAAGCCCACTCAAGCAACTCAAGGGTAAAACCCAAAGCAGGCAACAGCTTTAAGGGCCTGTGGGATTAAAGGCAGATAATGGAGTGTTACTTTAGCCCTCTTTATCCTTGCTTTCCCAGAACCAATTCTGCTTTGTTCTGTTTTCTTTTTTCAAACAGAGCCAGTCATCAGTAGCATAGCCAAGCCCGTGGCTTACAGAAAAGGGATCAACAGCAACCAGAGTGGGGAGTGACCTATGCTTACATCCAGACAAGAGGTAATTAGAGCTGACCTTGGGAAGTGGCCGTGAGAACAGAAACAAAAACACAAATGCGAGCCATAAAGCCACACGTGAAAGTAAAATCAACAAGATTGGGCCACTGATTAGAGATGGAACAGCAAGGGCAAGGGAGGAAGATGGCACAAGGTTTCAATGCTGATGGCAGCCAGATCCTGAAGCTCAGCTTCAATTGAGTTACTCAAATGAGAAAAAGCCTTGCATGGCTGCAAGCCCACTGCACATACAGTAAAGCATAAATTCCTATATAAGGACTGCCGCAATTTTGCATCAATTTATCATCAACCTTGGACTCATTCATTCATTCAGCAAACATTTATTGAACAGCTACTATGTACTATGCTGGATCAGGAAATTAAAAATCAGGAAAAGGCACAGTTCTTGAGTTTGAGGAGTTCAAGAGCCTGAAAGGGGTATCCTCCAAATAAATCAATACATACATGCACAGCCTCTGTTCACAATGTTCTCTTCACCTGAAATCCCTACTGTTTATTGAGTACCCACTACACGCCAGAGACTGCTCTTGGTCCTGGGGACCCAATTGGATTACTTCTGCTCATTTCCTAACTAGAGCTGTAGATATATTCATATATTTGTCTGCATAAAGTGCTGAGGTCATGGGGACCACAAGAAGGAGAAGACAGCCAACACCAGACTCTTGGAGTAATGCTTCTATTTCATGAGTTGGGAAAGGGAGAAGAGCCAGAAGTGATCAGAAGAATAACCAGAGAAGGAAGAGAAAAACCAATCACAGAAGCTGGAAAGTAGAGAGTTTCAAGAGTAAAGGAGAATGTGTTCTGTGTTCAGTACAACAGAAAGGCTAACAGAGAAGGCTAAGAAAGTCCCCATACAGTCATTCATTTCTGTTAATAGATGGCAAAGATTAATGAATAAACTGACAGAAGAAAAGCTAACGATGCACAATAGAGCAAATGGGTGCTTTACAAAGACTCTGGAGCAGGAATTAGGAAGGTACAGAATTCAGGCAGGTACAGGCAGGAGTGGAAAGGTTGACCTTGGAAAGAAGAGAGAGACTTCTTCCCCAAAAATTAGAAGAAAAAGATAAATGAACATGCAGACATGAATTCAGGGTGGTCACAGAGGCTCCATGAAGGGTTTGCAGTCAGCCCCATGTGTGAATCCCAGCTCTGCCACTTACTTTCTGTGATACTGAGCAAGTTATTCGGACCCTCCAAGCCTCAGTTTCTTCACCTACAAAGAGGATATGATAATGCTTTTCTCATAAGGGTGTTGTGAGGATAAGTTGAGAAAATGTATGTGCAACCAGTTACCCCTTTGCCTTACCAGTACATATGGGGTCATCAAAATAAATTCTACTGTCCTTTTCCCCCTCTTTGTTCACACCGTGTCCTCCACAAAGTGCTCTTGCAAAAGAGCTCGCAAGGGAGCCCACCCCACTGCACTCTGTGAGTCAGCCAAGCCTCTGCTGTCCCAAAACTACTGCAGCTGAGGTCCTGGAACAAACAAGATGCCAAATCCAAATAATGCCATCTTGTCCTACAGAGTTTTCCCAAAGCAACCTTTTCTGTTTTTTACTTAAAGCTTTCCCCAACCCACCCTCTACAAATCTCAGCTAGGCCTAGCTCAAAACCTGAGTGACAAGTACCATGTTATAACTAGCATTATTTCCTCCTTCCCATGACCAAATTGCAGTCAAGCTCCTAGGAGGCTCTCTGTCCTTCATATGAAAACATTTTGGTAGGCCGCACATCATTAATTTGCTAGGTACCTCCTGATATATGTCAGTCTCAATCTAGGCTAGCATAGAACCTGGCACACAGCAGGGACTCAAGAAAAGTGAGTCCTGCATCATGGTTTTATTTATACTTCTGATTTGGGATGCCCCTTCCCCCATTCTCAGTCACATCTGCATTTTACCCAGGTGCACAAAGATTTGGTTATACTGTAGAGTGCTGAGCTGGTAAACGTTTAGCAACCAGCCCTCTGGGAGAAAATGCCTGATTTTGTAGTGTTTGCTAATTTCCATGGTGTAAACACTCTCACCATGGCCAATTTCACTCTACCAACATGATTTCAAACACCTTGCAAAATTCCTGAAAATGTAACTATCAGTTCTTCCAAGCTTGTATGAGCTGTCTCTAGCACACCACTCAACAGGTTACCTGGAAATCCCGACTAGTAGCTTATTGAAGCAGCTCTGAAGTTTGTGTCCATTTAATAAAGCCCTGTGCACATGCAGCTACTGCTTTGTAAAGACAACATCCCATCCCAACTGCACTGCAATGGGGATGAACTACAAGGGCATCAAGTCTCATTTAGAGACCTTCACTATTTTCATGTGGTTTGAAAAAGCATTATATTTAAATGGCATTTTGGCATTTTGAGAGAAACAGACACACCCTGACGAGTAAAATCTCAGGGATGATCACTGAACAAAAACACTGTCACCAAGTAAGTAAATAGTGACAAGTTTATAAGATGCTGTTGGCAGTAGCTGGATTTCTCAGTGCTGAACACTTGAGTTGGGCATAGTGGGAGCGGCTGGTTAGCCATTTGTCAGGCTAAGTCAAAACAGCCCTCCAGCTACAGCACAGACGGCAGACTGCAGCTCATCAGCATTTTATTTATGACTCTTAATTAGCAAGCAAAAAAGGAGGGAAGAAGTTCCCAGCTTGGGATATACATACTTATATATATATTTTTTTCCCATAAATTATCTTTGTCAAAATAATTTAAATCTCCATGACCCCAAGAGGTAGGCATTATAATTTACATTTTATCAATAGGAAACTCCATCCTAGAAGGTAAGTGTAATTATCCTAATTTTACCAATGAAGATTTAGAGAGGCCAAGTGATTTTTCCAAGGTAGCACAGCTAGAACATGGCAGAGCTGGGAGTTGAACCAGTCTTTATATTCTAATGCAAAAGCTCTTTCAATCATATCATGGTTGGCTCTTGGCATGTCAGAGTAATAGTCCATTGACTTGGGTTAAAAGAGCATTGGCTACCAAACTCATTACACTTGTGAATATACTCCTGGTTCTTATGGTTAGAATTGTATCTTTGTTTTTGGTTTTTTGTTTGTTTGTTTTTGAGAGAGTCTCACTCTGTCACCCAGTGACGCGATCTTGGCTCACTGCAACCACCACCTCCTGGGTTCAGGCAATTCTCGCACCTCAGCCTCCCAAGTAGCTGGGACTACAGACGTGTACCACCACACCTGGCTAATTTTTATATTTTTAGTAGAGACAGGTATCACCATGTGGGCCAGGCTGGTCTCAAACTCCTGACCTCAAATGACTCCCCTGCCCTGGCTGGGATTATAGGCATGAACCACTGAGCCTGGCCTAGAATTGTATCTTTGGAAGGAGGGAAGTTACGGAGTGAGTGTAGAACACAGGACGACTGAGTGAGTCTGGATGACTCCCTGCTTGCTTTTGAAGAACCTGGAGCCTTGCTTTGTGACTGACAGAGTCAATCACAGGGCAGGGAATAAAGATCAGATCCCCAGAGCCCAGGAGTCTGAAGTGGCTCTGATGATGGAGAAGGTCTGAGCTACTGGGCCTTTGAGTGACTGTGAGGTGTAAGATGCATCAGAAGCATAAGAAGGGCTGGCAACTCTAAACACATCCAATCACTTCCATCAGCCATCTGTTTAGATGGCATTTGGAGAGCGCTACAACTGATTACCGCTGATCACTGATTTGGGGGAAAATAGCCTGATATTTACATAATATTTAAAAATCTAATTTTTAATTATTAATACATAAATCATCTTTAATACGGGTTTGTTTCATAACTCCTGTGAACCTCAAAGGATAAAGTATTTATATTACTCCCAAGGGTCGTCCCATGCCGTATTAAAGAATGAATTGAAAGACAGCAACTTCTGGGCTCTCCAAGGAGGTGTGGTCAGTTCTACAGAGGTCACCAGTAGTTTTGGTTTTTGGTTTTTTCCAGAGCCAGGGAAGGACTGCACTTCTCCATCCTCTTGAAGTTAAGCATGGCCATGTGGCTTACTTTGGCTAATGAACTATCTGTTGTAATGTGTGTCACTTCAGGGTGGAAGAGTTAGCAAAGAGTTGGTGAACGATTATCCATGCCAGCTTCCCCTGCCACAGTGATCCCGACAGCACACACTGAGATGACAGACTGTCTGTCAGTTGGGTCCCCGAGCCACTCTGTCAAACAGAATCTCGACTAAGTTTTGGAAGCTGTTGTCACCACTGCATAACTTCACCTATCCTTCTGGGAAAGGAGATTAGTTTGGCAAAGGAGGTTATCACACATTACATCTGATATTTCATTAGCCAAAGTAAGTCACATGACCATGCTTAACTTCAAGGGGACAGAGATGAAAAGTAAAAAATACGAAGTCAAACTCCCAGATGCCTTGAATCCCATGGGAAATCTGGAATTCCAAGTCCCTGAAAAAGTCATGTCTCAGGTGCTGTTCTCCCTGAAGTGTGGAGTAGAAAGTTAAAGTTGGAAAATTGGTCAGAATGAATTTATACCTTCAGGTATAGATGACCAGAAAGGATCTAGACTCCTTGGAGCTTAATAAGAAATCTCCCGAGCTGAACATGAAATTGAGATTGGGTCAAATCAATTTAACAAATACCCACTGAGTGCCAATTCCTTATACAATGACAACGCTGTGCTACACATTGCAGGAAATGCTTAGAGTATAGAAGCCTTGTCTTTCTTTCAAGGAACTTAATGATCTAATTAGTGAGCTCAAACTCAACACCAGAGAGGACCACATAATAAAATTGTTAAATAAAAGCTTAAAATACTGGTAAATAGGATGCCATAAAATAGAGCACTTAGTGACAAAATTCACCATATATAGAAATCCCTATCTATGTGTTGAAGGGGCTCAGTCGCCTCTGAAAACTAACCGTAGTTTCCCCCTTGCTTCATCCTCACACCTGCTGCAGTTAATACACTCTTGTCAGTGGCTTATGGCTGAGACTGACTACAAGTGCTACAAGTGGAAGAGATGGAGGGGATGTTCAGGCTCTCGAGAAAAATAGCTGAAGAAGAAAAAGCTCCTCAAGTTCTTGGTGGCTCAATTGGAGGTAGCCAAAAGCAAATAAGCTGCTTCATGGGGCCTGCCTTGTTTTGCCACATGCCCTCAGCATAATAGTGAAAGGACTAGAGGAAGGCCAAGAAAATGCAGCATCTGGCAGCTATCTGGCTGTCATACTCTGTGTGCCCCTCCTTGCCCTGCTCCAGATGGCTTGGCTGCATCAACCAGGGATGCTGCCAATGCACTGGGCAACAGGTGAGGAGCTCATTGCTGCATATGTCATGGCGCCTAGAAGTAGCACCAAGAGGTAGCACTCGCGAATCTGTCTTTGGATTAAAATGCAAGCTTGAGACCTTATTAAGGAAGACTTGACTATAACAAGGAGACTGGTATCTAATTCAGCCACTCCCCTCCCTCAGCCTCGTCCAAACCAAGCTGTGCTATACAAAATACATGGCATCATCGTTCAAATGAAGCATCTGTATCTCTTTCCCCAAGTTTCTGGAATCATTGAAGATTGAGTGTAAATTATCACTCTCAAGTGTATTCTCCAAGCTTCATGACTGCTTTCTTGTAAAGAAGAAAAGAGGTTTCTTTCTCTCTTCCTAGAGTCTGAGCAACTCTAGGAAGTACCTAGAGTACCTAGGGTAGTACCCTGACACCAGGATATCCAGCATTGTTGAGCCTTCCTTTGTATGGAGAAAGGGGCAATACGTCAAAACTGGCGTCCACCACATCCACAGTCCTCCTGAAGGGAACAACCATGCCCACAGCCCAGGCTGGGGAACAGCCCTGCACAGGTCTCAAAGTGACTCAAAGGTGGTCAAGCAAAGCCTAACTCATCCCCTGGGAGGTGGCCTGGCCTCCAAAGCTCTTTTCAGACAGGGAGAATGCAATTAACTCAGCCAATGAGTCTCTCTTCCCTTCCTCCTTCCCTTCCGCCTCCACGCTTCCCTCAAAATTAACCAGGAAATACAGGGAAAATAGTCACTGAATTGTTAGTGGGACCAGAAGCTAAAAAGATGTACCCAGAGAGCAGGTGCCATGTAGGAAAGCTACGGGACAGAGGGTACGAGGGTGTCAAGGTCAAGACTAAGCTGAAGAAATGAGTTAAGGAAAAGGTACACAGAGTTGAAGGCGAGGCCAAGCAGTAGTAGTGGTGTACACAGAGGCAAAGTCCCTATGCTGGAGAGGATGGGGGTAGGCCCACGGCTGAGCTGTGCTGGACCCCAGACTGTTGCTGAGCCCAGCTCCAGCCTCCTGTGGCATTTTGCACACTACTTTCCCATGATAGTCCTGTCTCTAACCCCCAATAGCTGCCAATAACCCCCAACAGCAAGGTTGCCTCAGTGTATTCCAGCTCTTGCCCTCATACTTCCTAGCATGACGAGGGCCAGTTTCCACAGATAGTTGGACACTGGCCAGGCTAGACCAGCTCTGATGCTCCTTCACTCATGTCACCAGATGCTTTTCCTATCAGGCACATGACACCTAGCACGTAAGGTTATACTGCTCCTTATTGTTCAGGGTTTGATGTCATCTCAACAGCTATTTGTTGTGTAAAATATTTTTAGCATGGGATTTCTATGTGTATGGGGGGACCTGGAGGAACAGTTAGGGAAGAAGAGAAGTATCCTAGCAGGCAACTGTATCACATTCTTGATGATGTGTTCAGTGCCCTGCACACATACATGCTCAAAAAATAATTGTCAATAATGCCATCTTCATCCCACCTTCCTGTGTTTATAAAAGACAAGTGCAGGGAATTGAAAATGAGTCTCAGGGGATCCCAGGCAATTGAAATTCTTCCTTCCTCCCTCAGGGAGTGAACCAGAGAACACGTAAGTGCACTCATGTGGCCTTCATAGGAAGATATTGCACAGGGCAGTAGATTTCAGGGAGGAAAAGAAAAGAAAAACCTTTTCAAGTCCATTTAAAACAATCCATGCAGCTGTTTCCTGAACTCTTCCAGAAGAACTGAAATACAAAATGCTACATCTTGCCTCCATCACCTCCCCCCACCTCCGTCCTCCAAACTGGCTTTCAGGTGACGCAATGATGAGACCTCTGCGGTGAGCTCTCATCTGGAGGGATGCAGAAAGCCGACGGAGCATGGGGTGCTGCCACCTCTTGGATGTTCATAGCCAAAGCAAGTCTCTGTCCCAGAAAGGATGTATTTCGGTGATATTATGAAATGTTAACGGGCAATCTGTTCTGAAATAATTGCTCAGTGTGTTGGCCTCCTTTTCCGTTTTAGAATTTCAAAGGCATTGCAGGCCAAAAGCAGTGCCAGCCTGTTAGTGGTACCTATGCTGATTAAATCCAGCCCATCATAACCACAGCTACACAAAAGCTCTTTTTCCCAATTAATGAAATGCAATTAATGGTATCATTGAAAAATTCCTGCCACTTCAATTTGGAGCTATTTAGAGCTTCAATTTAGAACTGTGTGCATATTTTAGAACATGCTTTTTTTTTTTTTTTTTTTTTTTTTTTAGCTGACACGATTAACAGCACCTAATTTCTGAGATACGCCCAAGTTTCAGTAGGGAAAAAAAGAATGTTTACCAGAAACATACACAATAATAATGGCCTCCTTTCCCTTCCTTTCCTAAACACACAAACACACACACACAGAGGCTCACACACGTGCAACCCAGTTCAGTTCCAGTTATTCAACTGTTACAGTGTCTCCCTCCCTCGTGGAAAACCTGATAGGTCTATGTTGGAAATATCTAGGGTGCTCTGATGTAGGATACAAATTCCAAGGCCTTTATTGCATGATGGTCCTTTTGAAATATTTCTATTGATCGGCCCAGTTCCTGAGAGGAAATAGGTTGTTTCTCTTATTCTCCCAGGTATAGGTCATTTGAGTAGTTGGGCTGTCATTTTTTTAATCTCCACATTTCCCTAAGGATAGTGAGAGGATGATTTAAACGGCAACATTAGCTGCTTTAGGCTAGATTTTCGAAGCTACACCAGGGGAGTTAAAAGCCCAAATCCTGTTATTGTTACAGGATTAATGCACAGAAATCCCAGAATACCACTTTGGAAATGTAGCCAAGGAATATTATTTTAATGTACTATGTGTTATTTTTAGACTCAGATATAGCCCAATTATCAGCTGGTGTATCACAAATGAGACCAGGCAGATAGCTGTCTTTAATCCAAAATTCTAAAGATGTTTTTGGTGTTTGTGTTTTCTCACCCCTTAGAAATCTGGATATTTGGAGGAAAAAGGTAAAAGACAGAAACTACAGCAGCTACCTCCTACCTGCTTGGTTGCTATAGAGGCTGCTTCTTAGAGTACTGGTTCTATAGAATATTTTAGCACGGTTTTCCCCTCCCCTACCCACGAAGGCAGGTGGTAGGAAAAGGAGGTATTGAGTCAGGGATCATCTTGACCATACTGCAAAAAGCAACAAATCAACCACAGCACACTCATGATTTCAAGGCAGCAAGTCAGGGCTCCTTTCTTCGGTTATTTTTATTTCTGCTTTTACACATCTTAGATTGTTGTTCAAAAATAACCAGCTGCAAAAGGTCTTCCAGTTGCTTCCAAGCTGCCCTGTGGACATCAACCAACATTTATTGATTCTCTACATCCCTGCTGTTGGGTTTTATTAAACTGGGCTTGTCTTTCCTTTTGGCCCGAGTAATTGCATAGGTCGGAGATGGCCAAAACTCTGTCTCTAGGCTACACCCAGTCTGTGAGAACTCCTGCCTTTCTGTTAGTCAAGAACTACTATGCCAGTAGTTCCTCTCACTGACTCCCAAGATTCCAGAGTATCTTCTATTATCTCAAAAGTTATTGTATCATCCTAAAAAGGACAAGCATGTTTGCACAGATCTGTTTCTGTGTGGGGTAAGTTAGGAGGGGGCGTATTCCTACTTCAATAAACTCGCAGTTTCACTATGTCATCAAGGAGGGTTTCACTTGGAAGTCTCCCTGTGTTTGGCCACCACGGACTCACAGATCACAGAGCCCTCTCAGCAGACAGAAATGAACCCTTTTTGAACTACCAGCAACCAGGAGCTCTGACCTTACTTTTCAGAGCAGTTGTGAGAAGGATTAAGTAACATTTTAAGAAGCACTTACCACAGCACTTGGCACCTTGTAGGCTTCCCTGAGTTAAGGAAGCAGCACAAACAATTTAAAAAATTCTTTTATATTTATGTGTACTTTTCAATTTGCAAAATTATTTTTGTACATGATCTCACCAGCAATACAACGATGAGCCTCGCTAATGCCTATGGCAGGTACTTAGTGTGTGTTTAACGTGGAGCTGACTCAAGTTACATGTGAGCTTTTCCCATGTAGTTCGTACATAGAGTTTGGGCTATAAATAGGACTAGAATGAAATTTTCCATTTCAGTTTCTGGGGCGCCGTCTATATTGTAACCACTATTCAACTGTATTTATTCATCTCTGAAATAAAAGTTATTGAATCCTAGACCCTCAAAAACCAGAAGAGGACTCCCAGTTATATATGTCAAAACTATAAAAATAGATTAACAACTCATGAGAATTATTATATTCTTGTAATAATATATGATACAATTTTTATATCTAATAATATAAATACCAATTACTACTACCACCTACTACTGGTGTGACACAATAAACTAGGCACTATTATATACATATGTATATATATATTATGAACAGTTCTTACTCTCAAGAAATATTCATTGAAGAACTACTAGGACGCTGTACACACCTATATTTTACCAAGAATAAAAACTTACTGGCACCTAGCACAGTAGCATACCTAATATTTTGTACTTTCACATCATAGTCATGGAATCAATGCATACATGAATGAACACTATGAGTCACTAAAGATAAATGTCAGTGTCAGTAGGTGCAAGTACTAAAGTCTGAGAACTTGCTCTATCTGTGAAATGAGAGGACTAACAATGCACTGGAGGATCATTATAAGGACAAGTGTGACGATGTACGTGGGACAGTGGTAGGCAGCTTCCAAAGTGGCTCCCAGTGATCCTTGCCTTCTGGTTTTCATGCCCTGGGTAAGTCCCTGCCCTTAAAAGTGAACTGGTGACATGCTTCTACAAATAGAATATGGCAAAGGTGATGAGATGTCACTTCTGTGATTAGGTTACAAAAGACTGTGACTTCATTCGTGCTGGTGCTCTCTCTTGGGAATGAAGAAGACCTCCAACCAACAGCCTGTGAGAAACTGGGGCCTTAGTCTCATAGCCCTCAAAGAATTGAAGCATGCCAAATACCTCATTATTGGAAGCAAATCCTCCCCTAGTCTAGCCTGGAGATGACTACAGCCCTGGCTAAGATCTTGAGAGAGGCCTTGAAGCAGAAGACTCAGTCAAGCCATGCCAGGATTCCTGACCCACAGACACTGGGACATAATAAACTTTTTAAGGCACTAAGTTCTGAATAATTTGTTATGTAGTGATAGGTAACTAATACAAGGACCGACTGCAGCATGTACATTTTAAAGTGTGTGATATAGAGAAGCCATCCTATTTTATAGTGGGGTTATAAATTATAGTGGCCTTATCTACAAGACTAGAGTTTTTTCATGCTAGCACAGTGAATCATGAAGGCTCTCCCTTACTAAGGAGAAGAGCCAACCAGTTAGTCAGTGGAAAGGAATGACAGGATCCATTCTGCTGGTGATCTCCTCAGCTAATACCAGGGGCTAGTCCTGTGCAGCAACCAGCACTAAACCGCAGGGATGAAAGAATGTCTTCATATACAACTGGTGGGCAAAGATGCAGTTAATTCATCCCTGTTGAGGAGGGGTTGAAATGGCAGTGGTCTCCTGGAACCATTTCTGTGAAACACTGGGACACATGGTTGTCTAGTGCGAACCCTGGCCTTGCAGAAATTAAATGATTCTCTCAGCAGTCCTTTTTTGAACTGTTCCCATTGCCTACTGTAGACAGTTGGCTCTTAATCCATTTTATAGAAGCACTTTCTGTTCCTTGGATAAAAGGAAGTACATAAATTTCAAGTGCTGTATTACCATACATGCATGGTTCTGTTTGGGCACAAGCACGTTGTTCTTGTCATAAATTCTGACTCAGAATGAGAGCTCAGGATTTACCATTTCACTCTTTATAGTTACAAGATCGACTAAACTGATTACAAGAAGAAATATGTAAGCTTTGAAACTGTTCACACCAGTGATGTGGCTCAGTAGCTTGCAGAAGTGGCAAATAACAGCAAGCCAAAAGAAGGATATTTCAGGAAAGACAGAGCTCTTAAAAACACAGGGTTGGTTGTGTTCATAACCCAGATGCTGATGTTGCTCTTTGGAGCCTGGGGTACTCTTTCCATTGCCTATTGTTGGACCATGGTCCTTGGAAACATGGGTTTCCTCCACTGTAAGTCCTTCCCCAATCACATCAAAGTTTCTAGGACCTCTCTCAGGGAGCTGACATGGCAGTAAGTGAGGGGCGGTCAGCCTGAAAGATGGAATGTTCTTACATCTTCTAAGGCTTTGGCTCTTGATTGTGTGTGCATGTGTGTGCGTGTGTGTGTGTGGTGTGGTGTGTGTGAAAATGTTGCTTTGATGTGGTTGTTTTGGGCAGTCAAGAGGGATCTAGAGCCCCATAACAGGCTTCTTTCTGTCCTCGTCCAGTACTTGAGGCAGGATAGTGCAGCCATTAGAACGGAAGGCAGTGTAGGCAGATCACAAGGATATGAATCCCAGGCTCACTATTTACTAGCTGTAAGACCTTTAACAAATTATTTAAATCCTTTAAGCCTCAGTTTCCTCACATGAAAAATAGAAATGATATTACCCCTCACAAGATTGAGATGAAGATTAAATGTGATAATCTATATAAAGTAACATTGTGCCTGACACATAGTAAACACAACGTAAACTTTAATGTTTATAATAATCTTGTTTTTTATGTTGTTAATCCTCTTTGCATATGTCAAACTGTTACCTCTTTGAAGACTTTAGCCATGGATTTTTACAAAGTTGGACATTTTTCAGTAATTTTTCAGTGAGTTTACCTAGGCTGAAAATACCCCTGCCAAGCAGTCCTAAGAATGCCCTCTTCTCTACATTTCCTCTTCTGGTGATCTCATCCCCTCATGACTTTAAATACCATCTGCTTTCTGACAACTCCCAAATTTCTATCTCCAGCATAAATCCCTTCCTGAACTTCCAATTCTGGTCTCTGACTGCCTCGACATGTTCATCAGGAGGATGTCTAATGAGTGTCTCAGACTCAACTCATCCAATATGGTACTCTTGATACCCCCCCCAAAAACCTGTCTCACCCACAGTTTACATGTCATTCCAGATGCTCAGGCCAAAACCTTGGAATCATTCTTGCCTCCTATTTTCTTTCATAACCTATATCCAAGTTCTATTGGTTCTATCTTCAAAATATATCCCAAGTCTGACCATTTCCCACCACTGCCACGTCACCTCCCTGATCTAAATCATCATCATCTCTCACTTCCAATAGCCTTCTTTTAAAAATATAAGTATTTTAAAATAATTTTAACTACATAATCAGAAACTTTTGAGGGTATGTTCTGTCACCCCAAAAGTACTCTTCAGTGTGAATTTTCCAAAAGCAACAACACTCTCCTATATAATCAGCATACAACCCTTTGAATCAGGAAATCAACATTGATACACTACCATCAAATCCCATTCAAATGTTGCTAATTGTCCCTAAAATGTCTCTTTTCCCTCTGTGGTTCAGGTGTTTTTCAAGAACACATCACAGTTAGCTGTTATATCTCTTCAGAATCCTTTGATCTGGAAGTGTCACAGTCTTTCACCATCTTCCATGCACTTGGCACAGTAGGAAGTGTTACATTCTGTAGGATCACCCCCTGTAGGATGATGGTTCCTTATGATCAGACTCAGGCACTTCATCCAGGGCAAGAATTCCACAGAAACAGTGCCATTCTCTTTTCAGTGCATCACAGCAGAAGTGACACAATGTCAACATATCTTACCTTGGTCTCCTGGTCATGTTGATGTCTGCCAGCTTTCTCCACTTAAATTCACCGTTTTTCCTTTGTAATTGATTTATATGTTAGGGGAAGGTATTCTCAGAATATGTCAAAATATCCTGTTCCTCATGAAACCTTCACCTTTCAGCCTTAGCATCCATCCTCTGTCAGACTTCATTTTGATGACTTTAGCCCAAAGCAACTACATCTGTGAAAATTGACAAACACTGACTCACTATTTCCATTACTCTTTATACATTTATTAGTTGGCACTTTATAGTAAAGTCAAGCTTTCCCTTTTCATTCATTTATTCCTTTGTATCAGAATGGATTCACAGATTTCTATTTTATTCAATGAGTTGTAATCCATTATTATTCTTTAATGCAAAAATTCTCCCTGATTTGACCAATAGGAGCCCATGTGTCCTTTTGAAATGTTCCCACCATTCACTGAGCCTTTCCTTATTGTCCAGTACAAGATGCTGCAGGCTCATCTTATACTTTCCAAGTCTCCCCACCCCAACCAACCTGGAATCAGCCATTACTCCAAAGAGCCTTGGTATCTTCCAGTGAAAGATGGTTTTTAGAAACCAATGTCTGGGTACTCATTGTACTAATTGTTGCTAAGGTGTTATTGCTACTAAGCCCTCTCGATGAACAGAGCTTGGACATGTTGTGTATATACATGGCACACATTTAAACATCTATAATTAGTTTGCTAGACAGACAATCATATGTTCATACTGATACCTCCAATTCCAGTCCAGTTTTAGAGTTCCTTCTAGCCTTCCTCATTTCTGTTTATAAATTCCTTCTCCAGCAGTGAAAAACTTGGCTCCCATTATTCTTACATTCATCATCAATTTACTAATTTGCTCAATGTAACCAACTCCCTCTCCCCGCTCTACCACCCGCCATGCTGGTTGTGTCTTCCACCTACCACCTCCACACCACTCCCTCAGCTGCTGACCCACAGCCTGCAGCTCCCCAACCCCAGCCTATGCCCATGCATGGCTGCCCAAACTCCGTCACTGCCTCACATTTTCAGCTGCCAGGCTGTATCCTCCATGGGAAGGGGCACAGGAAGGAGGAGTGACAATATCAGCTGTACCCTCAGAGTTTATCCTCACTTAGAAGTCAGAATGATTCTGATAAAATATAAGTTCAATTGTTCCTCTGTTCAGAACCCTCCATGACTTTCCATTTCACTCAGAGCAAAATCTGAAGCTCTGACAACGCCTAGAAGGTCCAACATGATCTGGGACTTTTTACCTCACTAACTTTGTCTCCAACCATCTTCCCCCTCACTCACTCTGCTTCAGCCACACTGTCCTTACTATTCCTAAAATATGCCTGTCATGCTCCCACATAAGGGCCTTCTACTTGCTTCTCTCTACCTGGAATACTTCTCCCTCACATAGCTGCATGGCTGACTGCCTTACCTCTTTCAAATCTTTATTCAAATATTACCCCAGTGAGACCTACCATAAGAGGACTTTTAAAAATGGTGATCCTTCCATGCACTCCTGATCCTTCTTATCCAACTCTATGTTTTCCATTTCCATTGCATTTACCATTTTCTAACATGCTATATAATTTATTTAAGCATTATGTTTATCATTTATCATCTGTTCTCACTACCACTATAATGTAAGGTCCTTTGGAACAGGGAGATATTTTTAACTGATGCATCCCAAGCACCTAGAAAAGTACTTGTCATGTAATAGAAACTCAATATATAATTGTTGCATAATTAATTAACATAAGCATTATTATTTTCATTATACTTATGAGGAAATTGAGTCTCAGAGAGGCCAAAATAATTGCTTAACTCAAAGAGGTTAAAATAACTTGCCCAAGGTCATATAACTATTAAGTCATTCCTGAAGTCCCATCCCAAAATTGTTTAATTTCTAAACCATTTGACATTTGAATAAGTATTGATTAACTTAATTAACTAATTAACTCAGAATGGGCATTTTCAAGGTGCCTAACTTAGAGCCAAAGAACATTCTAAAAATTATAATAAGATTAATTACTGTGTATTGAATATTATTATTTCCTCAAAAGAAAAACTTTGCTTTGTCACATGTTAAGAAGCAGTTAGGAAGAGGTTCTTGAGAAGTTGGCAAAATTTGAGTCACTGAGATCCTCAACATGATTTATTCTATACTTTATGATAATTCTACTTGCCATATTGGGTGAGGCCAAAAACCTATGTCAGTTAATGAAGCACCTCCTTAAAGACAAATGACTTTCCATTCCCCCCTATAAATAAAGTTCCCAAGTACATGGGTTTTGCACACAAAGATGTTAATCATAGCATTGTTTATTACAGTAAAACATCAAAAGCAACAAAATGTCTGCCATGCAGGGATGGCAAAGTAAACTGTAGCATATGCTCCTGTCAGGCACTATGTTTGTATTTGTGGCCCTCCAACCAAACTCAATGTCAGATCCACTCAGATTAACTTATAATAACATAATATTTATTGAATACTTATGATGTGCCAGGCACGGTTTCAGTTTATATGTATTATCTCTTTTTAACCCTCACAATAACCCTGTGAGGCAGACCCTGCCCATGCATGTGCATGCACGCTCCACTGCCCTGCTGCTGCTGGCACAAACATGTGTGCACAGACTCTGCTGCCCTGCCCCCACCAGTGCACACATACATGCAAGCACCTTGCTGCCATGCTCCAACGAAGCACTTTTGCCAGCATCCCTCATCAGATTGTTGTTGCCAACAGGCCGGGAACACTTCAGCCCCTCTAGTGCAGTAGGTGCTTAACTTTGAAGTACCAGAGAATAAAGCTGTGGACCTGCTACCAGCTGCCTAGGATTACAGCACACAGCCCAGTTGTGCTGAACTGAGTTGTGGTCCCCTGAAATCTTCCAGCAATGAAACCAGTTAACTGAATCCAATTTATACCACAGTCAACCCTCAAAGCATCAAAGAAAGCAAAAAGCCCCATCCAAACGACAGTAACTTCAAAGATTAAAGGAACATCAGCCCATATAGATGAGAAAGAACCAGTGCAAGAACTCTGGCAACTCAAAAAACCAAAGTGTCTTCTTACTTTCATATGACTTCACTTACTCCCCAGCAATGGTTTTTAACCATACTGAAATGACTGAAATGACAGACAAGGAATTCAGAATCTGGATAGCAGACAAGATCATCAAGATTCAGGAGAAAGCCAAAACCCAATCCAAGGAATCCAATAAAATGATACAAGATCTAAAAGACAAAATAGACATTTTAAGAAAGAACCAAACTGATCTGATAGATCTGAAAAGCTCACTTCAAGAATTTCATAATAAAATCAAAAGTATTAACAGCAGAATAGACCAAGCTGAGGTAAGAATCTCAGAGATCAAAGACTGGTTCTTAAAAAAAATTTAGTCAGACAAAATAAAGAAAAAAACACCTCTGAGAAATATGATATTATGTAAAGAGACTAAACTTATGACTCACTAGCATCCCTGAAAAAGAGGGAGTGGGAACAAGCAACTTGGAAAACATATTTGAGGATATTGTCCATGAAAACTCCCCCAACATTACTAGAGAGGTAAACATTCAAATTCAGGAAATTCAGAGAACTTCTGTGAAATACTATATAAGATTACCATCCCCAAGACTCATAGTCATCAGATTCCCAAGGCCAAAGTAAAAGAAAAAATATTAAAGGCAGTTAGAGAGAATGGATAGGTCACCGACATAGGGGACCCTATCAGGCTAACAGTGGGCCTTTCAGCAGAAATACTACAAGCCAGAAGAGACTGGGGGCTTATATTTAGCATTCTCAAAGGAAAAAAATTCCAACCAAGAATTTCATACCCAGTAAAACTAAGCTTCATAAATGAAAAAAAAAAAAAATCCTTTTCAGACAAGCAAATGCTAAGGGAATGCATTACCACCAGACCTGCCTTATAAGAGGTCCTTAAGGGAGTGCTAAATATGGAAACAAAAAACTGTTACTAGCCATCACAAAAACACACTTCAGTACATAGACAATTGACACCATAAAGCAACTATACAATCAAGTCTGTATAACAACCAACTAACAACACAATGATAGAATCAAATCTGTACATATCAATATTAAACTTGAACATAAATGGGCCAAACACCCCATTTAAAAGCTAAAGAATGGCAAGTTAAATAAAGAAGTAAGATCCAACTGTATGCTGCCTTCAAGAGATCCATCTCACATACAATGATATCCTTAGGCTCAAAGTAAAGGGCTGGAAAAAAAAATCAACCAAGCAAATGTAAAAGAAAAAAGAGCAGGGGTTGCCACTGTAATTTCAGACAAAACAGTCTTTAAACTGACAAAAGACAAAAAGGACAAAGAAAGGCATTACATAATGATTAAGGGTTCAATTCAAAAAGACTTAACTATCCTAAGTATATTTGCACCCAACACTGGAGAACCCAGATCCATAAAACAAATTTTAAAAGACCTAGGAAGAGACTCAGATAACCACAAAATAATAGTGGAAGACATCAGTACCTGTATTAGTTAGGGTTCTCCAGAGGGACAGAACTAACAGGATATATGTATATATGAAAGGAAGTTTATTAGGGAGAATTGGCTCAAAGAGGCCAGTAGTGGCTCAGTCTGAGTCCAAAAGCCTCAAAAGCAAGAAAGTCAACAGTACAGCCTTCAGTCTGTGGTTGAAGGCCCAAGAGCTCCTCGCAAACCACTGGCAGAAGTCTAAGAGTCAAAAGGCTTAAGAACCTGGAGTCTGACGGCCAAGGGCAGGAGAAACAAAAGGAAGTATCCACCACAGGAAAGAAATGAAAGCCAGAAGACACAGTAAGCCAACTTATCCCACCTTCTTCCTCCTGCTTTTATTCTAGCTGCACTGGCAGCCAACTGGATGGTGCCCACTGAACATTGAGGGTGGGTCTTCCTCTACTAGTCCATTGACTCAAATGTCAGTCTCCTCTGGCAACATCCTCACATACACACCCAGAAACAATACTTTACCAGATATCTAGGCATTCTTCAATCCAATCAAGTTGTCACCTCCTATTGATCATCACAAGTCAACCCCTTGTCAACTTGGCACTCATACACATCTCCTGAAATCATACTTAATCTCCAAGTAAAGACAATAACAGGTTATAATTATGCCTAACATAATACAAAGTATCCTTCATACAACAAGAAGCACACTAATCAACCTAAATGCTATTACATACAGTTAACAACACTTAAATGCTGATATGACGTCAATAAGTCTTACATTACATGATAAAGGAAAAAGAAGATAAATAAAATGAAGACATTTTCTCAGTGCAGGTGTATGCATGCACAAACATATTTATAACAAAATAAGGAGGAAATAGTCATGACAATTACAATCCTCATTTCTGTAACTGGTCATGTGATCATAGCTGGTATTCATAACTACCTTCTTCTACTACCCATTCTGTATTCCCTTTGCCTTCAGCAAGCACCTTGGCTGGTCATGCTTTTTTACCTGGTAGAGTGACCAAAACCTTCATTCCTGAGGGGTCTTGGCCAGTTGCAGTCCTGCCTGAATTGGGTTGTGGTAGTTTCCATTGACCTTAATCACAGGGCATGGTAATACTAAGACACACCCTAAGGGGTCTCCTGTATTCCAGAAATACTTTTCCTTACTTCCATTGTGGAGTAGTAGTCTTATTTCATCTTGATAGTCTGGGTCAATCACTTCAGCCAGCACTGTAACTCCCTTCTTAGCCTGTTGACTTAGAGGCAAGAGGAGGCCAGAGTGGCCAGGTGGCAATCTTAACTTCCAGTTTAATGGAATCACTGTTGTGTCTCCCGGTGGCAGCATTCCTTCCTTCGGAAATAAGACTTCTAGAAGTAGAAGATAATTTCATGGGAAAAGGAAGTAAAAATTTTGCTAGTGGGTCACTAGGGGTGATGGTGAATGGTGCTACTTCCACTTCCACCCCTTGATTCCTGAACCCGTGAATCCTGGGAAAAACAGTACCATATATTGGATGCTGATTCAGAGCACACACAGCCTTGTGGAGAAATTTGCCCCAGCCTTGTAAAGTATTGTCACACCTAGTTGGTGTTGTGATTGTGACTTCAAAAAGCCATTCCACCACTGGTACCAGAGAAGTGGGGCATTGCTGTAAAGATACCCGAAAATGTGGAAGTGACTTTGGAACTGGGTAATGGGCAGAGGTTGGAACAGTTTGGAGGGCTCAGAAGAAGACAGGAAGATGAGGGAAAGTTTGGAACTTCCTAGAGATTGTTGAGTAGTTGTGCCCTGAATGCAGATAGTGATATGGACAGTGAAGTCCAGGCTGAGGTGGTCTCTGATGGAGATGAGGAATTTACTAGAAACTGGAGTGATTATTTTTCACTCTTGCTATGCTTTAGCAAAAAGACTAGTGGCATTGTGCCCCTGCCCTAGAGATTTGTGGAACTTTGGACTTGAGAGAGATGAAATTTCTTCTGATGGAAGAAATTTCTAAGCAGGAAAGTGTTCCAGGTATGACCTGGCTGCTTCTAAAAGCCTAGGCTTATTTGCATAAAGAAAGAAATGACCTAAAACTAGAGCTTATATTTAAAATGGAAGTAAGCATAAAAGTTTCGAAAATTTGGGCTGGGTGTGGTGACTTACGCCTATAATCCCAGCACTTTGGGAGGCTAAGTCCAGCAGATCATTTGAGGCCAGGAGTTTCAGTCCAGCCTGGCCAACATGGCAAAACTCCATCTCTACTAAAAATATAAAAATAGCCAGGTGTGTTGGTGCATGCCTGTAATCCCAGCTACTCAGGAGGCTGAAGCACGAGAATCACTTGAATGTAGGAGGTGGAAATTGCAGTGAGCCAAGATCACACCACTGCACTCCATCCTGGGCAACAGAGTGAGACTCTGTCTCAAAAAAAAAAAAAAAAGTTTGGAAAATTTGCAGCCCAACCATGCAGTATAAAAAGAAACCCATTTTCAGAAAAGAAATTCAAGGCTGCAGAAATTTGCATAAGTAAAGAGGAGCTGAATGTTAACTGCCAAGACAATGGGGAAAATGTCTCCAGGGCATTTCAGAGACCTTCATGGCAGCCCCTCTTATCACAGGCCTGAAGACCTAGGAGGAAAAAATTGTTTCATAGGTCAGGCCCAGGGTCTTGCTGCTCTGTGCAGCCTCAGAACATGGTGCCCTGCATCTGAGTCCCTCCAGCTTCAGCCATGGCTAAAAGGGACCAATGTACAGCTCAGGCCATTACTTCAGAGGGTGAAAGCTCGAAGCCTTGATAGCTTCCATGTGGTGCTGAGCCTGCAGGTGTGCAGAAGCTAAGAGTTGAGGTTTTGGAGTCTCTGCCTAGGTTTTAGAGGATGTACGGAAATGCCTGGATGTCCAGGCAGAAGTCTGCTGTGGTGCAGAGCCCTCATGGAGAACCTCAACTAGGGCAGCACAGAGTCACCACTGGGGCTCTGCTTAATGGAGCGGTGAGAAGATGGCCACCATCCTCCAGACCCCAGAATGGCAGGCCCACCAACAACTTGCACCATGTGCCTGGAAAAGCTGCATGCACTCAATGCCAGCCCATGAAAGCAGCTGTGGGAACTGCAGAGCCACAGGGACAGAACTGTCCATGGCCTTGGGAGTCTACCCCTTGCATCAGTGTGGCCTGGATGTGAGACATAGAGTCAAAGGAGATTATTTTAGAACTTTAAGATTTAATGACTGCCCTGCTGGGTTTTAGACTTGCAGCCCCCTCGTTTTGGCTGATTTCTCCCTCTTAGAGCACATCTATTGACCAAATTCCTATACCCCCATTATATATTGAAAGTAACTAACTTGCTTTTGATTTTAAAGGCTCAGAGGCAGAAGGGACTTGCCTTGTCTCAGATGAGACTTTGGACTTGGACTTTTGAGTTAATGCTGGAATTATTTATGACTTTGTGGGACTGTTGGGAAAGCATAATTGTACTTTGAAATGGGAGAAGGAAATGGGATTTGTGAGGGGCTAGGGGTGGAAAGATATGGTTTGACACTGTGTCCCCACCCAAGTCTCATATCAAATTGTAATTAACAGTGTTGAAAGAGGGGCCTGGTGGGAGGTGATTGTATCATGAGGGGCGAACTTCCCCCTTGCTATTCTCATGCTCATGAGTGAATTATCAAGAGACCTGGTTGTTTGAAAGTGTGTAGCACTTTCCTCTTCTCTCTCTCTCTCCTGCTCTGCCATGGTAAGATGTGCTTGCTTCCCTTTTGCCTTTGCCATGATTATAAGATTTCTGAGCCCTCCCAGTTATGCTTCCTGTACAACCTGCAAACTGTGAGTCAATTTAACCTCCTTTTTTCATAAATTACCCAGTCTCAGGTAGTTTTTTACAGCAGTGTGAGAACAGACTAATACAGTACCCCACTGACAGTAATAGAACATCGAGGTAGAAAACTAACAAAAATATTTGGGACCTAAACACAACATGACCAAATAGACCTAACAGACATCTACAAAACACTCCATCCAACAACAATAAAATATACATTCTTCTCATCTGCACATGGTACATACTCTAAAATCAACCACATGCTTGGCCATAAAACAATTCTTAACACATTAAGAAAAATCAAAATCATACCAACCAAGACTTTGGAAGACAGCAAAATAAAAATAGAAATCAATACTAATAATATCTCTCAAAACAATACAATTATGTGAAAACTAAACAACTGTCTCATAGATGACTTTTGGGCAAACAGTGAAATTAAGGCAGAAATAAAAAAATTATATGAAACTTATGAAAACAAAGATACAACATACCAGAATCTCTGGGACACAACTGAAGAAGTGTTAAGAAGATAGTTTATAGTGCTAAATGACCACATCAGAAAGTTAGAAAGATCTCAGATTAACAACCTAACATCACACTTAGAGGAACCAGAAAAACAAGAAGAAGAAAAAAAGCTAGCAAAAGAAAAAAAAACAAACAAACAAAATCAGAGCTGAACTGAATAAAACTGAGATGTGAAAAAACATGCAAAAGGTCAAAAAACCTAAAGTTGGTATTTGAAATAATAAATAAGATTGATAGACCACTAGTTAGAATTAATAGAAAAAAAGAGAGAAGACTCAAAAAAGCACAATCAGAAAGGACAAAGGGGGAATTAGCACTGACCACACAGAAACAGAAAAACTTCTCAGATACTATTAGGAACACCTCTATGTACACATACCAGAAAACCTAGAAGAAATGAATAAATACTGAGAACATACAACCTCCCAGATTGAACCAGCAAGAAATTAAAATCCTGAACAGACCAATAATGAGTTCGAAAATTGAATCAGTCATAAGAAACCTACCAATCAGAAAAAGCCCTGAACCATATGGCTACACAGCTGAATTCTACCAGACGTATAATGAAGAGCCAGTACCAATTCTACTGAAACTATTCCCAAAAATTGAAAAGAAACGACTCCTCCCTGACTCACTCTTTGAGGTCAGCACCATTCTGATATCAAAACCTAGCAGATACACACAGACACCAAACATCAGGCCAATATCCCTGACGAACACAGATACAAAAATCCTCAACTAAATACTATCAAATCGAATCCAGCAGCACATCAAAAAGCTAATCCACCATAATAAAGTCGGCTTTATTTCTGGGATGCAAGGTTGATTCAACATACACAAATTAATAAATGTGATTCATCACATAAAGAGAAGTAAAAATAAAAACCACATCATCATTTCGATAGATAAAGAAAAGGCTTTCAATAAAATCTAACATCTCTTCATGTTATAAATCCTCAACAAATTATGCATAAAATATAAGAGCCATCTATGACAAACCCACAGCCAACATCATAGTGAACAGGCAAAAGCTGAATGTGTTCCCCTTAAGAACCAGAACAAGACAAGGATGCCAACTCTCACCACTCTTATTAAATGCATACTGGAAGTCCTAGCCAGAGCAATTAGTCAAGAGAAAGAATTAAAAGGCATCCAAGTAGAAACAGAGGAAGTCAAACTATCTCTCTTCACAGATGATATTATTTTATACCTAGAAAACCCCATAGTCTCCACCCAAAAGCTTCTAGATCTGGTAGACAACTCCAGTAAAACTTCAAGATACAAAAACAATGTACAAAAATCAGTAGCATTTCTGTATACCAATAACATTCAAGCTGAACGCCAAATCGCAAATGCAATTCCAAATATCTAGGAATTAACCAAAGAAATGAAAGACCTCTACAATGAAAATTGTAAATCAATGAACAGTATAAAACACTGACGGAAGAAATGGACCCAGAAAGATGAAAAGATATTCCATGTTTGTGGACTGGAAAAAACAATATTCCTAAAATGTCCATACTACCATGAGCAATCTACAGATTCAATGCAATCCCTATCAAAATACCAATGAAATTTTCATAGAAATAGAAAAAAAAATCATAAAACTTATATGGAATCACAAAAGACCCAGAATAGCCAAAGCTATTCTGAACAACAAAAACAACAAACAAAGCTGGAAGAATCACATTACCTGACTTTAAATTATACTGCAGAGCTATAGTAACCAAAACAGCATGGTACTGGCATAAAGACAGACACATAGACCAATACAGAACCCAGAAGCAAATCCACACACCTACAATGAACTCAGTTGCAACAAAGGTGCCAAGAACACACACTGGGGAAAAGACAGTCTCTTCGATAAATGATACTGGGAAAACTGGATATCCATATGCAGAAGAGTAAAATTTGATCCCTCTCTCTCACCTTATACAAAAATCAAATAAAAATGGATTAAAGACTTAAATCTAAGACCTGAAATTATGAAACTGCTACAAGAAAACATTGAGGAAACTCTCCAGGACATTGGTCTGGGCAAAAATTTCTTGAGTAGTACCCCACAAGCCCAGGCAACCAAAGAAAAAATGGACAAATGGGATCATATCAGGTTAAAAAGCTTCTGCACAGCAAAAGAAACAATCAACAAAGTGAAGAGACAACCCACAGAATGGGAGAAAATATCTGCAACACCCATCTGACAAGGGATTAATAAGCAGAATATATAAAGAGCTCAAACAACCCTATAGGAAAAAATCTAATAATCGATTTAAAAATGGGCAAAATATTTGAATAGACATTTCTCAAAAGAAGACATGCAAATGGCAAACAGGCATATGAAAAAGTGCTCAACGTCGTTGATCATCAGAGAAATGCAAATCAAAATTATAACGAGATATCATCTCACTCCGGTTAAAATGGCTTTTATCCAAAAGTCAGACAAAAACAAAGGCTGGTAAGGATGTGGAGAAAAGAGAACCTTCATATACTGTTGGTGGGAATGTAAATTAGTACAACCACTACGGAAAACAGTTTGGAGGTTCCCTGAAAGACTAAAAATAGAGCTATTACATGATCCAGCAACCCCACTTCTGGATATGTACCAAAAGAAAAAAAATCAGTATACTGAAGAGATAGCTGCACTATCATGTTTGTTGTATCACTGTTAACAATAGCCAAGATTAGAAGCAACCTAAGTGTCCATCAACAGAAGAATGGATAAAGAAAATGTCACACTTATACACAATGGAGTATCATTCAGCCATAAAAGAAGAATGAGATTCTGTTACTTGCAACAACATGGATGGAACTGGCTGTCATTATGTTAAATGAAATAAGCTAGGCAGATAAAGACAAACATCATATGTTCTCACTTATTTGTGGAATCTAAAAATCAAAACAATTGAACTCATGGAGATAGAGAATAGGATAGTTACCAGAGGCTGGGAAGGGTAGTGGGAGGGCAGGGAAGAAGTGGGGTTGGTTAATGGATACAAAATAAAATAGAAAGAAAGAATAAGACCTAGTATTTGACAGCATAATAGGGGGACTATAGTCAATAATGATTTAATTGTACATTTAAAAATAACTAAAAGAGTATAATTTTAGTTATTTTAAAATAAAAGAGTATAATTTTAGTTATTTTAAAATAACTAAAATAGTAATACAAAGGATAAATACTTGAGGGGATAAATAGCCAATTTTGTATGACATGACTATTATGTATTACATACCTATACCAAAGCATCTCATGTACCTCATAAATATGTACACCTAATATGTACCCCCAAAAATTTTTCAAATTATTTTTTTAAATGCAATCCCATTCACAATAGCAACACAAAGAAATACGTAGCAATAGAGCTAACCAGGGAGGTAAAAGATCCCTACAAGAATTACAAAATACTGCTGAAAGAAATCAGAGATGACACAAAGAAATGGAAAAATATTCCATGCTCGTGGATAGGAAGAATCAATGTTGTTAAAACGGCCATACTGCCCAAAGAAACTTACATATTCAATGCTATTCCTATCAAGCTACCAATGACAATTTTTACAGAATTAGAAAAACTATTCTTTTTTTTTTTTTTTTTGAGACGGAGTCTTGCTCTGTTGCCCAGGCTGGAGTGCAGTGGCTGGATCTCAGCTCACTGCAAGCTCTGCCTCCCGGGTTTACGCCATTCTCCTGCCTCAGCCTCCCGAGTAGCTGGGACTACAGGCGCCCGCCACCTCGCCTGGCTAGTTTTTTGTATTTTTAGTAGAGACGGGGTTTCACCATGTTAGCCAGGATGGTCTCGATCTCCTGACCTCGTGATCCGCCCGTCTCAGCCTCCCAAAGTGCTGGGATTACAGGCTTGAGCCACCACGCCCGGCCTAGAAAAACTATTCTAAAACTCATGTGGAACCAGAAAAGTGCCCAAATAGCCAAAGAAATCCTAAGCAAAAAGTATAAAGCTAGAGGCGTCACACTACCTAACTTCAAACTATACTACAAGGCCACAGTAATCAAAACAGTATGATACTGATACAAAAACAGACACCTAGACCAATGGAACAAGTTAGAGAACTCAGAAATAAAGCCAGAAACCTACAACTGATCATCAACAAAGTCAATGAAAACAAGCAATGGGGAAAGGACTCTCTATTTTATAAATGGTGCTAGAATAACTGGCTAGCCATAGGTAGAAAATGGAAACTAGACCCCTTCCTTATACTATATACAAAAATTAAGATGGATTACATACTTAAATGTAAAACCTAAAACTATGAAAACCCTAGAAGAAAATGTAGTAAGTACCCTCTGGACACAGACCCTGGCAAAAATTTCATGACAAAGACTTCAAAAGCAATTGCAACAAAAACAAATATTGACAAGTGGGATCTAATTAAACTAAAGAGCTTCTGCACAGCAAAGGAAATTATCAACAGAGTAAACAGACAACCTACAGAATGGGAGAAAATATTTGCAAACCATACACCAAAGGTCTACTATGCAGAATCTATAATGAACTTAAATAAATTAACAAGCAAAAAACAAACAACCCCATTAAAAAATGGGCAAAGGACATGAACGGACACTTCTCAAAAGAAGACATACACGCAGCCAACAAGCCTATGAAAAAAAGCTCAATATCACTAATCATTACAGAAATGCAAATCAAAACCACAATGAGATACCATCTCACACCAGTCAGAATGGCTATTACTAGAAAGTCAAAAAATAACAGATGCTGGTCAGGTTGTGGAGCAAAGGGAATGCATATACACTGCTGTTAGGAACATAAATTAGTTCAGCCACTGTGGAAAGCAGTCTGGAGATTTCTCAAAGAATTTAAGACAGAACTGCCATTTGACCCAGCAATCCCATTACTGGGTATATACACAAAGGAACATAAATAATTCTACCATAAAGACATGCATGTATATGTTCATCACAGCACTATTCACAATAGCAAAGAGATGGAATCCACTTAGATGCCTGTCAGTGTTGGACTGGATAATGAGCATGTGGTATATATACACCACAGAATACTATGCAACCATTAAAAAACAGTGAAATCCTGTCCTTTTCAGCAACATGAATAGAGCTAGAGGTCGGTATCCTAAATAAGTTAACATAAGAACAGAAAATAAATACTTCAAGTTCTCACTTATAAGTAGGAGCTAAACACTGAATACACATGGACAGAAAGAAGGAAACAATAAATACCTGGGCCTACTTGAGGGTGGAGGGTGAGAGGAGGGTGAGGACTGAAAAACTACCTGTCAAGTACTATGGTTATTACCTGGGTGATGAAATAATCTGTACCCCCCATTACACATAGTCTACCCACGTAACAAACCCGCACATGTACCCCTGAACCTAAAATAAAAGATGAGAAAAAAAAAAAGAACACTAATGGATATGGGAATATGAAGCAGTGACTGCTCCCAGGGCTGGGATACAGTGCCCATGGAAGGCTCCCCAGTCACTTCCCAATCCAGGGTTGAAATCCACACCTCACTGAAGAGGGAAGAATCCAGGTTCAATGAATGACAGAGAAATTGTTGTGGTGTCATACTGACCAAACTTGCTGGAAACCTGCTCTCCGGAACTTGCTGGAAATTCCTGACACTTTTTAGGGTGTCAGGAAAGGTGTTCACAGGGAGATGTCACATTGGAGCATTCCACAAAGTCAACCAAGAAGAGGTGAAAGAGTATGCTGCTGGCCACTGGGTGCTGCTGGTTGCTGGCAGGACCCAGGTGCTGGAGAAACCACAGGCATTCCAGGAGCTTGTATATAAAAAAGGTCAGACCAGGAAGCAAAGTACTTTCCTTCTATCATGTCTCTCATGCACCCTCTACCGACAAAGATAAACATGGTGCCATCTGGCAAAGAAAAATATTTAAAGGGCCCATATCCATTTTCTCAGAGCAGGCAATGAAGAGTGAATTTGGAGCTGTGAGGCAATAAATTGATACCCTATACATCCTTCAAGATGAGAACATCACCTATTCTTTGCTGAATTTGGTTCCAGAAAAGTTCAATGCTGTAATAATTATCTTCAACAAAAATGCATAGTTTTTTGGTGTAAATTCTTCCAAGAAGGATATAAAAGGGTGGTGAAAGGATTGTGGAGCTTTCCAGATCCAGAAACCTGCTATGAAGGATATCAGCTACAGCCACTTGCCTCATGAGGATCAGCACAGAGTAAGAGAAGCCATGCTGATTTATTCTGCATCTGCTCCCACCCTCTGAGGACACCTTGCTGCCTATCAGATTTTACATTCTTGCCTAACTAATTTGAGAACATAATCTAATCTTACTCTATGTGTATACTGTTGTCTCCACCAAGCAATGTTCTACCTGAAATGCTATAGCATGCCATGGAATGTTGTGCAACCATTACACACGTTATTTAAAAAGAGTTCATGGTGAAATGGAAAAAATGCTTATAAGTGAAAAAGGTAGGATGCAATATTATAATATGTGAAACAAACAACACTACATAGAAATAAAGAGCAAAAAGAAATACCCCCAAATCAGTCACTATCTTTAGGTGGAATCGGAGTAATTTTCTTCTTCTTCCTATTCTTTTTCTGTAATTTATATATTTACTATAGTGACCACATACTGGTTATACCTTTGGGACAAAACAATCTAACAATAACAATGACAAAAATAAATATACATACTTTTAATTAATTATTTACATTTATGTGTGTACCTTGAAGTCTTAAACTGAGCCAAGTTTGGGAACCAGAATTTGACAGACAGAGTTCCATATAGAATATCTGAACCAGTTCTTTATAGTTTACTCAAGCTAAGGTAACTGCTACTCAATAGCAGTTTGGCCAATTGAGATAGACAAATTGTCTACCCTAATGAGATAGAAAAGGGCAATATATTTACAAAAAGAAATGAATTCCATTCCCTGAACTTTTAGAATTATCGAGATCTATACACTTATTTGAGAAGGATATAAGAGAATATCAAATATAAAGAATTAACAAAACAACCAGGAAATAAAATATCAGCAACTTTCTTCTTTATCAGTGAGACAAGCCAATCTCTGTATAGTTTTAACAGCAGTTTGGGGGAACCCTCTAAACATTGAACTCTAAATTTAGGCACATATTTCCTGAAAACTTATATTTACATTTGCCAATACAAAGCAGTAATTTCCCCCCCAAACCGCAGCTATCGCTAGAACCATGAACTTCTAAACTCAACCTCCATAATTCCTCTGCAAAAATGGGCAGCCACACCTCTCAATCCTATAATAATGTGTAAGAAAAAAGAAAGAAACCACATAAGATGAAAGAAATTCAAATAGCAAATAGTAAGGATTATAAAATGATGAACTGAGTATCAGACTCTACATTATCTGTGGACTCTCTTTCCCAGCACATCGTTTTTAGGAGCAGATGATCTAAACAGCCCAGCTGAATGAAACCTGCTGGAAGGCAGTGGATGACCTCATGACATCTAAGCATCCCTTCTAGTTCTAGGACTCCATTATTTAGCAGAGATCTGATGCACAAGGAACATGTCAGAAAGAAACACTCAGTCTGCAACAGAATTTTAAATGGAAGAAAACTTGAGTCTGTGAGGAAGAGGAATGCTAAGTTGATCTCAGTTTGCTTAGGAATGTCCTGGTTTTAGCAATGCAAGCTCTCCATCTCAGGAAATCTCATCATCATGGGAAAACCAGAATGGCTAGTCATCTTACTGTTTGGATCTGACAAAGGTTAGCTTCTTTGGGTTCCCATGCAAATTAGAAGCTTTAATTAAGCCTTATGAATCTTTAAACTAGTGACACTGATTTTTGCCTTTTACCCAGCTCCATGTGAACACATTCATTATCGCCCACACAAGGGCTGGACTCTATGGGTCCTTCCGAATGGAGATCAGGAGAAGCTGTGAATGGTTACATCTTGAAAATGTTTGAAAAAGAAGCTGCTTCTTCCCTGTATTAACTATAAAGTGGCAAGCTCTCCAGGAGAAACAGGCCTTCTTTGATGAGTGTTCTGACTATATAACAAATGTATTCCCCAAAACCTATAAACTCACATTCAATTATTGATTAGTGTTCTCTTCAGGACACACTATTCAACAACCCAAATTAGTCAATAATCAATCCTATTATTTGCTTGCTACTTTTTAAAGGCAATAAAAGGGATACAAATACATGATCCACACAATGCTTTGTGTTCCTGTTTCCTCTCAGCCACTTCTCTCTGGTGTTTCCATGTCTCTACCAGTCTCTGTGATCCCCAGAAAACCTCCTTCTCAATTCCCAGCCTGCATGGTTTTCTTTCCTTCTTCTCCTTCCTCTACTCTCAGCATATTAGCCTATCTCCCATAAAAAAGAGCTCCTTTTCATGAAGAGGTGGGAGGAGGGGAGAAATTGAATTTGGAATTACGGGATTTTCTTTGGCAGTCTAGGAAAGATCAGAATCTGAGGACATTCCTGCGTTAAATATTTCTGTTCCACAGCACTCCTAATGTTGGTAAGTGTCTGACACAGATACCCATAGCATGTTAGTGCTAAAAAGGATCATAGAATGCACGAGCCCAGTCCCCTAATTTTAACAAGTGGGAAAATCAACAGAGACATTAAATAACTTATTCAAGGTCACAAAATGTCCTTTCCATGCTATATGACTTTAAATCCTGTGACTTGTGGTTATCAAAAGGAGTAGTTGTCAATGCCCTGCAGACAGAGACTACCAGAAATACACATGTAGTTGAATTATGTGCTGTGGCAAGAGAGAACACACACGGTGAGGGAACCATGGGGTGTCTCAGTAAGAAAGTATTAGAAAGGATTTAGTATAGAATGTTGGTCCTGCTAGGTGACTTTTGGGGAGGGTTTAAGGAAGTGAACTTTGCTGTTGATTGGATACTGTCAGGAAGCAAGAGTACTTCTGTGGCTAAGTATCATAATAAAGCTTATGTGTAAAGAGGGATGAATAGAGCCAGGCTAAAGCCATAATTGGTTTTAAAAAATCAGCAGTCACTCATATTAGCCAGAATAAAGGGATGTTTGGTCAGTTTTGTGTCTTGGACAATGTCCACAATTTATCTGTGTCAAAACATAATTACATAATGGTCTTGGTTTTTTTCTTTATCCTTCATGATCACAGAGTGGCCTTGTCTAATGTTGATATTTTGTGAAAATATTTATTTCAGCAGGAGAACACCAAGAACTCTTGCTGTCCATCCAGCTTCTGGATGTTGAGAACTGCTTTTCTCATTCTCACAATAATAAAACTACCATCTATTGAGCACTGTCAGTATTCCAGGAAAGTTTTACTCTTCATCACCAACTGAGGAGGTAGGTAGTATTATGATTCTAATTTTCATAAGAAGAAACGAAGGCTTGGTGAGGCTGGTAATCTCACAGCGAGTAGATGGGCAGAGCTGGGGCTCAAAACTGGGCATCTTTCGTCAGGGTGTGTACTCTGATCTTCTCCATGACACTGCAAAGCATGAACTGGAATATTGGGGTCGGGGGAGTAAATTCATGGAGATGTGGAACATTTTTGCAGTAAATACAATGAGGGGAATATTTATTCAGGGATTGCAGGCTTCCATGAACGACTGGATCATGAGACACTCAGGATGGAAGAAGAAAAAATGTGGAAAAAAACCCAACTGTGACATTTTCACCATAAAACCTTTCTTGGGAATAGTCTAATAAAAGGAAAACTGACTTATTGTTCCTTAACTGAAGAATGACTTTTATGATTTAGAATATTATTTTAAACTTTATTCTCTATTTCCAGTGTGAATTTAAATCAACTGACAGGAGAAGGAAAAATTCAACAGCAACTCCTCCGACATAGAGTAACTTAGTGTAGTCAAATGGTAAAGCAAAATTGTTCAGGGCTTTGTGACGGGAGCAGCAGGCACCTGGCAGTACCAATGACTTAATCATAATGATCAAGAGGAAAATATGGTTATTAATAGCCTTATAAATGCATTTATTTTTCAGAATCACCTTTGGAGTGAAATGAAAGAATGAAACTCAAATTAACAGAGAAAGGCCCCCACTCCACTGTTCCCACACACTTCCAGGTCCTCCTGACTTCAGTGGGTGTTCTGGGCACAGAGAAAAAGCAGGAGCTCGATATTGATCTATTTCTAGTATTAGAAAGAATTATTCTCTTAAATTTCAAGGCAGCCAAAATCCTAGCATTACAGCAGCACTATAGCCTGTGCTTCCCTTAATAGATCCAAGTAACAGCACTGAGATACAATATACAGTCCTTTCTCAAATGAAAGAAAAAGAGTTATTTCAGATGTGGGGTGGGAGGTGCTGGGGAGGTGGTTTGATTAAAAAAAGGGAAAATGGGGTATAAGATATAGCTCTTCAGCTATTGTAGCTTTTATCGATCTGTTGTTATCACACACATTCACTTTTTCAAGTATCATCATTCAACAACTTATTGTGCCAGTACTATGCAACCGGCACTGGGCTAAGCTCTAGAAATAAAAAGTCATTTAAGATTTGGTCTATAGAAAAATTAACTCAAGATGGATTAAAAACTTCAGTGTAAAACCCAAAATTATAAAAACTCTGAAAGACAACCTAGGTAATACCATTCAGGACATAGGCACAGGCAGATTTCATGATGAAGATGCCAAAAGCAATTGCAAGAAATGCAAAAATTGACAAATGGAATCTAATTGTACTGAAGAGCTTCTGTACAGCAAAAGAAACTATCAACAGAGTAAACAGACAACCTACAGAATGGATGAAAAATTTTGCAAAGTATCCATCTGACAAAGTTCTATTATCCAGCATCTATAAGGAATCTAAACAAATTTATAAGCAAAAAGCAAACAACCCCATTAAAAAGGGGGCAAAGAACATGAACAGGCACTTCTCAAAAGAAGACATACATTTGACAAATAAGCATATGAAATAAAGCTCAACATCATTGATCATTAGAAAAATGCAAATCAAGGGCCCAGCACGGTGGCTCACGTCTGTAATCCCAGCACTTTGGGAGGTCAAGGTGGGTGGATCACGAGGTCAGGAGTTCGAGACCAGCCTGATTAACATGGTGAAACCCCATCTCTACTAAAACTACACAAATTAGCCAGGAGTGGTGGCACACACCTGTAATCCCAGCTATTCAGGAAGCTGAGGCAGAGAATCACTTGAACCTGGGAGGCAGAGATTTCAGTGAGCCAAGATTGCGCCACTGTACTCCAGCCTGGGCGACAGAACGAGACTCTGTCTCAAAAAAAGAAAAGAAAAATGCAAATCAAACCTACAGTGAGATACCATCTCACACCAGTCAGAATGGCTACTAGTAAAGAGTCAAAAAGTAATAGATGCTGGAGAGACTGTGGAGAAAAAGGGACACATATACACTGTTAGTGGGAGTGTAAATTAGTTCAACCATTGTGTTAGACAGTCTGGTGATTCCTCAAACACCTAAAGAGAGAAATACCATTCGACCCAGCAATCCCATTATTAGGTATATACACAAAGGAACATAAATTGTTCTATTATAAAGACATATGCATGCGTATGTTCATTGTAGCACTATTCATAATAGCAAAGACATGGAATCAATCCAAATGCCCATCAGTGATAGAGCTGAACAAAGAAAATGTGGTACATATACACCATGGAACACTACACAGCCACAGAAAAGAACAAGATCATGTCTTTTGCAGGGACGTGGATGGAGGTGGAGGCTATTATCTTTAGCAAACTAACACAAGAACAGAAAACCAAATACCACATGTTCTTGGTTATAAGTGGGAGCTAAATGATGAGAACACATGGACATATAGATGGGAACAACACACACTGGGGCCTATTGGAGAGTGGAGGGTATGAGTCAGGAAAAACACTAACCAATACTAAGCTTAATACCTGAGTGATGAAATAATGAAGCCCCATAACACACATTTACCTATGTAACAAACCTGCACATCTTGCACGTGTACTCCTGAACTTAAAATAAAAGTTAACAAAAAAAGACTTGGTCATTGCCCTCGAAAGTTCTATTTAGATTGTGTCTCTCATTCTTTTTTGCATAACACCTTGGATATTGCCTTGCAGATGTTTCCTGTTAATGAAAATTACAACGATATTGATGATGATGACAATGGAAAGCATAGCTGTCCACAAGTATAAGTGGCAAATATAAAAAGGGCTTATCTCAGAAAACTTTTATTCATCCAATAAGTTCATCCATAGTGAGCAACTATTTTGTGGTACAGATGACACTCTGGGCTCTGTGAGAAGTACAGAAAAGACTTCCATTCTCAGGAAGGCCTGGGGATTCTCTAAGCTCACCCTGGAATGAGCAGAAATGCCCAGGTCAGTCTTTGCAGTCTTTGGTTGCTCCAAATCTCAGAAACAACTGATGGACAGTCAAGATTTGGCCTTGCTGCCTCTGTTTCCACCATACCTCTAAGGTAGAACAGAAATGTGCCCAGCGAAGTAGCATGGGACAAATAACAACCACATTAAGTACTTCTTCTCATTCTCTGGGCAGCAGTACCAGGAAATGCATTGTACATCACACATTTTCAAGGTCATACAGTCAAGGCGAGGTTATTCCTGTGCCCCACTGGAGGACAGCATCACATGAAAGCCACAAGATCATGACAACCCATCTTCTCCAGCATGAGGCCTTAAGAAAGATGTGCCTGTATGGGAAGTGACCGGATTGCATCATTAACTGAAGCAACCAGTTTCATTTCAATGTGTCAGTGAGCATTGTGTGGACTCAGAGTTGCAGGGTTAAGTGATAAGAACATGGATAATTTTCTAGATATTTTCTAGGAGTAAATAGTGATCACTGGCTGTGGAATGGATTCTTTGTAGATGTAGGTAGCTGCCTCTGCCCCAGTAAAAGGGGGGCAGAGGCCCTGTGCCCTGTGGCGTCCTGGACCACTCCATGCTGCTACCACCATCACCACCCCAGGCCATATCCTTGCAAAAACACCTGCTTTTCTGGATTCCCAGCTAGGCCACCTAATGCAAATTTCCCAGCAGCCTTAGCCCAAGCCCCAAATTCTACATCTGTTCCACTTTCCTGTATTCCAGATCAGCACGATATCTTCACGTTTGCTATTGTGATCACTGTTGAACCACAAAGACAGGATGGAAATGACTAAGACATGCTTTTTTTTTTTTTGGCACAGCACATAGAAGGGATGGTCCTGGATTAAATCTAGAGTTCTTAACTTCAGTAATAAAGAAAAGAAGATGGATCTCTACTGACAACTGGGATCAGAATCTCAAGAATCTCTTTAGCAAGTCTCCTCTATTAATCAAAAGGAGGTAACAAGGAAAGAAATTAACATTTATTGAGTACTTACTATTTGCCTGGCCCTCTCTTAGGTACTTTATGATCTATTTATCCTCATACCAGTCTGGCAAGTTCATATTATTATACTCAATAAAATCAACAGAACATTCTGGAAGCTCAAAGAAGATAAAGAACTCACCTAAGATCACACTAACTAGTAAGTTAAAGAACTGGGCTTGAAGCCCAGGTGTATCTGATGCCACAGATGTTTACTACAAAGGGAATCATAAGGGTGAAAGACTCTCTCACTCAGGATCATAGTCAATAAAGTCAATAAGTCATTCTTACCTCTTCTACAAATCTGACATAGCAGCAACGTATTCTAATGTCTTAGATTATCTAAATACATTTGTGATTTCATTAAAGCAAAATAGCAATTATGTACTTGAAATATTTATAAAATAAGTCAACTACATTTGAAAGAAAATGTAAAAGCGTTGCAATTAAACAGATCTGCACACACTGCAGGGTGTTTTTCTAACAAAAGGAGTAAGGAATAACACTGCTAATAAAAACAAAGATGATCTTGTTCAAATGTCCTAACAACTCATTTAGCACTGTTCTGAGTGGAACTGTGTATTAGTAATTTCGAATAAAGCGTTTGATGAAAGATTAAATATATCTTTTGCCCATTCTCCTCTGCAAAGCTAGTGATTCAAATGGGCTAATTTGTTCCCTTTCTTCTCATAAAATGTTTTAAGTAATCTATAAATGTTTTTATCCTTCTATTCATATTGTAAGAGGAATCAAGTGAATAATAATGAATAAGAATAAGAAGTTATACTGATGTATTGGAAAGTAATGGGTGCCTCCACCATCACTATCACACACATACATACTTTGAATTCTCATTTGGGCTTGCAGTAAGAAACAGGAAGCTCTCACATCTCAGAGTAAATATTCCCCCTGGAAACTATATTAAATAGGAGCTATCCTAACACAATTGTCTGGTCCCTTTTGAAAAAATTATCATGCTAATTAATAAAAAGTAAGGTTTTATTTTTCCCAGAAAAGAAATCTAAAACTGTACAATAGCTTATATATTTAGCTCTTCCAGAAGAAATTAAGTTTGGTGGATTAAATTCTATACTGAAAATTTTCTCTTTAGCATTTCAAACTTAACAATATACAGTATTTGTGGTGCCTCTAAGGCCTGTGTGGGGAAAACAGGCCAAGCCATTTTAATGTCTTTTGGGATGTAGGGCACGTAGGTTGTTTTTGACATAGATCAAAACAACTACACTCTGTGAAATGGGTGACCTAAAGGAACAAACATAACCTTGGCTAACGTATCAGATTGTTCATGAAAAATACTCCTGTTTAGAGGACAATATTGGTTAGAGAGACCTTTGGCTGCAGCATTGTACTGAAATTCCTAACGCAAAGCAAAAGGTCCATAGTACCTATCATGCTTTCTGCAAGTAACTGGCTGCCTCCTCAGCTCCTGTAGGCCTCTTAAGAAAACAGAAAACACCTTATTTATTTTTATTATTCAGTTCCCAGTATCAGGCATTCAATAAATATCTGTTTTTTGTTTTGTTTTGTTTTATTATACTTTAAGTTCTAGGGTACATGTGCAGAACGTGCAGGTTTGTTACATATGTATACTTGTGCCGTGTTGGTGTGCTGCACCCATCAACTCGTCAGCACCCATCAATTCATCATTTATATCAGGTATAACTCCCAATG
>NW_012114544.1:2482698-2503204 GCF_000951035.1 Colobus angolensis palliatus | reverse complement strand
ACAAAGCTGGAGGCATCACGCTACCTGACTTCAAACTACACTACAAGGCTACAGTAACCAAAACAGCATGGTACTGGTACCAAAACAGAGATACAGACCAATATCTGTTTAATGCAATGAATGACTCCATCAACCAACATTCACTCTGAAGTAATTTCTACATTTTAGTGTTCATATTTCTGATATTTTCTTCACCAGGTATGACCTGACAAACATTCTAATTTCAAAAAAGTTGGTCACTTCCTGTTTCTGAAACCTTCAAAGCCAATTTGTAAAATACGTTGATTCAGGCTCAGAGAAATGAGCATCAAGGCATGTCATATTTTCTCCATGGAGTAGCCTGGCAAAACCAATCCCTTTCCAGTCCAGGAACTGTAAAATTCCCAAAGACAAAAACCACAATGAAGAGAATCACAAGCCCCAAATAATCTACCTGCTCCAAGTTAAGGTGAAATAAAAACCTGAGCTCCTCAAAAAGATGTAAACCCACTTGGAAGGTGCAGCATTATCCACAGATAATGTACCAAGGATGTCTGCCCAGAAAAGACATCTCCCTCACTGGATAACCAAGCCAACTAAAGACCTCAGCCTTTTAGAACAAATGGGTTATTCTTTGGTGGTGACATTAGAAGTGTAAATTTAGGCTGTATACTAATAAAAGAGACTAATTTATTTTCAGTCCGTTTTTCAAACATTTAAATCAAGATTTTTCTCTCCTACCTCTGGGTTAAGGGCCTCCCTGCTTCCCAAGCCTGCCTGTTTCAGGATTTGCCTTTGCCTCCTTCCATTAGTCAACTATTTACTCTCCATTCAGACTGAGTCCAAACCACAACACTGACACTCACTCCTGCACTTTCTTCTAGGCCAGGCCAGAGTCCCAGTACAATTTCAACCTACACACCTCATTCTCAGAGCTCAGCCCAAGAAAGCACATATCATGAAGGACAGAGTGGAGAAAAGGTGACATGCGGGTGATCCATTAGCAGAACAGAAATAGAAAATATATGATATTTCTTCCAGGAGCTTATGATACCTGTGAGCACACAGGTTTGCACTTTTACATCCTTCACTATAGTTTTATACTTTAGATTGAAAATGTTCTACATGTTGGAGAGAAGTGGAAGAAGGGACAATCACAGGGCTATCATGTCAGCCTCAAACACTCACATGTGCACACACTTGGCTTACATGAGTAAAGCCTCTTTTAAAACTTGTTGGTCTCTTTCAATGTTTTCTACTTAGGGCCTTATTATCCTAATACTATATGAGGTAAACCTACCACTTTGGAATAAACCTCTAATTTGGGGTGATTGAGTATTCTTTTTTAAATTCACTGAGGATAGAACAAAAATAAATACGTTCATATTACAGCAAGTGGGATTTGGGTTTCTTACAAAAAGTTCCTGGTGATGAGAACTTATACAAATAGCAGGTTCAAGTAGAAGGGAGTAGGGTCAGGTCCCAAGTCTGAGGAGCTGGGTTGGCTTTATCACATATTAGCTGCAATCTTATTCAAGCTACTTGACCTCTCTGTACTCAAGTGTTGTATGATTTAAATAAGATAGTATAGGAAAAGTACTTTGTATCAACAAGTATTTTTTTAACAGTGTTATTTTCATCATATGAATCCAGCAAGATAAAAATCCCAAACCCAAATTTCTCATTATTGACACACAATTGCCCTGAGCCTTCACTTTCACCAGGAAAGAACCGAGGCCCGAGATGAGGGATGTTTAGTTGTGTTTGAAGTGTTCATGGGAGGGGACACAGGTAACATATGTCTACTCCATGGATAAAAGCCAAAATAGTAAGTAGATACTCACCTTTCAAACATATCATCTAGTAGAGAATGCTTGAATTCATCAGAGAAGAGATAGGAAGTGCCAGAAGTAAGTTAGGAAAAAGTCTGAGGCAGCTTGCCAAGCCAGGAACTGACTGACAGCCGGGAGAGGCTCCTGGACATGGGGAAACAGTAAAAGAGAAATTCCGGAGCTCCGTAACAGGCTTTTATGACCTTGGCTCTGAGAGAAACCCTCTGCCCACTAGGCCCTTGTGCCTAACATACATACACAGCTGCCTAAAGACTGCACGGAGATGTTGCTCCAGAAAGAGAACCCACACAGAATCCTACAGGCATCCAAGCCTGGAGCAGCCTCAGCCGGGAGGCATTTTGATTTGAGCCTAGATACCAGGGATTTACAGATGTAGCTACAGCCACTGCACTGCTCCAAGGAGGGAGACCAGAGGACAAGTACCTCCTTGCGCCCCGGGGAGAGTACTTGCCACCCTGCTGTGAGCTGCTGTTGAGACTGAGATGCAAGCAGACCACAATTCCCTCAGCTTCTTGCTCATGCTGCCTGTCCGGATGGTTCCCCACCCTCTCCAGTCCCAGGTCCTGGGTGCCATTTTGAGAGTTTAATCCTGGGCTGCACCCTACACTCAACCTGAGCTCAGGCTGACGAGGATGCAGCCACCACCCATCCAAGGAGGGGCAGGCAAGCCAGGCTCCCCTATGTATATCTAGGAAAATACCCAATGCCTTGCTATAGGCTGCTGTGAGACTGAGAATTTAGTGGACTGCACAGCTTCCTGCCCATGCTGCTCACCTGAGAGAGGTCCCACCATCTTTAGTCACAAGTCTACACCTGGAACCATCTGGGGAGTTTAGAGATGTTGTTTGGCAACCTGGCAGTGGTGGCCACAAGATTCATTGTAGTCTTGGGCCAGAGTTTCCAGCGCTTGCTCTGGAACTGGGGAAGGACCCACAGAGCCAGAATTAAGTGGCAAGTGTGGAGAGTACCCCAGCAGTAGGCACTGAATTAGGCTTTCTCCTGTTGCAGGACAGGAATGGGAGGAGAGTTGCTGAAGTCTAGGTTTCTCCCAGGCTGCAAGACTTGCATCGGAGACAGCTTTGTGATCTGGAAGCAGTCTGAGTGTGTCACTGCTGGGTCCCCCCGCCTGCTCCCTTGGTCAGCTGGGGGACAGGGCCCTACCAGCTACGAGGAGCAGGAGGGAGACAGATCCCACTCCCGAGGAAATCTAATCCTTAGCACAGACTACCCCTAAGGGATGAGAGAGCACAGCCCACCAAACACCCCCTTGGGTCAAAAGAAACATAAGCATAGCACCAGACACTGGAGGCAGCACCACCATAGCCCAAAAACAGATGTGGAGAGGAATCTTCTCTCACCCTACCTTCCTCAGTGCACTGTCACAGACTCAGCAGCAACTATTCCCATCAGGGCCTAGGGAGCATGAGCTGAAAGAGTCTGCTTCCCAGGCTTTTCTAGTAGCTCCAACTCCACTGAAGGCTAATATGCACTCGTAGTGAGTACTTTTTGTGCTTCTCTGTTTCCTCTGCTCCCACCTTTACCTGCTGGCCCTTACTCTTAAGCTCCATCTACTAGACTGCAGCCTGAATTACATCACCAAAGAAAATTGCATTGCTACAACAAGCCACATCTGAGTAAGCCACAGTATGAACCTCTCTGCAACCAAGAAACCTGTACAGAGCTAGGACCCTTAAAGCACCCAGAAATGCAGCCAATCAATTTTATATATATATATATATATATAAATTATATATATATATAAAATAAATACTACAGCTATACACCCAATGGATAAAAAAGATTAAAAAATCAAGGAGCCCCATCCAAACAATAGCAAATTCAAAAAGAAGGACGAGGAGCAGGAGGAGGAGGAGGAGAAGGAGAAGGAGAAGGAGAAGGAGAAGGAGAAGGAGAAAGAGATGGAGATGGAGACGGAGAAGGAGATGGAGGGGGAGCAGCAGCAGGAGCAGCAGCAGAAGCAGCAGCAGCATCTGCTGTCTCAGATGAGAAGGAATCAGTGCAAGTACTCGGACAATAAAAACAGCCAGAGTATTTTAACATCTCCAAAGGATCCCACTAGCTCCCAAGCAATGGGTCCCAACCAGAATGAAATGTCTGAAATGACAGATACAGAACTCAGAATGTGGACGGCAAAGAAACTCAATGAGATCTGAGATAAAGTTGAAATATACCACAAAGAAGACAGAAAAATAATCCAAGATTTAGAAGACAACATAGCTATGTTATGAAAGAACCAAGCAGAATCTTATGGAATGGAAAATGTTGCTTCAGGAATTTTAAAACACAGTTAGAAGCATTAACAACAGACTAGACCAAGGTGAAGAAAGAATTTCAGAGCTTGAAGACTGGTCCTTTGAATTGACCCAGTCAGGCAAAAATTTGTTTAAAAGTAATGAAAATATAAACAAAGCCTTCAATAACCATGGGATTATATAAAGTGATCAAATCTATGATGTATTGGCATTCCTGAGAGAGAAGAAGAGAAAGTGAGCAACTTAGAAAATGTATTTGAGGATATAACTCAGGAAAATTTCCCCAATCTTGCTAGAGAGGTTAGCATGCAGATACAAGAAATCCAGAGAACTTCTGTGAGATATTATAGAAGATGACCACCTCCAAGGCAGATAGCCATCAGACTGTCCAAGGTCAATATGAAAGAAAAAAATCTTAAAGGCAGCTAGAGAAAAGGATAATATAGGCTGATATTACCTGTAAAGGGAAACCCATCAGACTAAGAGCAGACTTCTCATCAGAAACATTACAAGCCAGAAGAGATAGGGGGCTCTATTTTAGTATTCTTAAAGAAAAGACATGCCAGCACAGAATTTTATATCCTGCCAAACTAAGCTTCATAAACAACAACAAATAAATAAAGTATTTCCCAAACAAGCAATTGCTAAGGAAATTCATCACCACCAGACCGGCCCTACAAGAGGTGCTTAGGGAGTGCTAAACATGGAAATTAAAGAATGATACTTGCCACCTCAAAAGCACACACAAGCAGATAGCCCATTAACTCCACAAAACAACTACACAATCAAGACTACAAAGCACTAGCTAACAATACTATGACAGGGAAAATAAAAACTCACATATCTATATTAACCTTGAACATAAATGGGCTACATGCTCCACTTAAAAGACACAGAGTAGAAAATTGGATTTAAAAAATAAGACCCATCTTTCTATCTTTCTACTGTCTTCAAGAGAGCTATCTCACGTGTAATGACACCCATAAGGTCAAAGATGGAGAAATTTCTATCATGCAAACGGAAAACAAAAAAGAGCAGAAATCACTATTCTTGTATCAGATAAAATAGACCCTAAACCAACAACAGTAAAAAAGGACAAAGAAGGCATTGCATAATAATAAAGGGTTCAATTCAATAAGAAGACTTAACTATCCTAGATATGTATGTACCCAACATTAAAGCACCCAGATTTAAAAAACAATTACTTCTCGACCTAAGAAAAGACTTTCACAGCCACACAATAACAGTGGGGGAGTTCAACACTCCACCAGCAGCATTAGACAGATTATTGAGGCAGAAAACTAAAAAAGAAATTCTGGACTTAAATATAAACTGGAACAATCAGACATAATAGTCAGAACACTCTACAGAATACTCTACCCAACAACCACAGAATATACATTATTCTCATCTGCACACAGAATGTACGACCTGACAAACATTCTAATTTCAAAAAAGCTGGTCACTTCCTGTTTCTGAAACCCTCAAAGCCAATTTGTAAAATACGTTGATTCAGGTTCATGTCCCACTGTGCACGCACTGTCATTGATAAACATCTTAACAGGAAACAGAGTTCGAGAGCAGACAACTGGTCTGACTAGAATTCGCCAGGCTGGAATTTCCTAATCCTAGCAAGCCTGATGGTGCTGCAGGAGACCAGGGCATATTTCATCCCTTATCTTCAACTGCATAAGACAGACATTCCCAGAGAGGCCATTTTAGAGACCTCCCCCGGGAATGCATTCTTTTCCCAGGGCTATTCCTTGCTGAGAAAAAGAATTCAGTGATATTTCTCCTATTCGCTTTTGCAAGAAGGGAAATATGACTCTGTTCTGCCTGGCCCCACAGGCAGTCAGACTTTATGGCTATCTCCCTTGTTCCCTGAAAATCACTGTTATCCTGTTCTTTTAGGATGCCCAGATTTCATATTGTTCACACACACATGTTTTACAAACAATTTGCACAGATAAGGCAAACATCACAGGGTCCTGAGGTGACACACATCCTCAGCTTATGAAGATGATGGGATTAAGAGATTAAAGTAAAGACAGGCACAGGAAATTGTAAGAGTATTGATTGGGGAAGTGATAAATGTCCACGAAACCTTCACAATTTATGTTCAGAGATTACAGTAAAGACAGGTGTAAGAAATTATAAAAGTATTAATTTGGGGAACTAATAAATGTCCATGAAATCTTCACAATTTATGTTCTTCTGCTGTGGCTTCAGCCGGTCCCTCCGTTTGGGGTCCCTGACTTCCCGCAACAGAAGCTGAGTTCTGAAAGCCCTGCTTTCTTCTTCAGTGGGGAGGCTTGTAGCCTGGCGCAAGATATCAGCCCTACTCATGAGCTGCATGAATATAAACTGTTAGTGGGGCATGGTGGGGGTGAGGCTGGCCTAGCTGGCTGTATGGGAGCTGGGTAAGGCCTGTCACTGCTGGCTTTTTCCAACTTTCCTGTTGACCTGTATGTTGCAGCAGAGGCAGACATAATCCCCCTGGGAACATAGCTCCATTGGCCTGAGAACCACACCCCATCCCCCACTGAGAGCCACAGCAAGGTGAGTCAGAGCTCAGACATGCCTACCCCTGCCCCCACTTGATGGTCTTTCTCTACCTACCCTGGTAGCTGAAGACAAAAGAAATAATCTCTTGGAAGTTCTATGGCCCTGCCCATTACCTGAGAAACCTGGCTTTTTTGTTTGTTTGTTTTGTTTTGTTTTTGAGATGGAGTTTCCCTCTTGTTGCCCAGGCAGGAGTGCAATGGCGCAATCTCGGCTCACCACAACTTCCACCTCCCAGGTTCAAGCGATGATCCTGCCTCAGCATCCTGAGTAGCTGGGATTACAGGCATTCACCACCACACCCGACTAGTTGTGTATTTTTAGTAGAGACGGGGTTCCTCCATGTTGGTCAGGCTGGTCGCAAACTCCCGACCTCAGGTGATCTGCCTGCCTCAGCCTCCCAAAGTGCTGGGATTATAGGTGTGAGTCACCATGCCCAGCCAAAACCTGAATACTTATCCAGGCAACCTCAGGGCAAAATTGTATCCCCAGTATACTACTACAGCTGATGCTCTCTTGAAAGCACCACTTCCTGACTGGAAGTCAACCAACTCAAGCCATTACAGCAACTCATAAAAGAGCAACCCTGTTCCAAGAAAGGAGAAAACAAGAGCTAATTCCACTGGCTATAGCATCCTGGCAAACCAGAGGTCCTGAGTCTGCCCATGGGAAAACTTCACTCCTAGCACAACCAGCATTCAGGAAAACCAGCATACTAAACAAAACTACAACCAAGGACCCACACAGAGTCTGCTTCACTCCCCTGTTACCTACACTGGAACAGGTGATGGTATCCATGGCTAAGAGACCTGAAAGCTGATCACATTACAGTACTCTGCAGACATTCCCCAGTACATGCCCAGAGCCTGGTAGTTCTGCTGGGTGGCTAGACCCAGAAGATCAATAACAACCACTGCAGTCCAGCTCTCAGGAAGCCCCATCCCTAGGGGGAAAGGGGAGAGTACCACATCAAGGGATCAACCTATGAGACAAAAGAATCTGAATAGCAGCCTTTGAGCCCCAGATCTTTCCTCTGACATAGTCTACCCATATGAGAAGGAACCAGTAAAATAATTCTGGTAATATTAAAAAGCAAGGTTCTCTAACATTCCCAAAAGATTATATTAGCTCACCAGCAAATCCAAACCAAGAAGCAATCTCTGAATTACCAGATAAATAATTTAGAAGGTTGATTATTAAGCTACTGAAGGAGGCACCAAAGAAAGATGAAAACCAACTTAAAGAAACTTAAGGCCGGGCGTGGTGGCTCAAGCCTGTAATCCCAGCACTTTGGGAGGCCGAGGCGGGCGGATCACGAGGTCAGGAGATCGAGACCATCCTGGCTAACATGGTGAAACCCCGTCTCTACTAAAAAATACAAAAAACTAGCCAGGGGAGGTGGCAGTCGCCTGTAGTCCCAGCTACTCGGGAGGCTGAGGCAGGAGAATGGCGTGAACCCGGGAGGCGGAGCTTGCAGTGAGCTGAGATCTGGCCACTGCACTCCCGCCTGGGCCACAGAGCGAGACTCCGTTTCAAAAAAAAAAAAAAAAAGAAACTTAAAAAATAATACATGATATGAAAGAAAAAAAATCTCAAAAGAAATAGATAGCATAAGGAAAAAAATTACAACTTCTGAAAATGAAAGACACACTTAGGGAAATGCAAAGTACAATGGAAAGTTTCAACAATAGAAGAAAGTACTTTAGAGCTCAAAGGCAAGGCTTTTGAAATAACCCAATCTGACAATGACACAGAGTAAAGAATTTTTAAAACATGAATGAAGCTGCCAAGAAGTGTGAGATTATGTTCAACAACTGAACCTCAGAATAATTGGTGTTCCTGAGGAAGAAGAGAAATCTAAAAGTTTGGAAAACTTATTTGAGAGAATAATCAAGGAAAACTTCCCTGGCCTTGCTAAAGATCTAGACATCCACATACAAGAAACTCAAAGAATACCCAGGAAATATACTGCAAAAGATCATCATTTAAGTGCATAGTCATCAGGTTATCTAAAGTCAAGATGAAGGAAAGAATCTTAAGAGCTGTGAGGCAAAAGCACCAGGTAACCTATAAAAGAAAACCTATCACACCAACAGCAGATTTCTCAACAGAAACCCTACAAGTTATAAGGGATTGGGGTCCTATCTTTAGCCTCATGAAACAAAATAATTATCAGCCACGAATTTTGTATCCAGTTAAACTAAGTTTCATAAACTAAGGAAAGATAGTCTTTTTCAGACAAAAAAATGCTGAGAGAATTCACCACTACCAAGCCAGCACTAAAAGAGCTGCTAAACAAAACTTCAAAATACACCAAAATAAAACCTTAATAGTACCTCACATCTCAATACTAATGTTGAATGTAAATGGCCTAAATGCTCCATTTAAAACACACAGAACGGCAGAGTGGGTAAGAATTCACCAACCAGGTATCTGCTGTCTTCAAGAGACTCACCTAACACACAAAGACTCATATAAACTTAAGGTAAAGGGGTGGCAAAAGATATTCTATGCAAATGGACACCAAAAGCAAGCAGGGGTAGCTATTCTTATATCAGACAAAACAGACCTTAAAGCAACAACAGTTGAAAAAGACAAAGAGGGATATTATATAATGATAAAGGAACTAGCACAACAGGAAAATATTACAATCCTAAATATATATGTACCTAACTTTGGAACTCCCAAATTTATAAAATAATTACTACTAGACCTAAGAAATGAGATAGATGGCCACACAATAATAGTGGAGGACTTTAATACTCAACTGACAGCACTAGACAGGTCATCAAGACAGAAAGTCAACAAAGAAACAACGGACTTAAACTATACCCCAGAACAAATGAACTTACCAAATATTTATAGGACATTCTACCCAACAACTACAAGATATACATTCTATTCATCAGCACATGGAATATTCTCCAAGATAGCCACAAAACAAGTTTTAACAAATTTAAGAAAATCAAAATTATATCAAGTACTCCTCCAAACCACAGTGGAATAAAATTGGAAATCAACTCCAAAAGGACCCCTCAAGACCATGAAAATACATGAAAATTAAGTAAGCTATTCCTGAATGATAGTTGAGTCAACAATGAAATCAAGATAGAAGTTTAAAAATGCTTTGAGGCCAGGCACGGTGGCTCACACCTGTAATCCCAGCACTTTGGGAGGCCAAGGCAGGCAGATCACAAGGTCAGGAGATTGAAACCATCCTGGCTAACATGGTGAAACCCCATCTCTACTAAAAATACAAAAAATTAGCCAGGCATGGTGGCAGACACCTGTAGTCCCAGCTACTCAGGAGGCAGGAGAATGCTGTGAATCTGGGAGGCAGAGCCTGCAGTGAGCCGAGATAGCACAACTGCACTCCAGCCTGGGTGACGCAGCAAGACTCTGTCTCAAAATAAATAAATAAATAAAATGCTTTGAACTGAATGATAACAGTGACACAACCTATCAAAACCTCTGGAATACAGCAAAAGCAGTGCTAAGAGGAAAGTTGATATCATTAAATGCCTACATCAAAAGGTCTGAACGAACACAAACAGACAATCTAAGGTCATATCCCAAGGAACTAGAGAAACAAGAACAAACAAAATCCAAACCCAGCAGACGAAATGAAATAATCAAGATCAGACCAGATTTAACGAAATTGAAACAAAAAAATACAAAAGATAAATGAAACAAAAAGCTGGTTCTTTGAAAAGATAAACAAAATTGATAGACCACTAGTGAGATTAACAAACAAGAGAGAATATCAAAATAAGCTCAATCAGAAATGAAATGGGAGATATTACAACCGATACCACAGAAATACAAAAGATCATTCAAGGCTACATAGACACCTTTACATGCACAAACTAGAAAACTTAGACGAGACAGATAAATTCCTGGAAATATACAACCCTCCTAGATTAAACCAGGAAGAAATAGAAACTCTGAACAGACCAATAACAAGCAGCAAGATTGAAATGGTAACAAAAAAATCACCAACAAAAAAAAGTCCAGGACCAGATGGATACATAGCTGAATTCTATTAGACATTCAAAGATCAATTGGTACCAATTGTATTGAAACTACTCCAAAAAATAGAGAAAGAAGATAAATCGTTTTATGAAGCCAGTATCACCCTAATACCAAAACCAGGAAAGGACATAACAAAAAAAGAAAACTACAGACAGATATCCCTCATGAACATAGACACAGAAATCCTCAACAAAATACTAGTTAACTGAATCTAACAGCATATCAAAAAGATAATCCACCATGATCAAGTGGGTTTCATACCAGGGGTGCAGGGATAGTTTAACATACACAATAAATGTGATACACCAAATAAACAGAATTTAAAACAAATCACATGATCATCTCAATAGATGCAGAAAAAACATTTGACAAAATCCAACAGCACTTTGTGATTAAAACCCTCAGCAAAACTGGCATAGAAGGGATGTATCTTAACTTAATAAAAGCCATCTATAATAAATCCAAAACCAACATTATACTGAATAGGGAAAAGTTTAAAGCATTCCCCCTGAGAACTGGAACAAGACAAGGTTCCCACTTTCACCACTTCTATTGAACATAGTACAGGAAGTCCTAGCCAAAGCAATCAGACAAGAAAAAGAAATAAAGGGCATCCAAATTGGTAAAGAGGAAGTCAAACTGTCACTGTTCATTGATGATATGATCATATACCTAGAAAACCCTAAATACTTATCCAAAAAGCTCCTAGATCTGATAAATAAATTGACTAAAGTTTCAGAACACAAAATCAATGTATACAAATCCATAGCACTGCTATACACCAACAGTGACCAAACTGAGAATCAAATCAAGAACTCAACCACTTTTACAATAGCTGCAAAAATAAAAATAAAAATAAAATACTTAGAAATATACCTAACAAGCAGGTGAAATAATTCTACAAGAAAAACTACAAAACATTGCTGAAGGAAATCACAGACGACACAAACAAATGGAAACACAACCCATGCTCATGGATGGATAGAATCAATATTGTGAAAATGACCATACTGCCAAAAGCAATCTCTGATTCAATGCAATTCCCATCAAAATATTATACCATCATCATTCTTCACAGAACTAGAAAAGCAATTCTAAAATTTATATGGAACCAAAAAAGAACCTGCAGAGCCAATGCAAGACTAAGAAAAATAACAAATCTGGAGGCATCACATTTCCTGACTTCAAACTATACTATAAGGCTACAGTCACCAAAACAGCATGGTAGTGATATAAAAATATGCACTTAGACCAATGGAACAGAATAGAGAACCCAGAAATGAACCCAAATACTTACAGCCAACTGATCTTTGACAAAGCAAACAAAAACATAAAGTGGGGAAAGTATACCCTATTCAACAAATAGTGCTGGGATAATTGGCAAGCCACATGTATTAGGTTGGTACAAATGTAATTGCAGTTGTTGCCATTAAAAAGTACTGGCAAAAACCACAATTATGTTTGTAGCAACTTAATAGAAGAATGGAACTAGATCCTCATCTCTCACCTTACACAAAAATCAATTCAAGATAGATCAAAGACTTAAACGTAAGACTTGAAGCCATAAAAATTCTAGAAGACAACATCAGAAAAACTCTTTTAGACATTGGCTTAGGCAAAGACTTCACGACCAAGCACCCAAAAGCAAATGCAACAAAAGCAATGATAAATAGATGGAACTTAAACTAAAAAGCTTCTTCACAGCAAAAGAAATAATCAGCAGAGTAAACAACCAGATATTGATCATCAAGACAGATGGGAGGCAGGGCTAGATTGCAGCTCTGTACAGATAAGTGTGAGGAGGCTCACACTGTGAATTTTAGCTTCAAATTAACTGCAAGAATAAAGCATCATACCCGAGAGGACCCACATACCCTCTGAAGGAAGCAGACTGATCCTGCAGGACCCAGAAGACACCCCAAATACTGTGAGTGCCCCAACTGCAGAAGTGAGAAAGGGACATCCACCTCTCCCAAATACACACCCCCACTACGGAAACTGAAAGTCTGTTTGCAGGAAAAGTTTCTGACTTTACCTGGAGCTGAGTCAATTCGGAGAGCAGAGTGAAATACAGGGGTACAGGAAGCAGCAGAAAGGACCTGAGAGCTCACTGGGTCCCCAAGCAGGCCATTCCTGCTAGCAACACAGGGATTCATCAGGAGGGCGACCAGAGGAGCAGGGAGTAAAACTCCATAGGGACAAGGAAATCTCTAGTTGAACTTTGTAACAATTTGAATGGGGCAAGAAGCCTGCTGGCCAGAACTCGGGAGAGGGCATGAATCCCGTGTGCAGATTTCACAGCTGGGGGAAGAACCAACCCCAGCTGGGAGGCAGGTAGCCTGGGGCAAGCTTTCAAGCCCCTCTCCCTCACTGCCTAGAAATGGGCTGTGGGCTGTTGTGGGGGTGGGGGCATAGTTGGAGTGAGACTGGCCCTTCAGTTTGAGTGGGAGCTGGGTGAGACCTGTGACTGCTGGCTTTCCCCCACTTTCCTGACAACCTGCATGACTCAGCAGAGGCAGCCATAATCCTTCTAGGTACACAACTCCAGGGACCTGGGAATCTCACCTCCATCCCCAACAGCAGCAGCAGCAGCAAGATCTACCCAAGGAGAGTCTCAGCTCAGACATGCCTAGCCCAGCCCGCACCTGATGGTCCTTCCCTACCCACCCTAGTAGTGGAAGACAAAAGGCATATAATCTTGGGAGTTTTAGGACCCCGCCCACTGCCAGTCCCTCTACAACCCCCAGTGCCAGCCCGGAGCCAGGTAGACTCGTTGGGTGGCTAGACCCAGAAGAGAGACAACAATCACTGCAGTTCAACTTACAGGAAGCCACAACCATAGGAAAACGGGGAGAGTGCTACATCAAGGGAACACCCCATGGGACAAAAAAATCTGAACAACAGCCTTCAGCCCTAGACCTTCCCTCTGACAGAGACTACCCAAATGAGAAGGATCCAGAAAACCAACCCTGGTAATATAACAAAACAAGGCTTTTCAACACCCTGAAAAAATCACACTAGTTCACCAGCAATGGATCCAAACCAAGAAGAAACCCATGATTTACTGGAAAAGAATTCAGTTTAGTTATTAAACTAATCAGGGAGGCACTAGAGAAAAAGGCAAAGCCCAATGCAAGGAAATCCAAAAAAATGATACAAGAAGTTAAGGGAGCAATATTCATGGAAATAGATAGCTTAAAGAAAAAACAATAAAAATTTCAGGAAACTTTGGACACTTTTAGAAATGTGAAATGCTCTGGAAAGTCTCAGCAATAGAATTGAACAAGTAGAAGAAAGAAATTCAGAGCTCAAAGAAAAGGTCTTCAAATTAACCCAGTCCAACGAAGACAAAGAAAAAAGAATAAGAAAATATGAACAAAGCCTCCAAGAAGTCTGGGATTATGTTAAATGATCAAACCTCAGAATAATTGGTGCTCCTGAGGAAGAAGAGACTTCAAAAAGCTTGGAAAATATACTTGGGGGAATAATCGAGGAAAACTTCCCCAGCCTTGCTAGAGACCTAGACATTCAAATACAAGAAGCACAAAGAACACCTGGGAAATTAGTCACAAAAAGATCATCACCTAGGTACATTGTCATCATGTTAACCAAAGTTAAGACAAAGGAAACTGTTAAGAGCTGTGAGACAGAAGCACCAGGTAACCTGACAAAACTATCAGATTAACAGCAGATTCCTCAGCAGAAACCTTAGAAGCTGGGAGGGATTGGGTCTCTATCTTCAGCCTCCTCAAACAAAACAATTATCAGCCAAGGATTTTGTATCTAGCAAAATGAAGCATCATATATGAAGGAAAAATATAGTCATTTTCAGACAAACAAATGCTGAGAGAATTCACCATTACCAACACAACTACAAGAACTGCTAAAAGGAGCTCTAAATCTGGAAACACAACAAAACAGAACCTCTTTAAAGCACAAATCACACAGGACCTATAAAACAAAAGTACAAGTTAAAAAGCAAAACCAAAAAACAAAAAAGCCAAACCACACAGGCAACAAAGTGCATGATAAATGCAATGGTACCTCATATTTCAATACTAATATTGAATGTAACGGCCTAAACGCTCCACTTAAAAGACGCAGAACCACAGAATGGACAAGAATTCACCAACCAATCTGCTGCCTCAGGAGACTCACCCAACACATAAGGACTCACATAAACTTAAAGGGGTGGAAAACGGAATTTCATGAGAATGGACACCAAAAGTGAACAGGGATAACTATTCTTATACCAGACAAAACAAACTTTAAAGCAAGAGCAGTTAAAAGTGACAAAAAGGGACATTATATAATGGTAAAAGGACTTGTCCCACAGGAAAACATCACAATCTTAAACATATAGGCACCTAACACTGGACTCCCAAATTTATAAAACAATTACTAAAAAATGAGATAGACAGCAACACAATAATAGTGGGGAACTTCAATACACTACTGACAGCACTAGACAGGTCATCAAGACAGAAAGTCAACAAAGAAACAATGAATTTAAACTATGCCTTGGAACAAATGGACTTAACAGATATATATAGAACATTTCATCCAACAACTGCAGAATATATATTCTATTCAACAGTGCATGGAACATTCTCCAAGATAGACCATATGATAGGCCATAAAATGAGCCTCAATAAATTTAAGAAAATTGAAATTATATCAAGCACTCTCTCAGACTACAGTGGAATAAAACTGGATATCAACTCTAAAAGGAACCTTCAAAACCATGGAAACTAAATAACCTGCTCCTGAATGAGCATTGGGTCAAAAATGAAATCAAGATGGAAATTAAAAATTGTTTGAACCGAATGACAATAATGACACAATCTACAAAACCTCCGGGATATAGCAAAGGTGGTGTTAAGAGGAAAGTTCATAGTCCTAAACACCTACATCAAAAAGACTGAAAGAGCACATTCTAAGGTTACACCTCAAGGAACTAGAGAAACAAGAACAAATCAAACACAAACCCAGCAGAAGAAAGGAAATAACCAAGATCAGAGCAGAACTAAATGAAATTGAAACAAACAAACAAAAAAATACAGAAGATAAATTAAACAAAAACTGGGTTCTTTGAAAGAATAAATAAAATTGATAGACCATTTGCAAGATTAACCAAGAAAAGAGGAGAGAAAATCCAAATAACCTCACTAAGAAATGAAACAGGAGATATTACAGCTGACACCACTGAAATAAAAAAGATCATTCAAGGCTACTATGAATATCTTTACTCACATAAACTAGAAAATCTAGAAAAGATGGATAAATTCCTGAGAAAATACAACCCTCCTAGCTTAAATTGGGAAGACTTAGATACCCTGAACAGACCAATAACAAGCTGCAAGATTGAAATGGTAATTTTAAAATTACCAACAAAAAATAGTGCAGGACCAGAGGTATTCACAGCAGAATTCTACCAGGCATCCAAAGAATTGGTACCAATCCTTTTGACACTATTTCACAAGATAGAGAAAGAAGGAACCCTCCCTAATATGTTCTGTGAAGCCAGTATCACCCTAATACCAAAACCAGGAAAGGACATAACAAAAAAAGAAAACTACAGGTTGATATCCTTGGTGAACATAGATGCTAAAATCCTTAACAAAATACTAGCTAACCAAATCCAACAACATATAAAAAAGATAATCCACCATGATCAAGTGGGTTTCATACAAGGGATGTAGGGATAGTTTAATATATTCAAGTCAATAAATGGGATACACCACATAAGCAAAATTCAAAACAAAAACCACATGATCATCTCAGCAGATGCAGAAAAAGCATTCAACAAAATCCAATATCCATTATGATTAAAACTCTCAGTAAAATCAGCATAATACAAGGGACATATCTTAATGTAATAAAAACCATCTATGACAAACCCACAGCCAACATAATACTGAATGGTGAAAAGTTGAAAGCATTCCCTCTGAGAACTGGAACAAGACAAGGATGCCCACTCTAACCACTCCTCTTCAACATAGTACTGGAAGTCCTAGGCAGAAGCAATCAGATAAGGGAAAGAACTTTAGGGCAAATAGGTAAAAAGGAAGTCAGACTGTCACTGTTTGAGGGCGATATGATCATTTACCTTGAAAACCCCAAAGACTCCTCCAGAAAACTCCTAAAACTGATAAAAGAATTCAGCAAAGTTTCCGGATACAAGATTAATATACATAAATCAGTAGCTCTTCTACACACCAACAGTGACCAAGCAGAGAATTAAATCAAGAATTCAGCCGGGCGCGGTGGCTCAAGCCTGTAATCCCAGCACTTTGGGAGGCTGAGACGGGCGGATCACGAGGTCAGGAGATGGAGACCATCCTGGCTAACACAGTGAAACCCCATCTCTACTAAAAAATACAAAAAACTAGCCGGGCGAGGTGGCAGGCGCCTGTAGTCCCAGCTACTCGGGAGGCTGAGGCAGGAGAATGGCGTAAACCCGGGAGGCAGAGCTTGCAGTGAGCTGAGATCCAGCCACTGCACTCCAGCCTGGGCGACAGAGCAAGACTCCGTCTCAAAAAAAAAAAAAAAAAAATTCAACCACTTTTAAAATAGCTGAAAAAACAAATACTTAGGAATATACCTAACCAAGAAGTCGAAAGACCTCTACAAGGAAAACTACAAAATACTGCTGAAATAAATCTTAGACAACACAAACAAATGGATACACATCCTATGCATATGAATGGGTAGAATCAATATTGTGAAAATGACCATACTGCCAAAAGCAATCTACAAATTCAACACGATCCCCATCAAAATACCACCATCATTCTTCACAGAATCAGAAAAAACAATTCTAAAATTCATATGGAACCAAAAAAGAGCTCACATTGCCAAAGCAATGCTAAGCAAAAAAGAACAAATCTGGAGACATTACACTACCTAATTTCAAACTATACTATAAGGCCATATTAACCAAAACAGTATGGTACTGGTATTAAAATAGGCACATAGACCAATGGAACAGAATAGAGAACCCAGAAATAAACCCAAATACTTATAGCAAACTGATCTTCGACAAAGCAAACAAAAACATAAAATGGGGAAAGGATACCCTTTGCAATAAATGGTGCTGGGATAATTGGTTAGCCACATGTAGAAGAATGAAACTGGATCCTCATCTCTCACCTTATACAAAAGTCAACTCAAGATGAATTAAGGACTTAAACCTAAGACCTGAAACTATAAAAATTCTAGAAGATAACATTGGAAAAACCCTTCTAGACGTTGGCTTAGGCAAGGATTTCATGATCAAGAACCCAGAAGCAAATGCAATAAAAACAAAGGTAGATAGATGGCACCTAATTAAACTAAAGAATTTTACATAGCAAAAGGGACAGTTAGCAGAGTAAACAGACAATCCACAGAGTGGGAAAAATTTTTCACAATCTATACATCTGACAAATGACTAATCTCCAGAATCTACAATGAACTAAACAAATCAGTAAGAAAAAAAACAAGCAATTCCATCAAAAAGTGAGCTAAGGACATGAATAGACAATTCTCAAAAGAAGATATACTAATGGCCAACAAACATATGAAAAAATGCTCAACATCACTAATGATCAGGGAAATGCAAATCAAACCCACAATGCAATACCACCTCTCCTGCAAGAATGACCATAATCAAAAAATCAAAAAACAGTAGATGCTGGCATGGATGCAGTGAACAGGGAACATTTCTGCAGGGCTGGTGGGAATGTAAACTAGTACAGCCACTATGGAAAACAGTGTGGAGATTCCTCAAAGAACTAAAAGTAGAACTACCATTTGATCCAGCAATCCTACTACTGGGTATCTACCCAGAGGAAAAGAAGTCATTATTCCAAAAAGATACTTGCACACGCATGTTTATAGCAACACAATTCACAATTGCAAAATCGTAGAACCAACCCAAATGCCTATCAATCAACAAGAGGATAAAGAAACTGTAGTGTATATATATATATACACACACATACACACACACACACACACACACACACACGACAGAATACTATACCATAAAAAGGAATAAATTAACAGCATTTGCAGTGACCTGGATGAGACTGGAGACTCTTATTCTAAGTGAAGTAACTCAGGAATGGAAACCCAAACATCATATATTCTCACTGATATGTGGATGCTAAGCTATGAGGACAGAAAGGCATAAGAATGACACAATGGACTTTGGGGACTTGGGGGGAAGTGTGGGATGTGGGTGAGGGATAAAAGACTACAAATACGGTGCAGTATATACTGCTCGGGTGATGGGTGCACCAAAATCTCACAAATCACCACTAAAGAACTTACTCATGTAACCAAATACCACCTGTACCCCAACAACCTATATAAAAATAAAATAATAATAAATTGTTTTAAAAAAACAGAAAATCCACAGAGTGGGAGAAAATCTTCACAAACTATTCATCTGACAAAGGACTAATATCCAAAATCTACAAGGAACTCATATAAGGAAATCAGCAAGAAAAACAAATAATCTCATAAAAGAGTGGGCTAAGGACATGAAGAAACTTTCTCAAAAGAGGATATATAAATGGCCAACAAACATAAAAAAAATGCTCAACATCACTAATGATCAGGGAAATGCAAATCAAAACCACAATGAGATACCATCTTACTCCTCCAAGAATGGCAATAGTTTAAAAATAAAAAAATAATAGATGTTGGTGTGGATGTGGTGAAAAGGGAACACTTTTACACTGCTGATGGGAATGCAAACTAATACAACCACTATGGCAAACAGTATGGAGATTGCTTAAAGAACGACCCATGATTTGATTCAGCAATCCCACTACTAGGTATCTACCCAGAGGAAAAGAAGTCATTATATGAAAAAGATACTTGCACATGCATGTTTATAGCAGCACAATTCGCAATTGCAAAAATACGGAACCAACCTAAATGCCCATCAATCAATGAGTGGATGAAGAAAATGTGAGATATATATATATATATATATATATATACACACACACCATGGAATACTACTCAGCCATAAAAAGGAACAAAATAATGGCATTTGCAGCAACCTGGATGGAATTGGAGACCATTATTATTATAAGTGAAGTAACTCAAGAATGGAAAACCAAATATTGTATGTTCTCACTTATAAGTGGGAGCTAAGCTATAAGGATGCAAAGGCATAAGAATGATGCAACGGACTTTGGGGATTCGGGAGGAAGTGTGGCGGGGGTGGTGAGGGATAAAAGACTACACATTGGGTACAGTATACACTGCTCAGGTCATGGGTGCTCCAAAATCTCAGAAATCACCACTAAAGAATTTATCCATGTAACAAAACACCACCTGTTCCCCAAAAACCTACTGAAATTTTAAAAAACCCTGATGTTGGCAAGATTATGGAGAAAAGGAAACACTTATATACTGTTGGTGGGACTGTAAATCTGTTCAGCCACTGTAGAAAGCATTTGGAGATTCCTCAAAAACTAAACACAGAATTACCATTCAACCCAGCAATCCCATTACTGGGTATGCACGAAAAGAAAAATAAATCATTCTATCAAAAAGACACCCACACTCATACGTTCATTACAGCACTATTCACAATAGCAAAGACACAGAATTAACCCAGGTGCCCATCAATAGTGGGATAAAGAAAATGTGGTACACATAAAAACCCTAGAAGAAAACCTAGGTAGTACCATTCAGGACATAGGCATGGGCAAGGACTTCGTGTCTAAAACACCAAAAGCAACGGCAGCAAAAGCCAAAATTGACAAATGGGATCTAATTAAACTAAAGAGCTTCTGCACAGCAAAA
>NW_012114544.1:2449209-2481662 GCF_000951035.1 Colobus angolensis palliatus | reverse complement strand
ACAAGTATACATATGTAACAAACCTGCATGTTATGCACATGTACCCTAGAACTTAAAGTATAATAAAAAAAAAAAAAAGAAAATGTGGTACATACACACCATGGACTACTCCACAGACATAAAAAGAATGAAATCATGTTTTTTGCAGCAACATGAATGCAGCTGGAGGCCACTATCCTAAGTGAAGTAACATATAAGCAGAAAACCAAATACCACATGATCTCATTCATATGTGGTAGATAAGCATTGGGCATACTCAGACATAACAACAGGAACAATAGACATTGGGAACTCAAAAGTGGGATGGGGGGGAAAAGGGTTGAAACAGTACCGATCAGGTACTATGTTCACTATTTGGGCAAAAAGGTCATTAGAAGCCCAAACCCTAGCATCACACAATATACCCTTATAATGAACCTGTGCATGTACCCCATGAACCTAAACTCAAAAATCAAAAACGAGTATTTGGATCAATTTTTTAAAAAGCAAATAAAAAATAAAAGTTGTGTTTGGACAAGATGAGTAAGGAAGGGAAGGGTACCTCTGGGGAATATGGCACAGTGTAATCATTATAACAGAGGTAGTGTTAGAGTGTTATCACTATAACAGAAGTAGAAGATGGTAAAAGGAGTTGGCAACATTCCTCTCCACCAAGGATGGTCTGAAGTATGGAAATATTAGGAGGAAAATGAGGTCTAAGAAGACTGGGTGAGAAAATAGCAAAGATCATCAAGCAACTTTAACTCAAAACTCTAAGCCAGACACATTTCTAATGCAAGGAAATAAAAAGACTTCCAGGTTTGAGCTCAGACCATCATTAATAACCTTGTGAGGAACCACAATCTGTAGAAGAAAGGCCAGAATACTGCTCCAATTTTCAGAGTTGCTCTTTCCAGAAATAATGATCCACTGCGCTTGACATAAGTCCTCAGAAAATTCTACAATGGATAATTTTATATGACTTTTGAAAACAATTATGTTACAGACAAAGCATAAACATTATCAACTTGACACAGTGAAGGCAAAATTACAGCTGAGAAAAAAGAGAAGGTGACGAGGCATGTAAAAAGTGGCAGAAAGGACAGGAATATGAATGCCTTTATCCTACAAAGTGGATGGTCAAGAGATTATGTTCATAGCTGATTGAACAAAAAAGAAGGGTTTAAGTACATTATTCTGAGTTACAAAAGTTAACTTTAGAAGAACTAAAAACAGTGATATTATATTACAAAAAAGAAGAGAGATGAGCAAACTTCTCATCTATAATAGTTTCTACAATGGATGAACCAAGAATTCATAGTAAGCATGTTTTTAGAGGTATAGGCATTACTACCAAAAGAATTAAAAGTAGAACTGGTTAAAGGTGAGGATTTCTGAGAAGGGAGGAGTAGGACAGAATAGTGATTCTTTTCAATATAAGCCCTTCCACAGTACGTAATGCTTTAAACCATGTTTATGAATCACATCATTTTTCAAATGTACACGAGTAGTTCAGAAAAAGTTGCTATTTATCTCTAGACCCCTTATATGCTCACCAAGAATAATTCATGCTACACTAGCCTGGATAGGAGAGGTGCTTTGTGGAAATAGATCTTTCTTTTTCTCCACCTCACACAGTATTCAGAATACAATATACATCCAACAACTATCTCTTGAATGAATTAATGAATGAAGAAATGACATCTCAATGTCAGCCTAAGTCTCAAATGATGTCTTTGTTTGTGCAATGAAGGAATGTGGGTGGAGGAGGGTACAGTGGGGTGAGTTTTTTGGATGCGCCTTAGTCTTTCCAATCCAAAAGCCCTGAAGTCAGGCACTGGCGGTAATTCTAGATCTCTCCCAGTGATCAACAGCAGCCTCTGAATCACTGTTACCAAAACCTGCCAGCAACCACGCTCAGCACTGGCCACAGAGACGTCATCCTCCCTGTGCCCAGATATGACCCTAGCTTCAAAAGAGCATCCAAGTACTGATGGGTAGTTTTCCCTCTGTACGTGTTAGGATCTATTAAACCATCCAAACTCCAAAAGGAGACTTGGAGTATATCTTTTAAACAACATGAAAACATTATTTTGTGTGAAGCTTGCTTTTAAATACTGTGGCTTCTTGTTTGTAATTTAGCAACTAATCTGGCTTTGAGTTTCTTTGCTGCCAGAACATCTTGAAACTAGATTTCCATAGATAAAATGGACCACTCAGAGAGTTAAGTCAAGAGATAAAACAGTGCATCCAAATTCAGAGCAGAGTGAATTAATTTTCCAGGTCTAGCTGGTTTTTGAATACATAACTTTGCTTAAGAAAATTCCCCAATATTTGGTTCTTTTTTTTTTTTTTTTTTTTGGAGTCTCACTGTGTTGCCCAGGCCGGAGTGCAGTGGCACAATCTTGGCTCACTGCAAGCTCTGCCTCCCAAAGTGGTGGGATTCCAGGCTGCCGCGCTCATTTCTTTTTTTTTTTTTTTTTTTTTTTTTAATAAGGACCAGGTTAGGGGGAGGAAAGAATGCCATTGGTCCTGAAAGTAACTGATTAATTCTTCTTGGGTTTTGTTCAGGTTTGTTTGTTTGTTTGATTATTTGTTTATTTGCTTGTTTGTGATGGATTTCGCTGTTACCCAGGCTGGAGTGCAGTAGTGCAATCTCAGCTCAGCTCACTGTAACCTCCGCCTCCTGGGTTCAAGTGATTCTCCTGCCTCAGACTCCCAAGTAGTTGGGATTACAGGCTACTTTTTGTATTTTTAGTAGACATGCAGTTTCGCCATGTTGGCCAGGCTGGTCTTGAACTCCTGACCTCAGGTGATCCAACCACCTCAGCCTCCCAAAGTACTGGGATTACAGGCATGAGCCACTATGCCCAGCCTGATTCATTCTTTTTAATGCTAGGTGAACCCACAATTTTAGTCACAAAAGAAAGCTTTGGAAATAATTGATGAAATAACCTTAAATATACCTTTGTTTGATATAGGACAATGTGTTGGCTGATAACTTGAAATTTTTCTTACACCTAAATGTAGCACTTTCCATTTAAATGTAATATGCTAGGAATATGCGTGAAAGAAAATTTAAGGCCTTTGAGTTCCCATGGAGGAAGTCGTTTTTGAAATGAGTTTTGAGAGATGAACAAGATTTCACCAGGTAGAGTCTAGAATGGGAAATCATTTCAGGAAAAAAATAATGTGGAAATTTAAAAATAAATGTAATTTCTGACAGGTCTGTCAGAATGTCATTTCTGAAGTAAAAAGTAAGTTAACACAAATGCTTTCTCTCAAATAGCTCAGCTATTCCCTGCCCTGAGCCTCCCTTACCATCCTTCCCACCGTTCTCCCTCTCTGCTGTCCGCCCATTACCCCTCCGTGAAACAAACAGAGCACATCAAACTGGAAGGCAGTGATGATGAGACAGGGAGCCCCACTTGACAGCAGCAAAGCTGAACAGCTCTTTAAAGCCAGACTCGAAAGCTCTGCCATTTGAGTCTTCATGTCATTTCATGATAAACGATCCTTTCCCAACAGTTTGCCACTGCTGTTAAACAGGGGTCCTAACAGGGCCCTCCCATCTGCACTCTACCTTTGTAATTAGACGTTTGGTCTCTGTGCATGTATTTCATGGGTGACTCACTTATAAGCTAAGTGATAAGTAACCAAATTACAAGGCTATAAATATATCAACTGCTGCCTGGGAGAAAGCCTGAGTGGTTTCGTTTATGAAGTCAGCAGTATTCTGACAATTGATTCTTACAACAGAGCTTAGTTTTCTTTTCCTCCCTCCCCCACCTCACTTAGGTAATTTGATATTGTATATGTCTCCAATTATAAATCACAGTGAATTATTGGAAAAAGGTAACTTGGGCCTGAACAATTTTAATTAGAGCAACATTTTGTATTCATAAGAAGCCTTAGCTGGACAATTTCCAAAGAATCTACATCCACCCAAAACATTTGGAAACAGGCAAGAACTCTTGGTATGTAAAGCAAATCTGGCCTTCACCAACTGACTTGCTGTCTTGGTACCATCATTGTGTTTTATCTGTCCAAATGGGTGCCAGTTACTAAATTTTAGAAAGAAATATATTAGGTAAGAGTCCCCAGAGTGTGATTTCACATGTCAAAAGGACAAAAGTTGATGATAATCATTATTATAATGAAGACAACTAACACTGAATGGAAACTTACAGTCAACACTTTCCCTGTTTCTACTGTCTAGTTTACCCTCCACACTGACAACAGAACTTTTTAAAAAATTATCATTTTAATAATATAAGGATAGGGTCTCACTATATTGCCCAGGCTGGTCTCAAATTCCTGGACTCATGTGATCTTCCCACCTTGGCCTCCCAAAATGCTGAGGTTACAGGTGTAAGCCACTGTGCCCAGCCAGCAGAGCTATTTTTCTTTAACTTTTAAACATTGTCCTTCTTCTGCCTAAAAACTTCTGTTAGCATAAAGACTGAGCAATTAATCTTAACTCCTCATGTACTATTATTTGTCATGTTGTAGTTCCATCTCCTCCTTGAGAGTAAGAGCATGTTTTACCCATCTTTGTATTCCAAGCACCTACCATAGACCCTGACACAAAATTGGTGCTTATCAAACATTTCTGTTGAACTACAAACTGAACCTCATTAAACAAGAGATCTGATCTCATGTGAATACACACACACACACACACATATATATATACATATGTTTTCTATGAATTTCTGGTTGTTTGAAACTTAAAATTGAAACTCCTCAATGTGACATAGGGAACTTTTTGCAGTCTGATTCCGATCTTCCCTTCTGGCATCATCCCCTACCCCTCCACCTGAGCACCATATTTGTGGTCAGCTTCTCTGATGTTACGGCAAAGAGTTGTTCTTCTCCTAGGCCTATTGTCTTTTTAATATTCAGTTAAATATGGAACAAATGATCTCACTTTATGGAAACTGAGTCTTGAGGCAGCATCAATAAAAGTCAGAAGCAGAGACAAGAGTGAATTGTGGAATACAGGGAGCAAAAGCCAGAAAACAAAGACACTGTTAAAGAATGGGAGAGAAAATTCAGACTCGAATTATTTTTTTTTCTAAAAGCTAGAACATGACTATGGGTAATGTTTACCTATGCATGGGATAAAGAAGAAAGGGATGCATTTCGCCTTGAGAGATAAAAAAAAATTAGAAAGTTGGTCCCAAGTTTATGATAACCCCTAGAACAGAACTAGGTGTTAGGAAATATATGCAGAGTTCCTCATGAAGTAAGTTATTTTTTTGGTGACGATGAGTCAGTACAAAGTCACCACAATTGTCCCATGCTCCATGTTTGCTATCACCCTTGTTACAAACACCTCAGTCTCTGTTGAGCCTATCATCAGACAGAACAAGGAAGGTGGGTGTCATGAACAGGTAACAGACAACAGCTGGGCTCTATCAGTAGGGTCAGGGCTGCAAGGCTTCCAGGGGACATACAAACAGATGAGATGCTGAGAAACTTCACCTCCCAAGGTTGAACAAGATCATCAGAAGTCAATATTTGCAGCGAGTTTTACAGCTGATTCTTCAGGCCTTACCATAGCAACCTCACCAAGGAAACAGAAGCCTAAATGGCCAAATGACTTGTTGGGAACATGTGGCAAATCAGTAGGATAAAGGCATTTCCCTCAGTCAGTTTGGTGCTTAGTCCTTCAAACCATATTGTCTCTCCTTTTAAATATGTCTCTGCTCTATGGATTAAAAAATCTTGGAAACTTGAGATGATGTGCTTGCTAATTAAGAATGTTTCCATTTCTCTGGATTGCCCCCTCTTAAATCTTTTCATGGGAAAGCTATAACAAACCCCTCTTTATTACTAAATAGGACTGGCCCAATGAGGTCAGCTGCTCCAAGGAAACTGTCTCTGCTTATAACAGAGACTTGACTGCAGTACAGCAATTCTCTCCTGCAGAGAAAGTGGAATTAAGACCAAAAGAGGAAGGAGCTAGATGCAAAATTCAATCTGAACTTCCTTTGAGGCAAATTGCATTTATCTCTCTAGATGTATTCAAGAGGGGGATAGCATTAACATATCTATAGGACTGTATAATTTTTTAGCTAAATAATGAAACTGAGGCCCAAAGATATAACACAGCAAATTATTAGCAGAGCTCTGACCAGAACTCAGAGTCCTATGGCCACTTTCACTGCAAGAGGAGGCAGAGCAGAGAGTGTGGTTTCCTGGCCGGAATCCTGGCTCTGCAGCTTACCAGCTGTGTGACCTTGGGTAGGTTTCTTGAAGCCTGTACTACATTTTCATGTCTGTAAAACAGTAGTGATGGGTCCTCCCCTGAGGTTGTTGTAGGATTTAAATTAGTGACTACGTGATCAGTGCTTACAACAGCGCTTGGAACTTAGAAAGCAATTACTGTTAGCCTCATTTTGACTTAGGATCATTTCAAAACATTTCAAACAACACACCAAAAACACTGAAAGCAGAAGGAGGGAAACACCATGGAGCTGGAAAGCAAGCTCTTCATATAAAGCCCTTACCCATCCAGGCACACTCTGTGATCCTTTAAAGCAGGCTACACTATCTTTTCCTGTTTCTAGTTTTTTGCCAACTGGAGCTAAATACTTCTTTTTTTAACTTTTTAAAACTATGATCCTAGGTTGCATCTTCTCAGCAATAACTTACTGGTCATGACACTCTGTACAAAATTCTCTCTCACCCAGTAGAGTGAGGAGTTCTCCACTGAAGCAGCACAGTTCTTCACTCTCTCTCATCTCCCCAAGCCTGTCCCCCTCGGGGTGTGATGAACCTTGAGTTCAGTCATATACCCTGATCTCATGTTGGCATGGAAAGGAAACAGTGTTATTCTGAGTGACTGTGAATGAATGAAGGTGAGTGGTGCTCCCTCCCTGAGAGAAGCTGCTCCCTCAGGAAAGCTTAGGAGCCCTAAGGAGGCTCACACATGAACAGACAAAGTCTTAGAGGGACATGGTGGATTCCTGCAGTGACCTCAAGAAGGAAGTGTCTGGATATTTCTAACATTGTATATTAAGGAGTTGGGGTGGTACTGGTATAAATTCGAGAAATGCTAAGGAGTGATTGAAATAGGGGGAAATCGAGAAGCAAAATGAACAAAATGCCTGATATGTCCACGTGCCAGTGAGGAGGTGAGGTGTGAGAAGTCTGTCACAGTAGCCAATAAACCGTGAGGGCCAAAATGTTTGGCTTGAATAACTTAGAATCTGCTCCCTGCCTGCAGCAGAGCTTGGCAGTGAGTCACCAAATCCAGCAACAGAATTTCTTTTTCAGGAGCCACAGACAGTTCATTTACATACACACACACACACACACACACACACACACACACACACACACTTATAGATATACCCTTTATCAGCAAGGAGACAAATATGGCATTTCTTAGTATATTTCCAAAACTGTGTACATCATTGACAGTGATCAGGACCTATTTGCCAATAAATCAAAAGGTTTTTTGAAGCATTTTTTAAATTCTACTAAAAAAAAAAAAATGCCACATGTGTTCTGATAATTTCTTCTATCCCCTCCTTTTGTTAAAAGTGAAACAAAAACACAAGTACATAACCAAAATGTTAACAGTGGCTATCTCTGAGTTGCACAATTATAAGTTAATTTTTTCCTCTTTTTTTTTGCTGATTATATTTTCTAATTTATCTTCCATAAACATATATTATTTTTCTAGTATTTAAAATAAGTTAAGGATAGAAACAGAGTGAGCAAAAGCAAAAAATTTCCAGAGAGCAGTCTTGCTATTTTATGATGTTCCTTCAAATGACACCCCCTTGAACCAACAAGTACCAACAATAATATTCTTGAGAAAGGGCAAGACCACCACAGAAAAGCAAAAGGGATGAAGAACACAGGGGAATCACAGAGATGATTTCACAGTCTTGCAGAAACGCTAAAACCTGCATAGTGACTGTACTGAGCAAAATGTCACACTGAGAAGGCTCTGTGGGACATTAGCGTCTATCAGGTCCATGAGCAGTAGGACCCCCCAAACAATTGCAGGTCCCAAGCAGGCTTTGCAACTCAGTTAGAACTTTCCTTTTTGCAAAGGTATTCCCAGTCTACACATTGCACATGTGTTTAAGTGCTAATTAATTGAGTGTAAATAGAGGAGAAATCCATGTAATTCAAGCTAATGCTATCTGCTAATGTCATTTTTCAAATTGAAGCCCATTTGGTTCTAGGTATCAGACAGACTACAAAGTAATCATGCACTCCCAAAAACCCCATTGAAGAAGCTCACCTGGGTTTCAGGTAACATCTTTCTCACCTCCACCTGGTGCCTTTGATATTGAGGAAACCACAATATCAGAAACTCTGATCTTTCCTTTTAAAAATGCAATTATTGATGGACAAACCTTCCCAAGGATTGGCATTCAATTCAGAATCATCAGTTCCTATAAACTACAAGTATTTTACATGCACTGGAGATCACACCAGCTTCAGTTGTCATGTCCCAGGGTGTTTACTGTGCCAGAGGTGACCAGCAACCTCGCGTTGGCTAGTCATTTCAACGTACAAGTCATAGCTCAGGCATGCCCCAACCCAAGGCAGCGGGGTGTCAGTGGAAGAGGCTAAGATTCAAGCAAGAGAAGGGCTGGTCCCTAAGGAAGGAAGGGAGGTTGGGTTGAGAGACCCCAGTCCAATGAGCAGTATTTGAAGTGGAAAAAGCACATTTGGGCTCACATCAAGAGTCATATCTCAGGGAATCCAGTGTCAGGAACAGGTGAGGGACAACAGTTGGGCATAAGTAAAAGTTTACCTGCAACCAACACCCAACCTACATGGCATTGCCAGTAACTGCATCTCTATTTGAATCATCCACCTGGTATTCAAGTTCACATAAGCCCTTAACTATCTCCACAGGGTTTGTAATTAGACTCCTCAATCCCAGTCCTGGAGCTCAATAGGCAGCCCCCCTTACACTACATGCCAGCTGTTGTCATGCATTGCAGCTTTCTCCCAGACTTCCATATTATGGCTCCATTACATACGGCCACAGGGTGAGGAAGGGGCATCTGACAGGTATGTGAGGCCCACACTATGTGACCTCGGGCAAGTTACTTTTGTAAACTTCAGTTTTCTTATCCAGAAAATGGGAGCAATAGAGTTCCTTCATCTTAGGGTTGTTATGAGGATTAAATGAGATAATGAATGCAAAGAATGCCTGCCACGTGGTAAGTGCCCAATAAAAACAGGATGGAGGATGGATCTTCTTAACCCTGGCCACATGCCTGGAACCCAAGCTACCACAGTGGTTCTCAACCAGGGGTGATTTTGCTGGTTGCATTAACTGACAGGGGCTGTAGGGCTACTAACATCTAGTGAACAGAGGCCAGGGATGCCGCTCACCATCCTACAATGCACGGTGCAGCCCCGTAATAAAGAATTATCTTGTCCAAAATGTCAACAGCGCTGAGACTGAGAAACCCTGTCCTGCTAGTAGCTTCACCTGACTTCCTTCGGCCCATGTTGCTACTGTGTCCCCCAAGTTGGAGTGGCTTTGGGGGAAAACCTGACCCTTCCCAGGACTGGCCCATCCCACTGTTTCCTGAGCCCCCATTTGTGAGATTGTTTGTCAAAAGGCCACCAGGCTTTAGTGCCCTGACCTGAGTCCATAACAGCAGGGGACAGGCAGAATCACCAGGCCTCTCTGGCCAGAGACAGGCAAGAAACTGCCTCCTGCAGGGCTGTGGCAAACAGCCACATGAAAACAGGCGCAGCAGTCAGTGGAACGTTCCACCCAAACTGGCTCCACACCAGGCCCAGACCATGAGTCACCACCACATGCTGCCGCCTCTCGCCGCGACCTTTCTTTATCCCTTCATTAGCCATAAATCTTTAGGAGCAAAACAGCAGAGAACAGACTGGGAAGGCCCTGGCAGAATATCACACCAGGCAAATGCCCAAATCAAAATTCAGAGTTAAATGCCCGGGCCCTGGATGAATGCCAATCACGGCAAACCAAGGCTCCCCCGAGCCATCCCTGCAAACCAGGGAAGTGGACAAACGGAACCTCCACTTTGACATAATTTAAACCATGTGACAACACTGGAGCATCCTCTCCAAGAGAAGAAACAGATGTGTTTAGCAATACCCAGATGGCTGGAGACAAACTGAAGAACCTGTGCAATGTTTGCCTGTAATTCAAGCTTGCACCAAAAGTCCCTGACTCCTCTAATGTCGAATGGAATTAATATTAAGTCTTTCATGCGGTGTTGTGAGAAACAATTGACACAAGTTATTAAGTAGTGCTTTGACTCAAAATAAAGCAAATTTGGATTTTTCGTTTCATTTTCTGGTTATTTGTTTCCTTTTCAGAAGCAAACCATAATGCTAGGGAAAAGGCTGGTGGAGGCAGCTCCTTCTACCAGAAACTTTACTCTGCCCAATCTCACCGCAATTGTCTTTCTCAACATGTAGTTTCTAAGCACCTGTGTTAGAAGCACCAAAAACAAGCAGATTCCTGGGCGCTACCAACAACCTACTGAATTGAAATGTTTGTGAATGAGGCTTTGGAAGGTGCCCTTTTAACAAGTTCCCTACTTGAGTTTTATACCCCTAAAGTTTCAGAACCTTTTAACAGTGAATAAACCCTGGGACAGCCCAGCCACTACCACTATTTCCAGTAGTAAGAAGACAGACTGGGTCCTCAGCTTGCTTCTGTCCTCTGCCAATGGCACCCCATCTTATGCAAGTGAAGCTTCCAGACAAGACACGACAGACCCAGAATGACTCATCTGAGCTAAACTGTCCACCCTCACACTGATGTTTATAATACTGACAGCAGCAAATTGCCATTTGTCCTTCTTAGTTTTGTAATTTCTTTCAACATTCTTAAAGTTAAAAGAGCCTGAGTGCTTCCCTTTCACAGCTGGATGCTGACTGCTCTGAGCAAACTCCCATCTCCATTGCTTGTTACCAGGGAACTCATGATAAATAAACAGATCTAACCTTAAATCAATCTCTCTTCTCCTCACTCCTTCCCTCACCCTTGAAAACTTTTTTGAGTATTTAATGTGTGCTCCAGACATTCACATACATTGTTCTTACAAAAGGTCTTGTGAGGAATTAGCTCCATTTTACAGATGAGGGAACTGAGCCACCAAGAGGCCAAGTAAGTAACAGAACTGCTGTTCAACTACGCTTTCTGATTCCAAACTCAATGCTCTTAATAGCTAAACTACACTGCCTCCTGCTGTCTCCAGGAAATGATAATTCAATGTAGCCACCAATTGACTGTGGTTGCCTAACTTTTAAAATCCTCTAACCATACCATTAGCAAGCACAAACAGGCAGACCAAGTAAAGTGGGATTATTTTATGACTACACGACCATCCAGTTTCATCAATTATGTTATGTAACTTCATGAACTTCTGGGATAATACCAACAACTCACATTTGTTAAGCACTTACTGCTGCAAGAAATTGTTCCAAGTGCTGAAAGTACTAGTTTAATCCTCGCAACCACTCTTGGAGGTGAGTGCTACCATTGTTCTCTCTTCACAGCTAAGAAGATGTAATACAGAAATGTTTGCTAAGGTATCTAAGGTCACACAGCTAGTAAGTACCTAAGTTGGGAATATACCCAGAAAATAAGGCTGCAAAGCCATATTAGTTAAAGTTAGTTAAAGTCTTAACTAATCCATTTTACTGTGTATTCCAGTGTTAACACAATGACAGTGTCAACACATCTATGCAAACAATGACGAGAGCGGGATACACTCTTCCTAGATCTTTCTGGTGCCTGAGAGAATTCACATTGTTTTGAACCATAGTTTCAGAAATGCTATAGAAAACGGAGACCCATAAAATGCTGAGCACATGGAAGATGAAAGCTCTAAAATGGTGTGGGATTCTGTCGTAAATACTCAGAAAGAGTTCAGGTCTGCAATGTGCTTTCAACTAAGGACAGGGAGAAGCTTTGTTATGATTATTACAATCTAATTTAAAGCTGAAGCCAGGCAGGAGGGAAAAAAAGAAAGAAAATAAACTCTGCACTAAAGCTGTCAGCCCAACTGTAGCCTCCAACTGTTTTAGTCACTAAAACCTCGTATTTAATGGTCACTTTTATAACAAACACTAAGAAAGAAATACAAAGCTCTAAATCAGACTTTATTTCTTTAAAAATGAACAGAAATCGCACTGGAGGGCTCGGGAAGGCCACTGAGAGACACTGACACCATGCTGCCCTTCCCGCTGGTGATGGTGACATCACCATCAAGCCAAACCTCTGGTCTAAGGTAGTCCAATAACCTTGAAGGGAATCCCAACTGTGTGTGCAGAGTCTAGATCATTCCCAACACCAAGTGACAGCAGCTTCTATCCATCTGGCCCAGACCTAGAGCTTCTACATTCCCATTTCAGAATGATCATCTTTCCCATTCATAATTTATTTAACATAGCATTATTGCCACAGGAAGTAAATACTGGGTGGCCGAAGTAAAAGTCTCCCATAAAACTCCTTAACAAATGGGAGCATTTATCTGCTAAGCCTCAAGGATGCAGTTTATCTTTGATTATATACGACATCTTTTAAATTCTTCGGCTCAGAAGAACATTCCAGAGATGCTACTATGGTCTGTCACTAATTGCAGAACCAAAAGAACAAATGCTGAGACCATATTTGGCCAGAAGATGTTTTCTAATATTTATGAGGTAGTGTGATCAAACTAAAATCTGGGAAACAACATTTCAGTACATGAGTAAACTCCTTATGCTTAAATCTCAGCCCCAGGGTTCCCTCCTCCCTGACTTTCCTAGGACAAGTTAGTCACTCCATCTTCTGGGTCCCACTGCATTCTCTTCATACCTCAGTGATGGCAAGGAGGATGTTGTGGTCTAATTATCCTTTTTCCCAAGGTCTGTCTCCCTTACTATCCACATGAAAGCTCCTAGAAGGAAAGGGTCAGTGCCTTATCATCTTAATGTCCTCAGCACTTAGCAGAACCGGCAAATAATAGGCAGTCAATAAATATTCAGTGAAGAAAAGAATGAGATCTAAAATGAGAGGGCAAAACCCAGCCGTTCAATTCAAAATGATTTTTTGTTGTTGTTGTTGTTTCAGAATTAGGGTCTCACTCTGTCACCCTGGCTGGTATGCAGTGGTACAATCATACCCCACTGCAGCCTCAAACTCCTGGGCTCAAGAGGTCCTCCTACTTCAGTCCCCTAAGTAGCTGGGACTACAGGCACCCGCCACCACATCTGGCTAATTTTTTATTTTATTATTATTTATTTATTTATGTTTAGAGACGGGGTCTCACTCTGTTGCCCAGGCTGGAAGACAGTGACACAATTATGGCTTACTTCAGCCTCAACCTTCCAGGCTCAAGCAATTCTCCCACCTTAGCCTACTGAGTAGCTAGGACTACAGGCAGGTACGACCATGCCCAGCTAATATTTTATGTTTTTGTCAGAGACAAGGTCTTGCTGTGTTGCCCAGGCTGGTCTTGAACACCTGGTCTCAAGCAATCCTCCTGCCCTAGCCTCAAAAAGTGCTAGGATGATCCACCATGCCTGGCCTCAAAACGATTATATCAATTAATCCTGTGGTACTGGGTCAATAATTTTGTGGCTCTATCTTCTGACTTGGCCTGTCTCTGGTTCTATTTCTGTTCAAGTGTAATCCTTTTTTTTTTTTTTTTTTTTTTTTGAGATGGAGTCTCATTCACTCGTCACCCAAGCTGGAGTGCAGTGGTGCCATCTTGGCTTACTGCAACCTCCACTTCCCGGGTTTAAGCAATTCTCCTGCCTCAGCATACCAAGCAGCTGGAATTACAGGTGTGAGCCACCATGCCCAACTAATTTTTTTGTATTTTTAGTAGAGACAGGGTTTCACTATGTTGCTCAGGCTGTACTCAAACTCCTGGCCTCAAGTGATCCTCCCACCTTGGCCTCCCAAAGTGCTGGGATTATAGGCATGAGCCACCACACCCAGCCTCAAGTGTGATCCTTACACCAAAGACTTGATCAGGGATCCTAAAGTTGATGTAACACATACATAAGCATACAGGCTTGCAATAAATTGACATACTATTAGGTTGGTGCAAAGGTAATTGCGGTTTTTGCCATTAAAAGTAATGGCAACAACCGCAATTACCTTTGCACCAACCTAGTATTTACTGGATTTCTCAAAGCAAAAAAACAACTAGTATATGGATACTTCCATTTTCCATCAAGAAATTGTGTCTAATGAATCTGAGACTATTTCTTTCCTCCTTCCTCTACCCAGAGGGAGGACAAGTCTGCATGGCCATTCCCACACAGTCGACAGGAAGCCAAGAGTAGGATGGATCATTTGCACCTTGTCATTATTCCCTAACTCTGCACCAATCCCTTCAGCCCTATTCAATACAAAGGCATCGTGACTCCACTTCCAGGTTACCTTCTCCACAAAGTCCCCTATCCTGGAGCAAGGGAAGCCTGGATAGAGGCAGGACCAGAAGAACAAAGCTCTGTCATCTTTGCCCCAACATGCCTCTTCCAAATCCCACGGCTCGAGTGTGTACTCCTGACATAAAGCCACATGCCAGAGTTCTCTCCTCTTCTACCACGCAGCATTCATTGCCCTTTAGTTACTAGATGACAGCGAAGATTTATTAGCATGTGAAAATTCCCCAATCCACCCACAAGTAGAATTATCTTTGTCAGCCCATTCATAAATCTTTTATGATACAGAATCAGAGTAGGTAAGAAGTCCAGAGAGGTGTGAGAAAACAGGGAGACTAACCAGAGAAGCTACATCAGTCTACATAAGAAAGAGCTGGGAGATGCAGGGCACAAGGGGGGATGTCAGTAGACACGTTGGGAAGTAGAGATTGAAAGAGAATTAGAAAGGAGAAGCAGAAAGATTTTATGATGTGTGGCTGGCAGATAAGAACAAGCTCTCCTTTAATGTGTTTTGAGAGGCTTGTGTAAAGATTAAAATCACTTAAATTATATTTGGTTTAGGCTGGGCATATTTACAGGAAATTCCATGCAGAGATTGAGCCATTTGGGCTCTCAACTTGTTTTACAGTTATACCTGCTATGACCTAATGTAGTAACACCTTTCCAGGTCGGGAAATTTGTCCTTGTGAGAATCACCTTACCACACCCTTTATAATATAATCCATGAGGGGCAAACTGGGATCCACAGAGGATGATTAGACTCATTTATAAGGAAGATTAAAACTAACCTTTATGGTATATAATTTACTGTTGGTCAGGCACTGTGAAAACTGCTTTAAGTGTATTTGCTCATTTATTTGGTAACAAATTTATTTTTTATTTTATCCTATCTCATTTCAAAAAGATAAAAAGCAGCTTAGATGAATACTTAACTACACAAAATACAATTAAAAAAAGTGAGAGCAATTTTTTAAAAAATTGCAACGGTGTAAACAGATCCATATATGAGGCCAAAAATGTATAACATAATGACATGCACACTTGATACTGATGAACCGCACACTTGGCTCTAGGCTTTCTAGCAGCTAGTTCAAAGAAAGAAAACCAGTCAGTTATGCAAATTACCAAATCCATAAGATTAAAGCACAGCAAGAGATGTGAAGCTATTCCTGGCATAAAGGGCAAATAAGCATTTCTCCAGTGGAGAGGAGCCATACGTGATGGACAAAACAACATCCATAAATAGAGTTTCAAATATGCATTTCAAAAGCTATTTCTTGTATTGACATTGAATATAAGCTGACAATTTTACAACTAACTAAAAGCAAGTCTGCATAGAACCCTGTGAAGTGGATATTGTTCTCCAGTCTGGTAGAAAAAAAATAAGACTCAAAGAGGTTACCTGATGTGTCCACAGACACACCCAATGAAGTGTACACTTAGGTTTGTGCAGCACCACCTTACTGAGTCCCAAGCTCTTCATACGACCAACACTACTCCAGCAGGGCCAAACCACAGAACAAAAGGACTCCTCTTGATCAAAAGTTATTCTCCACCAAAGTCATCATGATGCACATGCATCTTATTCTCAAAAGACTGGAAAACAGGTTTCTCAGGAGGCAATATTATAAGTCTCTGTTGTGTGAGGCAGGCCCTCCTCAACTTCAGGGTGGTTTCCAGCATCCATGCTCATTTAAGTATTTAAGTGTCACTGAAGCAGGTGGCACCCTGAGTACCAGCCTGCAGAAGAGGTCAACCCTGTGGGGTGGGGGGTAACCAAGACCTGTATGCTGCAGGTGTCTTCCCTGGTGCCCTCTCAGGACCAGCAGGTGAAGGCATCTCTGAGAATGTTTCCCTCCTCCTGTAGGACTGGGTGACAGGAAGAGAAGAGGAACAGGAAGGGGGGGGGTGGGAAGCCTGGCTGGGTCATATTGAAGGGCTCTCAGTGGCAGGTCCAGGAAGCAGGGATGTGTTTCTCACAGTTAAGTAGCCATGAGCAAGGGCAGGAACAGCTGAGCAGCAGTCCTCAAGTCAGAACAAGAGGGCTTCTTCCCTGAATCACATTCCCAGCCCCACCCCAGACCTACTGGGTAAGAATCTCAGGGCAGGTTGACCCCGGATGATTCTCGTGGTCAAAACACTTGAAAACCTCTGAGTTAGGACCTGCAGTAAAATTGGTTCTTTAAACTCACAGATACTTACGAAGGGTCCCTCATGTGCCAAACTTGAAGTGAGTCCCAGGAAAGAGGGAGGAGCACCAAGACAAGACCTCGTCTTCAGACTACAGTCACTGGAGACAGACATTTGACAAATAAACACAGAAATACAGACACAGTAGTTTGTGCCTTTCTCTCACCTAGAATCAAGTCTTTCAACTTGCAGCAGAATGTACTGAAATTTCCAGGCCCTGGGAAGCTCAGTTTTAAGAAACATGAGGAGCTGCATTTCAAAAAGGCATAACCTGAAAAGAGGAAAGCACCCTCTGGTGGCCCTCTGGGTGGCGGCACCTACAGGAACCCCTAGTCCTAGGTAAGAGGGCAGATGTGGCTTCAGGCAGGTGGCCTCAAGGCAGGAGATCCCACAGTAGCCAGAATTTCCATAGACTCTGTTGAGTTTCCATCATGAATCTCTCCTCAGTGTCAAACCAATCACTCTATGAGAAGACATTTCCCCCTATGTCCATTGCTAAGTAAGTTTACTTTTGAACACCTGGCCTCTGCTGTGGAGTCAAGTGACATAATCTGTAGTTAAGGCATGGCCTGAGTCCATCTCCACTCTCCCCCAGCGCTAACATGCAACAAGGCCTGGAACACAGAGGTACTCAATATAAATGTGATGAATAAATAAATGAACTGCACTATCCCATCTAGCCTGCCATTGTCTGCTTTGTAGGACGTAGGGAAGGCTGGGCAAATATCACAGTGGTTAAGTCCCTGAATTCTCTGAAAATAAATGACTTCTTAAAATATTTAAATATAATCTATGTCCTTCCTAAGAGTCTCTATGAAAAGAATAATATTCACAAGGGGTATACTTTGTGCTTGGAGCTAAGCCTGGTATGGCTTAATTTGCAGTAGAGTAACATGTAAATTTATGATAATAAATTATATTATTTAAATGAAATTATAAAAATAAGAGTGGCTCACTCATATTCAACTTTCATGAATGCTGACACCTCTTGAAGAACATAGAGGCCTGATTTGTATTCAGGCCTGAATACCAGTGTGAACCACAAGAGCTCAGGGACTGCTGGTTTGAAGTATGTCCATGGGAAGCTCAGTCAAGTACCCGCATGGTATACTTAGCATTTTCAGCATGTCTCCATTCAAGGAGCCATGAGGAAATCTGCTCAGTGCAGGGATCTGGGTTATGAGATGGCACCCACAAAGTCACTCAACACTAGCTCTCAGAGACCAGCAGGAAGAAAGGTCATAACAAGAAGTAACAGAAAAGGCATACATTTGATGATATGGTGGAAGAATTAGAAGGGCAGGGAGACAGAGAAAAGCAGAGAATGGAAAAAACAAAACAAAACAAAACAAAACACTCAAAGAACTATTTGTAATGGTGTTTAATCCTCAGAATCCAAAAGTAAACAAACCAGTCAGTAGCCTCTGAAGGAGGCAATTGATTTTGAGACATGTTGATTATGCCTCTAACTCTTAAGCTTGTGAAACACTCTACTGAATTAAGAAACACCAGAGGCTGAAAAGTACTTCTGGCCAAAGATGTAATCTATCTGAGTTGAAAGGCCACAGCAAACCAGCGGAGAGGTGGTTGGCTAAGTAATTCATCACTGCACAGCCACGGCCTCTCACTGGATTCTACTTCTAGTGCTCGGAGTCTCCTCTGTCCACCACATCTGGCTGAGCTCAGGGCATGGGATTTAACATCTGCACCCTGTGGGATGTTTGCAAGGGGGCTGATGCTGACCAGAGAAACAGCTTCGTTCACCTCCAGATGAGTGACATCAAATCTTCATTATTCAGAATTTTGGAACCCTGTCTTTGAGGTTTGCTGCCTGTAAAAAGCCCACATTACTCCCAACTACCATCCTCAGAAAATACATGGGAGAAGTGGTTAAAAATATTAGCTTTGGTAGAAAAGCTGACATTTAATGTTCATAGCACAAAGAAATAACAAATATTCAAGGTGATGATATGCTAACTGATATGGTTTAGCTCTGTGTCCCCACCCAAATCTCATCTCAAATTGTAATCATCACATGTTGAGAAAGGGAGGTGATTGGATCATAAGAGCAGTTTCCCCCCTGATGTTCTCATGAGTGAGTGAGTTCTCACAAGACCTGATGGTTTTATGAGTGTTGGGAAGTTCCTTCTTCCCTCTTCTCTCTCCTGCCTTTGTGAAGAAGGTGCTTGTTTTCCCTTCAACTTCTGTCATAATTGTAAGTTTCCTAAGGCCTCCCCAGTCATGTGGAACTCTGTGTCAATTAAACCTCTTTCCTTTATAAATTACCCAGTCTCAGGTATTTCTTTATAGCAGCATGAAAACGGACTAATACAGGAAATTGGTACCAGTAGAGTGGGGCACTGTTATAAAGATAACCTGAAAATGTGGAAGCAACTTTGGAACTAGATAATGGGCAGAGGTTGAAACAGTTTGGAGGACTCAGAAAAAGACAGGAAGATGTGGGAAAGTTTGGAACTTCCTAGAGACTTGTTGAATGGTTTTGACCAAAATGCTGATAGTGATATGGACAATGAAGTCCAGGCTGAGGTGGTCTCAGATGTAGATGAGCAACTTCTTGGTAACTGGAATAACAGTGCCTCTTGCTATGCTCTAGCAAAAAGACTGGCAGCATTTTGCTCCTGCCCTAGAGATCTGTGAAACTTTGAACTTGAGAGAGATGATCTGAAATTGGAATTTATGTTTTAAAGGGAGGAAGAGCATAAAAGTTGGGAAAATTTGCAGCCTGACCATGCGGTAGAAAAGGAAAACCCATTTTCCAAAAAGAAATTCAAGGTGGCTGCAGAAATTTGCATAAGTAACGAGGAGCCAAATGGCCATCACCAAGACAATGGGGAAAATGTCTCCAGGGAATGTCAGAGAAACTCGTTGCAGCCCCTCTCATCACAGGCCCAGAAGCTTAGGAAGGAAAACGGTTTTATGGGCCAGGCCCAGGGCCCCTGCTGCTGTGTGCAGCCTTAGGACATGGTGCCCTGTGTCCCAGATACACCAGTTCCAGCCACGGCTAAAAGAGGCCAAGGTACAGCTTGAGCAGTTGCTTCAGAGGGTGCAAGCCCCAAGCCTTGGTGGCTTCCCCATGGTGTTGGGCCCACTGGTGTGAAGAAGACAAAAGTCAAGCTTTGGGAGCCTCTGCCTGGATTTCAGCGGATGTACAGAAATGCCTGAATGTCCAAGCAGAAGTCTGCTGCAGGGGGTGGAGCCCTCATGGAGAACTTCTGCTATGGCCATGCAAGGGGAAATGTGGGGTGGAGACCCTACACAGAATCCTTACTGGGGCACTGCCTAGTAGAGCTGCAAGAAGAGGGCCACTGTCCCTCAGACTCCAGAATGGTTGATCCACCGATAGCTGGCACCATGCACCTGGAATAGCCACAGGCACTTAATGCCAGCCCATGAAGGAGCTGCTCAAGGCTGTGGGATTGCACCCTTGCATCAGCATGTCCAAGATGTGAGACATGGAGTCAAAGGAGATCATTTTGAAGCCTTAAGATTTAATGACTCCCCTGCTGGATTTTGGACTTGCATGGGGCCTCTAGCTGTTCTGTTTTAGCCAATTTCTTCCATTTGAAATGGGAGCATTTACCCAATGCCTGTATCTCCCTAGGAAGTAACTAACCTTCTTTTGATTTTACAGCCTCATAGGTGGAAGGGACTTGCCTTGTCTCAGATGAAACTTTGGACTGTGGATTTTCAGTTAATGCTGAAATGAGTTAAGACTTTGGGGAACTGTCAGGAAGACATGATTGATTTTGAAATGTGAAAAGACATAAGATTTGGGAGGGGCCAGGGCAGAATGATCTGGTTTGGCTCTGTGTCCCCACCCAAATCTTATCTCAAATTGTAATCCCCACATGTTGAGGGAGTAACCCGTAATCACCACATGTCGAGAGAGGGAGGTGATTGGATCATGGGGGTGGTTCCCCCATCCTGTTCTCATGATAGTGAGTGAATTCTCACAAGATCTGATGGTTTCATTAGTGTTTGGAAGTTCCTCCTTCACTCTTCTCTCTCCTGCTGCCTTGTGAAGAACGTGCTTCTTTCCCCTTTGTCTTCCACCATGATTGTAAGTTTCCTGAGGCCCTCCCAGCCATGTGGAACTGTGAGTCAATTCAATCTCTTTCTTCTATAATTTACCTAGTCTCAGTTATTTCTTTATAGCGTGTGAAAACAGACTAACACACTAACCGATCTGATCACTACACATTGTATACATGTATCATTCTGTATATGGGATATCATTGTATCCCAAAAGTATGTACGACTAAAAATAAAAGATAAAGAATATATTGGTTTTGAAGTCGGGGAATCAAGGATTAGAATTCTGGGCTTGCCATTTAGTAGTCATGCAACCATGGGCAGGTTTATTTACCTCTATGAGCCTTAAGTTCCTCAGGGTTAAAATGTAGATTATAATAATATATCTTAGAGGTTTACTGTAAAAACCAAATGATATGACATAAATAAATCTGCTGGCAAATGCTAGGAAATAATAAGCATTCAATATACACTTTTTAAAGTTCTAGTTCTTACCTGAGTCCAAAGATATCACATGACTTCCCTGAGGTGACATAAAGGCAACCCAGCACCATTTACTTCTCAATATCATGGATTGGTTTCAATTGCTCTTTTATTATGTATTATTTATCCCCTCATCTAGCCTATTAGCAAATGTGTTAAATTTTAAAAGAGCCTTGTTTCATCTCTCTCAAACATTTCAACCTCTTCGGAGAAATCGTTTTTAACCATCACTTGCTGTTCATAAACATTCAGTTAGGCTGACATCCAAATGTCAAGAGTTCAGACATGTAAACATTAAAATAATTTTGCCAGTGAAATTTCATGAGCTTCCACATAAAGTGTTTCAATTAACTCCATTTTGTTAGACGTGATCTTAATCCCTAAAACAGCAATTAATCGCAGCTAGTAGTATTCTGATTGTTTTTTCATCAAGCTTAAAATACCCTTGAAGACAGCACAATCTCTGGTATAGCAATAGGCCTAAGTAGATGTACAATATCCATCTGATCAGGCATATCTTTGGTATCAATAAATGCAAGTTCAGGGAAAAAGAATAAACCAAGTCTCTTTCTCAAACTAAAGGCTAAATTATAAGAAAATTGTAATTGTTCCAATAAAAGCAATTGCTTTGCAGCTACTGTGACAAAATAAGACTACACAGACAGAGTGAACCAAGTAACTCAAGTAACTCCCTGAGTTACTCAGCCCACTGTTCTCACTGGTCCATGAGAATGTACAGTAAGAACATACAATGAGAAGGAGAGGTGCTTCTTGTTAAAAATATATATATATAGTAATAAAAACCACTTAATCTAAACTTACAGTTTTCAGCTTATGGGTACACATGAGATGTCAGTGATAATAGTACCTCCCCCTTAACTGGCTTGTTGTGATTTGAATAATGAAGAATTTCAACAACGCCACTCTTGTGCCACCTTTTTAGCTGTGACTCATGTGACCACAGACAGTCTTCCAATGGCCTTTTCTCTGCCCACCCTTTACAATACACTTAAAGTCATAGAATGTAGCCCCTTGCCAGTCCATGAAGATCCTAATTCCTTGCTTTAAGTTGTATGCCCAGTGTTCACAAACCTATAAACCCACCAGATGCCAAAACGGTACCCACCAGATACCAAAGTGGCTCCCTTCCATGCTCTTGACCCCAGCCACATAGTGGTCCTCACAGCGCAAGAAAGAAAGCCACAGTCCTGGTGTCCTCACCTACCAAGTCCATATATGTCATAATATTGTGATTAGACATGTATGCTCCAGTCCAGGGTCAGACCACTTAGGAGAGAACTCTGGCTCTAAAACTCACGAACTCTGTGAACTAGGGTAAATTGCTGAGCCTGTCTCTTAGCTTCAGTTTCCTTATCTGTAAAATGGGTATAATACAACTGGGGCTTATTGCAAAGATTGAATGCAATAAGGTACATAGCAGCTAGTATAGTTTCTGGAACATAAGAAACACTGAATAAATGTTCATTATTCTTATATTACACCCTGAGAATAAATCACTAGAGTTATGCCCTAACATGATTTAGTGGCTGGCTGACATAACTGCAGGGAAATGCTAAAAGTGAATCCTCTTTTGCCAGGCATTATATTAAGCCCTATCATATAGTTTAATATTCACAAACACTGAAATAAATATTGTAATCACTGTTTTTACAGGTTCATAGAAGTGACTTACCCAGAGTTAATTTGCTTACACAAAAGAACAGCCAATAGCTGTGCAAAGTCCCAGTTTTCTCCACTAACTCATGGTGCCCCTCTCACACTTTGGAAAACTTGAGACCTTTTCATTGGTGCTATAGTTAACATTGAAATCAACAACACACTCACAGGTTGAATCTGCTGTCCAGAAAGTTGCCCTGACTCCTGTCCACTTCAGCTTCTGTCCACAGTTCATAAGGATGCAACCATCTACACAGCTGCTGGATTGTCGTCACCTTTGAGGTTTTATTTATAAGTCTACAAAGTATGTGTCTTTACAAAAGTAATGGATGGGACCCTCAAGCACTGATGACTTCCCAGCAGGGGCCCAGTTGTTGGTTTATCTCAAAGCCTTTGAACCCTGGCTCTTCCAACCTCTTCACAGGGAAAGGCTCTAAATCAATTCATCCTTTATGAGCTGCCAACTTCCTGAACTGGAGTTGGAGGCCTCCTTGTTTGGAGGAGACATGGAGGGGTCTGGGATAATGTCCTAGCTGTCCCTTTCCATCTCTGGCATGGAACACTCCCTGGGGTTGGTGAGCTGCACCCCTCTCATCTCTGCACAAACACCATCCTCCTCTGTGCTGCCTCCTCGGTTTCCTCCCCTGTCAGCAAGTGTCATCTTCTATACTTCAGGGGGCTAAATCCCAGCAAGACCTTGCTAAAGTTCTTCCCCTAATGAAGACAGACAAGCACATTGGAAAGATGATCTGAGAGTCTCCTCTAGAATTCATTCTCACAATTTCTGTATTCTCTTATGAAAAAAGTACAACGTTTTTTACTCATTCTCATTTCCAGAGTCAGAATTTGTCATTACAATGGATGTGTTCACTTGATGTGGACAAATCTCCTCTTTTTAGTCAAAAATTCTTATTACTACAGTAATGTATCCACATTTGCAAACTGCTTAGAAATCAGGAACAGCCAGCCGGGCGCGGTGGCTCACACCTGTAATCCCAGCATTTGGGAAGCCCGAGATGGGCAGATCACAAGGTCAGGAGTTCAAGATCAGCCTGACCAAAGTTGCGAAACCTCATCTCTACTAAAAATAAAAAAATTAGCTGGGCGTGGTGTCAGGCACCTGTAATCCCAGCTACTCAGGAGGCTGAGGCAGGAGAATCACTCAAACCCGGGAGGCGGAAGTTGCAGTGAGCTGAGATTGTGCCATTGCACTCCAGTCTGGGCGACAAGAGCAAGAGTCCGTCAGAAAGAGAGAAAGGAGAGAGAGAGGGGTAGGGGGAAGGAGGGAGGGAGGGAGGGAGAGAGAGAGAGAGAGAGAGAGAAATAAATCAGGAACAGACAAATAAAAGCCACACTTTTTGTGAGTTCCTTGGTATTTTTTATGTTCCTCTATTATTATTTTTAAGACCATTGTTTACATATCTGGCTCCCCAGCTAGTCTGTAAATGCTTTAAGAGCCAAAACTTGGTTTTATTCATTTTTGTAACCTCGGCAAAATGCTCAGTTCCTGAAATGCAGCAGGTGATCAACAAATGTCTGGATGAATGGATTTAATGGAATCCTCAGACTTTAGAGAAGGAGGCCCTTGAGTAAATCTAATCTGAATTTTTCTCATTTTACAGTACTATCTTTTCACTGAATTCCAATCAGGTTTAGAAATTACAGAGATAGCAATAGCATCAATTAACTTCTCCTACTCCTTCGTCCTTCTGTGGTTCTTCTAGCCACTCAAGGGGCATGAAAGGAGTTCCAGGCTCCTCTATTCAACCAATTTCTTTACAGTTTATCAAGTTTCCCCAAAATAATATGCTTGGCCTGTTTCAAGTTAAGGGTCTTTTCTAATGCTGTCTTATTCTCTTCTTGGAGAGTCCAACCTTGTAAATCTTTGTAATATTCATGTTTATAATAATATAAGTAGCAGACATTTATTGAGAGGTACTCCATGCCAGGCACTGCGTTATGGCTTTACATACATTGTCTCATATAATTCTCACGACAACCCTATGAGGCTTAGACAGGATAAGTGGTTGCCCAAGATGACACAGCTAATAAGTGGCAGAGCCAGAATTTGACCTAAGTCCAGCTTCAGAGCCCTACTTGTTTAATCTAATCTAGCTGAGAAAATCACCCATATTTTTCTCATGTAGCTCTTTTGAGGGTTTTATTCTTAAGGGTCAACTGCTTTTATTACATCATGAATATGAAGTATTTCTAATATATTGATGAAAAGTATTAAGTAGGAAATAATTGCATTCCTAAACTAACCCCATAAAACAGGATAGACTTCTACTACGAAACATCTTTGAAATGAGAGTTCAGAAGGGAAACAGAACAGGAAAGCACATGGAAACCCAAGGTGCCGATCATCTTTGCTCAATGCGCTGGCCAGCAGTCGCCCTTCAGAGCAAGCAGTGAAGTCACGAGAGATCATCCACTCTGTGTAAAGCAACACGTCTTGATTAAATTTTTAAAAGGAAGAAAAGGAAAGTGTAACCTCTCCTCTGCCTACTTGAAGGTTACAACACATGCAAGAGACCAGTGTTTGCTCTTACTGGCTGTGGAAACATATCATGTAACTTATGACTACTCGGGAATCAAGTATGGGAAGGGAATTCCTGTAGATGAATTCCAAGTAGCTGGCTTTATTAACATCTTGTGACATTAAGTTGCTTTTAACCTAATTATTCAAGCTATTTTCAACCACAGATTGTGTCATCACCAACACTCAGTCCAAAGACTAAAATAAAACAATCCTTGGAAAATTCCAGCAGCATTCTCATCAGCAGGCTCTGACCTTCAAAAGGCTCACCGAAATGCCTGTGCAAAGGCCCAGCATTCTCTGCTCCTCATGCATACTTGTGAGCATTCCCAACTCAGACTATTCACAATCTCAAATTCTTTACTCACTCCCACCTGCTTGGCAAAAGACTTTCCCTACCAAGACGTGCCACAACTTGTAGGAAGAACTCCACTAATTAGAAACACTGCACTGACAGTGGTTGTGAATAAGTTGTGCCAGGTGTTCACATGTCCTTAATACCAGCCGTGTTTGGTTATTTATAACACCAAGTCAGGGCAATGGAATGCCTGGTCTTGCAGGCTGTGTCTCTAGCCATACATTGCATTTTAATCTCTATCACAGACTAATTAAAGGCACTAAAAGATACCATTTTTAGCTCAAATTTTCAAAGAGCAGAGAAAGAAGTCTAAAATGTATTAAATTCCTACTAAAGGCCAGGCCTTGTGCTGGCAGCTTTACTTATGTTACTTCTTTAATTCCCACCACAGTCATACAAGGGAGGTATTACTATCCCCATCTCACAGACAAGGAAATGTAACCGCTGAAGGATTAAATATCCTGCCCAAGTGAGTAGTAAAGATAGGATGGGAACCTGGATTATGTGAGCCCAAATTCCATGTTTGTTTTCACCAGCAGATCAACATTTCCCCCATACTGCCTAGTCTGGGGCCAAAAGCGTAGGAATAATGGTTTAAAAGGTACAGATTCTGCAGTCAGGCTTCCTGGGTGTTTAATCTGCTCCATTCAGTTTCTAGGTATGTGACCTTGCCAAGTTACTTAACCTCTCTTAACCTCAGTTTCCTCACCTTAAAAAAAAAACAGAGATCATTATAATGCTAACTCATAGATTTTAATTATTTGACAATAATTATGACTGATATTGTTTGGTTGGTCCCCACCCAAATCTCAACTTGAATTGTATCTCCCAGAATTCCCACATGTTGTGGGAGGGACCCATTGCGAGGTAATTGAATCATGGGGGCTGATCTTTCCATGCTATTCTCGTGATAGTGAATAAGTCTCATGAGATCTGATGGGTTTATCAGGGGTTTCTGCTTTTGCTTCTTCCTCCTTTTCTTTTGCTGCTGCAATGTAAGAAGTGCCTTTTGCCTCCAGTCATGATTCTGAGGTTTCCCCAGCCATGTGGAACTGTAAGTCCAATTATACCTCTTTCTCTTCCCAGTCTGGGGTAGGTCTTTATCAGCAGCATGAAAATGGACTAATACAGTAAATTGGCACCAGTAGAGTGGGGTATTGCTGAAAAGATACCCAAAAATGTGGAAGTGACTTTGGAACTGGGTAACAAGCAGAAGTTGGAACAATTTGGAGGGCTCAGAAGAAGACAGAAAAATGTGGGAAAGTTTGGAACCTCCTAGAGACTTGCTGAATGGCTTTGATAAAAATGCTGATAGTGATATGAACAATAAGGTCCAGGCTGAGGTGGTCTCAGATGGAGATGAGGATCTTGTTGGGAACTTCAGCAAAGGTGACTCTTGTTATGTTTTAGCAGAGACCAGAGACTGGCAGCATTTTGCCCCTGCCCTAGAGATTTGTGGAACTTTGAACTTGAGAGAGATGATTTAGAGTATCTGGCAGAAGAAATTTCTAAGCAGCAAAGCATTCAAAATGTGACTTGGGTGCTGTTAAAAACATTCCATTTTAAAAGGGAAACAGAGTATAAAAGTTCAGAAAATGTGCAGCCTGATGATGCAGGAGAAAAGAAAAATCCATTTTTGATAAGAAATTCAAGCTGGCTGTAGGAATTTGCATAAGTAGCAAGAACCCTAATGTTAATCCCCAAGACCATAGGGAAAATGTCTCTAGGCCATGTCAGAGACCTTCACAGCAGCCTCTCCCATCACAGGCCTGGAGGCCCAGGAGGAAAAAGTGTTTTTTGTGGGCTGGGCCCAGGGGTCCCCATGCTATATGCAGCTGAGGGACGTGGTGCCCTGTGTCCCAGCTGCTCCAACCATGGCTAAAAGGGGCCAATGTAGAGTTTGGGATGTGGCTTCAGAGGGTGGAAGCCCCAAACTTTGACAGCTTCCATGTGGTGTTGAGCTTTCGGGTACACAGAAGTCAAGAATTGAGATTTGGGAACCTCCACCATGATTCAGAAGATGTATGGAAATGCCTGGATGCCCAGGCAAAAGTTTGCTGCAAGGGCAGGCCCTCATGGAGAAACTCTGCTACAGCAGTGTGGAAGTGAAATGAGGGGTCAGAGCCCCATGGAGAGTCCCTTCTGGGGCACTGCCTAGTGTAGCTATGAGAAGACAGCCACCGTCCTCCAGACCCCAGAATGGTAGACCACCAACAGCTTGCACCGTGCACCTGGAAAAGCCCACAGATACTCAACACCAGCCCATGAAAGCAGTCAGGAAGGGGGCTATACGCTGCAAAGCCACAGGGGTGGAGCTGCCCAAGACCATGGGAACCTACCTTTTGCATCGGAATGACCTGAATTTGAGATCTGGAGTCAAAGGAGATCGTTTTGGAGCTTTAAAATATGAGTGCCCCACTGGATTTCAGACTTGCATGGGCCCTGTAACCCCTTTGTTCTGGCCAATTTCTCCCATTTGGAACAGCTGTATTTACCAAATGCCTGTACTCCCATTGTATCTAGGAAGTAACTAGCTTGCTTTTGATTTTATAGGCTAATAGGTGGAAGGAACTTGCCTTGTCTCAGATGACACTTTGGACTGTGGACTTTTGGGTTAATGCTGAAATGAGTTAAGACTTTGAGGGACTATTGGGAAGGCATGATTGGTTTTGAAATATGAGGACATGAGATTTGGAGGGGTCAGGGGTGGAATGATATGGTTTGGCTGTGTCCCCACCCAAATCTTGGGAAATACAACTTGAATTGTATCTCCCAGAATTCCCACGTGTTGTGGGAGGGACTCATTGGGAGGTAATTGAATCATGGGGGCCGGTCTTTTCTGTGCTATTCTTGTGATAGTGAATAAGTCTCACAGGATCTGATGGGTTTATCTGGGCTTTCTGCTTTTGCTTCTTCCTCCTTTTCTCTTGCCACAGCCACGTAAGAAGTGCCTTTTGCTTCCTGCCATGATTCTGAGGCCTCCCCAGCCATGTGGAACTATAAATCCAATTAAGCCTGTTTTTCTTCCCAGTCTGGGATATGGTCTTTATCAGTAGCATGAAAATGGACTAATACAATGACTATGGTCATTTTCTTTTACACCAAGCCTCATCACCTGTTAAAAAAATATTGAATTCTTACTGCAGGCCAGGTACTACACTGAGGGTTTTTTTGTTGTTGTTGTCGGGGTTTTTATTGTTTTGTTTTGTTTTTTCTTTTTTTGAGACAGAGTCTCACTGTGTCGCCCAGGCTGCAGTGCAGCAGCGCAATCTCGGCTCACTGCAAGTTCTGCCTCCTGGGTTCATGCCATTCTCCTGCCTCAGTCTCCCAAGTAGCTGAGACTACAGGCACCCACCACCACACCTGGCTATTTTTTTTGTATTTTTAGTAGAGACGGGGTTTCACCATGTTAGCCAGGATGGTCTTGATCTCCTGACGTTGTGATCCACCCGCCTTGTCCTCCCAAAGTGCTGGGGTTACAGGCATGAGCCACCGCGCCCGGCCTTACAATGAGGGCTTTTAAATGAATTATGTCGTTTAATTCTTACACTAATCCAATGAAACAGCAGTAACTAACACTTCTTAATCACTTACTACATAGCAAGATCTGTCTTAAACACTTTACTCATATTAACTGGAGTAAATAATTAATAACTATTCGTGAACTAGTGAGTAACTGAGGTAGGCAATATTATTGTCTCAATTGTGCAAGTAAGGAAAAGGAAGTTCAGAGAGGATAAGTAAATTGCCACAGTCACAGAGCTAGGAAAAGATGAAGCCATGTTAAGGACTCAGGAAGCCCGACTTAGGGGGTTCAATCTTAACCTCTACTCTCAGGTTTCTGGGCCTGGGCTAGGCAATGAAAGAAATAAGAGCTCGCACCTCTAACTCCCGAGTAGTTGTAACCAAATGTCCAAAACATGCAAAATACATGGTACAGGCCCGGGGATGAGGATGGTGGCCTGTGGGTTCTGGGGAAACTTTTCTCGGGAATTTGTGGCTTTCACTGATTGGGGTTAGTCAGGAGGTGAGGTGGGGGGAAAGTATCTCAGGATGGAGACTTAGTAAGTGCAGACAGGTAGATTTGAGGGGAAGAATAAGGAGAATGACACAACTAAGGAGGGGTTTCATAGAGCAAGACATGAAGACAAGGACAGTTTAAAGAAGACCCCTGACAACAGTCTTAACTGGGACGTCACTTATAAGGGGCAACAGGAAGCATCAGTTTTTGTGTGTGTATGTGTGTGTTTTTTCAATTAAGATGGTTGTTGGGGGTGTCTCACTCTGTCGCCCAGGTTGGAGTGCAGTGGTGCAATCTTGGCTCACTGCAGCCTCCACCTCCAGGGCTCAAGCTATCCTCGCACCTCTAACTCCCGAGTAGCTGGGACCACAGGTGTGCACCACAAGGCCTGGCTAATATTTTGTATTTTTGGTGGAGACATGATGCCCAGGCCGGTGTCAAACTCCTGAGCTTAGTGCTGGGATTATAGACGTGAGTCACTGCACCTGGCTGCAATAATCAGATCCTTGAAGAGGAAAGCGACCTGACAAGAGTGCCCTGTGCAGCATGGCTCAGTGTGGAGAGCTGGAACTAGATGGGGGCTCTGCAATGCCCCCATCTTGACTGAAGGGCCAGCAGCACGAGATAGAAGGAAGGGCCAAAGCAGAATCAGTGGAGTTCAGTGAAAGATTGATGCAGGAGGGCTTTAACAGAGAACAGGTCCACCATGTCAGGATCGGAACCAGGCCCAATCAACACTGAATTACCATACCTGGCTCTGTGAATGACCTACTGACACATCATTGATGCAGAAAACAAGTTTGCTAAATAAATGTATAAGTCATCTAGCTGCCAGCCCAGGCTCTTCATTTTGCACATCAGAAAATAGATCCCAAAGGTTATGTGAATTAACCAAAATTATGAAAATATGAGCAGCAAATTTAAACTAAACTCCCAAATCCTAACAGTTATTCCAGACCGTTTTTCTGCTATAACTTGCTCTCAAATTGGGAAGTCTCAGGGACCATAATATCAATAACAGATGTCATCAATAACAGAAACTAAGATTTGGGAAAAGATTGCTGGGGTTCTTAGATAATATTACCTTAGTTTTGAACATGTAAATACTGACTTGATGGCAGAACTTCTGATTAGAAATGTCCTGTAAGCAGTTTTCAGTTTGAGACAGAAGTACAAATGAGAATTAATGACTAGAGATGGAGACAGTTGAGAATCACAAATAGAGAACTATTAGCTGAAGGCATGAGGAACATATTTTTATAATATCATGAAATAGAAATGTTTTTGGTTTCTCATTACTTCAATTAAATATTTTTTAGTCTACTGAAGAATTGTTGAACAAGCAGTGCACTTAGCTGCAATCAGCATGTTAATGTTGTTGGAATCACTTCATTTGCACATGTCAATCTTTGATCTGCCTGCATACAGAATGATTCAAGGACCGCTGCATTGACCAAACTGTATTAGCACCCCCTGAAAAGTATTGCCAGGACTCCAGATCTGTCCTGTAGGTCCTGTTGGAATCTCTATTCTGTAAGTTTTGCTAGATCTTGCCAGCTATAGTTTCCAAAGCAAAGCAAAGATCTTAAAACTTTTCTCATATTTACAGCATATGTTTAGGCCATACATGAAGCACAGGCCTTAGATGTAGATGTTTTTGCCCTGTAAGATTTTTCCCTTTGGCTCCCTAAATGCAAGGGGTCAACCCAAATCAGTAGATTAAGTCTGTTATCAATGAAGCTAGATATTGCTGAATTACTGTCATCTAAAACAACACCTGTTTTCTCAGCATGGACTCTACATAATTCTATGCCAACCTAAAACCCAGTTACTGAGCAATGTGTACCCTACACTGTTTTATGGGAAAGGGCAAGGCACTCTGAAGTAAAATATATATATATATATATCTTTGGAGAGGTAATCAGGTTCACTGATACAAATTTTTAAATCTTTTGGGCTTTGTAGTGAGTTGAATGTTGGTCCTACCCAAAAGATGTGCCCAACAAGAACCTGTATGACTTACTTATAAGTAGGGTCTTTGCAGGCATAATTAAGTTAAGGATCTTGAGATGACTGGATTATCCAGGTAGGTCCTAAATCCAATGACCAGTGTCCTTATATGAAACAGAAAAGAATAAGACACAAGCACAGGGAAGTCCCTGTGAAGAGGCAGGCAGAGTTTAGAGCTATCAGCCACAAGTCAAAGAACATCTAGACCCACCAAAAGTTGGCAGACGTAAGGCAGGACTCCCCACTAGAGCCTTCAGAGGGAGCAGGACCCTGCTGACACCTTGATTTTGAACTTCTGGCCCAAAACTGTAAGAGGATAAAGTTTTGTTATTTCCAGCCAACAAGTTTGTGGTAATTAATTACAGCAGCCACAGGAAGTGAATACAGAGTTCATGAAGTGAAAGATTTTTATCTCTTTTGATCCCCTTGGAACGAAGATCTCAATCTTATCTTCAACAACTCAGTCCTTCAACAATGCTACTCTCTTGGCTCCAACAAATAGGAATTATCTTTGAGGTTAAGCAAGTTTTTGGTGTAGCAGCCAACAGGTAGAACCCTGTTTGCAGATGACATGATTGTATATTTAGAAAACCCCATTGTCTCAGCCCAAAATCTCCTTAAGCTGATAAGCAAATTCAGCAAAGTCTCAGGATACAAAATTAATGTGCAAAAATCACAAGCATTCTTATACACCAGTAACAGACAAACAGAGAGCCAAATCAGGAATG
>NW_012114544.1:2422705-2447594 GCF_000951035.1 Colobus angolensis palliatus | reverse complement strand
CGAGTTGATGGGTGCAGCACACCAACATGGCACAAGTATACATATGTAACAAACCTGCACGTTATTCACATGTACCCTAGAACTTAAAGTATAATAATAAAAAAAGAAGACATTGAAAATAAAAACATTATATTAGAAAAAAAAAAGAAATTATCTATATTGATATTTTTTTTTCTTCCTAGAAAGGCACAAGAAATTCAAAGTTCATATCTTATAAGCCAATTTTGAAATCACATACAACATTCCTCCATTCCTCCATTCCTCCATTCCTTCCCACAATCGCTTTGCTGTTGTCAGATAAAGCACTGTTACTAGCAGATGAGCTTTGTTACACTGTCAGGGTTGGCTTCCATCAATTCCTTAGGGGGAGTAAAACTGAGTTATTATAGAGGTGACCAGAACCACCACCTGAATGCACTTACTGAGAGTTTCATCACCTGACTTACCAAGTTCCTCTCCACTCTAATTCTGAAGTCAGTTTAGGTAAAATAAACATCCATGTGAAATAGCCATCCAACACCCAAAATACAAAGTTTCTTGACTTTTCAGACTACAGTTCCCAACTCAGTTCCATGGGCAAATCCTAAAGTTTGTCTTCACTGCCAAGCCTCCTCCCCAAACCCTGCCCCCCTTAAAAAATGACCCTCAATTCCTATATGGTGGCTACTGATTGTGAATCCTTTCGGCCAGCTTGTTATACCCAGTTTCCACTCCACAACCTATAAACTAACCTGCATCACATCTCAGTCAAAAGGAATCCTCCACTCATTGAAAGCTAGACTCTCTACCTATACTAGATTATTTGTCTTCTTTTTCCAATAACAATTCCTCCTTCCTTTCTCTCTACCTATCTCTCTCCTGTATCTTTAATAGCGTTTTTTCAAAGGCTGTGGCCGCTCAGCACTTCCCAGAGACTGTTGAACTCTCTCTTAACTTGGCCATTGATCTCCACCTTTGACTTCCCACAGCCCAGCTTCTTGGAAGTGCTGGTCACTATGGGTTTTCACACTTCCTCACCTCTTATTCACTCTCAACGTCTGATGTTCACTCACATACTTCAGTGAAACTCTGGCAACAAGGTCACACAAATATAACAAAAATGTTCGTCGTTGCACCTGACCTCTCAGTGGCTTTCCATGCTGTCGCATTCTCCTTGTCACACTCTCCTCCCTCTGTTACTGCATTATCATGGACAGAAAGTTTATGTCCCCCCAAAATTCATATGTTGAAATCCTAATCCCCCCAGGTGATGGTATTAGGACGTGAGGACTTTCGGAAGTGATTAGTTCACGAGGGCGAAGCCCTCCTCGATGGAATTAGTGTCTTCACAAAAAGACACAAAAGAGCAGTTTTCTCTCTCTCTCTGCCACTTAAGGATACAACAAGAAGACTGCCATCAGCAAGCCAGGAAGAGGTCCCTCACCAGACACTATATCTGCCAGCACTTTGATCTCAGAATTCCCAGGCTCCCAAACTGTGGAAAAAAAATTCTGTTGTGGAAGTCACCTGTCTATGCTATTTTTGTTATAGCAGACCAAACTAAGACACTGGGACACCATTATCTCCTGGGTCTCTTCAAGCTTCCTGAACCATTTTTTCTCATCCCACATATTTACATGGTTCTCCCTTCTCTTCTTGCACACTCACCTATACACTAATGATTCCAAAATTGTCTAGATTCTAAACACTTTTCCTGAAGTTGATACCAACTGTGTGCTGGGCATATCCATCTTTATACTCTGTGAGTACTTTAAATTCAACATTTAACTTAATACCTATTTCCTCATGAAATAAATTTTCCTGTCTCAAAGAGTGGGTACCACCACTCACTCCATGGCCTCTTCACTGTTGATTCTCCCTCCTATTTCTTGTGCCAATTCCCCACTCCAGATCTCCTAAGTTCAGGCCTTATTGATTCCTACTCTAGACCACAGCCTCGCAACAGTTCTCTCTGCCTGTAGCCTCAACCCTTTCACATCCATTGTCCCTGTTGCAATCCAAGGAATTTTCCTAAAACACAAATCATGTTATTGCTTAAATCTTTCTATCTACAAACCACTTAACCCGACCTAGAAAACCATTTGCTATCTGCCTTCTGTCTCTTTCTACCCTAATTTCTTGTCCCTTTCTTCTTAACCCACTATTGTTATGCCAAACAACTTGTAGTTCCTGCATAAAACATATCTACCTCTCTCCTTTGAACTAGCTGTTTTCTCTGCCTGAAGTAGCCTTTCCCATCCTTGTGTTGCCTCACAAACTCCTCACCATTCATGAGGCAATCCAGGAATCCTCTTCTCTAAAAGGTTTTACCTAAATCCAATCTGTGACCCTCACACCTGCCCCAATTTAGGCAATCAGGTATCCTTTCTCTTCCTTCCTCCAATACTATAAACACATTTCAGTTCTAGCATACAGCATACTATTTTGAAAAACTAGTCAATGTGTATGTCCATTAAAGTAAGCCTTTAGGCTGGGCGCAGTGGCTCACGCCTGTAATCCCAACACTTTGGGAGGCCGAGGCGGGCGGATCACAAGGTCAGGAGATCGAGACCACAGTGAAACCCCATCTCTACTAAAAATACAAAAAATTAGCCAGGCACAGTGGCAGGTGCCTGTAGACCCAGCTAGTTGGGAGGCTAAGGCAGGAGAATGGCATGAACCCGTGAGATGGAGCTTGCAGTGAGCTGAGATCGCGCCACTGCACTCTAGCCTGGGGGACAGAGCGAGACTCCATCTCAAAAAAAAAAAAAAAAAAAGTAAGCCTTAAATCCTCCTCATCTTCACGACATCAGTTATAGCCCACATCAGAAATTTAGTCCATTTTGATTGAAATATTTTAACATCCGATCACCTGCAGAGTTGGGGTGATCCAGGTTGGTCTAGCAGTTTATGGGAAGAAGAAACCATGTCCATACAGATTTACACTAGCAGGAGGGAGAAATTCTTTCCCAACCAGAGAAACCCACAGAAGGGAGAACAACTAGGAGGTGGGAATGAGCATAATGCATGTGGAAGGAGGGAGGAAACCAATCTGACTCAAGCAGAAGACTTTGCTGGAGAGTTAGGTGGGCTGGGTGGGATGAGATTACAGAAGGTCTCATAGGGGTATGAATGAGACTCGGTATACTAGCTTCCTATTGCTGTTGTAACAAACTGCCATAAACTCAGTGGCTTAAAAACAACAAAAGTTGATTATCTTACACTTCTGAAAGTCAGAAGGCAGAAATGAGTCTCACTGGTCTAAGATCAAGGTGTTGACCAGACAGTGTTCCATTCTGGAGGCTCTAGGGGAGAAACATTTTCTGATCTTTTCCAGCTTTTTAGAGGCTGCCCTTATTCCTTGGCTCATGACCCTCTTCCAGCTTCAAAACCAGCAAGGACTGGTTGAGTCTTCTTCACATCCCTATACTATCACACTTTCTTCTGCCTCCCTCTTTCACTTTTAAAGACCCTTGTGATTATACTGGGCACACCCAGATAATCCAGGATAATTTCCCAGTCTCAAGGTCAGCTGATTAGCAACACTGACTTTATCTGAACCTTAAATCCCCTTTGCCATGTACCCTAACATATTCACAGAGTCTAAGGATTCAGACATGACATCTCTGGGGGGCCATTATTCTGCCCACCACATTCAGTAACTAACTGGAAACCTTTTTCCAGCTCTTAAGCCTTAAATGCCGTGAGGAAAGCATAGAGCTCCAGACTGAGCTGCCCTAAATCACCCTCTCTGAAATCTTGCACAACTGAGTCACGATAAGTGTTTTTTTTTAAATTTATTTGCCTTTGTGCATAAAGTATTGCAGGGGCCCAGCACTTTTGTATTGTGCCACTCTGCTGCCTATATGCACACAAAAAAATGTAACAGCAGATATTCTTGGGGCACCTTAATCACATACACGTAATACACATATACATACACAGATAACATGACCATTTTGAGTCTTTCTCTGTGTATAGATGAGGTTGGCCCTGAGAAATGGGCCAGTTGCCATACTGTGGGATGCCCACATCCATAATATTTTAAATTATTTTAATTCACTTAATTGGATCTGGTTCCCATTAACATCATAGGCACTGTGATTCCCGTGACACTGACAGGGCTGTATGAGTCTCTCACTTTTGTATAACACTAATTAATCATGACAATACAACTTCTCAAATGTAGTTATCATCTTTCTTAGAGCTCAAAGAGTTTCATAGAATTTATCCTTTTTCTTTCAAAAATATTCCTACAGGGTTACCAGCTGCAAGGTCACTATTTGAGATTAAAATAAGAAACAATTTTCTTACATCAGTGAAAGGCAAAAGGAAATTTATAAATGCAATGCTCTAATTGAAAAAATCATCACATATTTCCATATATGCAAATTGTGAATTCAAAGATGTTTAAGTGAAGCTTTCTCAAGTTAACTTACTTCAATCTTCAAAGTATAGGTGACCGTGTCTTCATTCATTCATTCGTTCAACAAATATTTCATATAAACTTTCAGGTATGAGATACCATTCCCTAGAACCCACAGAGATTCAACAAGAAAATGTCATTGTCCTCAAGGAGCTTACTGTTAGTAGAAGACAAATCATACACTTTTAACAAACAAATAAATCATTTTTCAGATAATAATGAGTGCTCTGAATAATAACAACAAAATAGTGCCAGGTGAAAGAGAAAGAAAATGAGAGATAATAGAAAAAAACGTTATTTTAGTTTGGATGGTCAGGGAAGGCCTACGCAGATATTTGAATAAGGAGCAAGGCATGTGAAGAAATCAGAAAAGGGTGAACACGCCAATTTGATTCCATTTAACAATTCTTTTTTTTTTGAGACAGAGTTTCACTCTCGTGGCCCAAGCTGGAGTGCGGGGGCGTGATCTCAGCTCACCACAACCTCCACCTCCCGGGTTCAAGTGATTCTCCTGCCTCAGCCTCCCAAGTAGCTGGAATTACAGGCACGTGCCACCACGTCTGGCTAATTGTTTATATTTTTAGTAGAAATGGGGTTTCACTATGTTAGCCAGACTGATCTCAAACTCCTGAGCTCAGGTGATCCACCCACCTCAGCCTCCCAAAGTGCTGGGGTTACAGGTGTGAGCCACCACACCTGGCCCATTGAACAAATATTAATTAAGCATACACTATGTGCCAGTCGTGGTTTTTTGGTACTGGAGAGCAAGCAAGTACAAATAACCTGCTTACAGCAGAACAAGCCTGAATGGATCAAGAAACGAACAAAAATGTATATGTAGCATTACATTGAATCCATAAATGTCTTTACCAAACACATTTACCCTCTAATTATCTGACAAATGATATAATTATCAAAAGCACAAAATCTTAGTAGTAGAGGTCAGTTAAACTATCTCTCTTCCTAAACTTGGTTTTCAAATTTTTGCAATAGAACTATTTGTTTAAACAAAATAGTATATGGAATTCCAACATAAACAAATAAAAGCAGTCTGCTCCATGGAAGGATTGTGAAAGTCCACAGTCCTATCTATTTTCCCTTCACTCAAAGCCCCTACCACCATTTTGCAGCAATGTTAATTTATTGGTTTTGATCACTGGATCATCTGATCATAGTTGTGTAAAATGTTAACATCAGGAGAAGCTGGGATATATGGGAACTCTGTATACTAGTGTGCAACTTTTCTGTAAGTCTAAAATTATTTAAAACTAAAAAGTTGGAAAAAAAAAAAGTAATCTGACCATGATCACTACTGGCAGCCCACCTTAGGGCGCTGGAGACACCAGTTGACATCATTAACCTTGATCATGCTGGGATGGTTTAGCCTATTTACTAAGGACCTTTGGAAGAGGGGAATTCCTTTCTAAGTAGCCTAGTCTGGTTTTTAACCATTCTCAACACCAGAAGATTCTTTCCTATGACTCTTTCAAACTCTAACATAAACCCACTTTTTCAAGTTTTGTCATCAGTGGAAAATTAATTTGTCTTCTCTAAAAACCTTGTGATATATTTACAGATCTCATAATTTCCCATCAACTTTCTTTCCACAAATTAAGAGCAATGCTTTCATCTTTTCTCATGGGTCTTCTACTTCCATTTTTTAATCATTCAGAAAATTCTCCACTGTAAGTATTTTTTTTACCTTCTTAAACTATGGTGTTTAGAGCTCACCACTGGATTTTAAATAAATAAAAGAGGCCTCAGCCAGTATCAAATACCTTGGGTAAGAAGGTTGTATTATCACTCAGACTTTATACACAGTATTCCTATTGGATATTACTGCCTTAACAACCTCTCTACATTACCATATTTTGTTTTTTCTTACACATTTTTTCACACTGCTTATGACAGTCATTAAGCCAAGTGCCCCAGGCATTTGCTCTTAACCAATGAACAGCCACAGCCAGGCTGGGAACTTCAAGTCTTTCAGCAAGTCACAAAGTGCCAAAAATACTCTCTCGCCAGGAGACATATTCTCTGAGTTAGAGAAAGTAGAAATTTGTTCTGATCTCATTCACCTGAGATCATTCAACAGTAAGATAAGTGAACTGACTGAGTCTGTGACCCTGTCTGTTGGACCTCTCCTTGCTTTAGTTCCCTGCCTGAAAAGCGAGGATAAGAGTGTTTACCAACTTTGCATGGGTGTTGCAAGAGTTGATTAAGGCTTATATGGCACCATCTGATGACAGTCTCTGTGGCTGTGCCACTCAAGTTGTCAAAGGCTGTGAAATGCCCGTGTGCCTCAAGGGCACTCCCTTAAAGCTCAATATCACAACTCTAGGTGACTTGCTGTGGACCATAACTAGAATATGACCCAACCGTACTTTCAGACATGCATGCTGAGCGTCAGTAAGGCTATCATCCAAAGCTGAAAAGCAGTTTTTCTAATGCTGCAGGCTCATGCACAAGGCACCAAAATAGCACCAGAAATACTATACCCATATTGCTTTATCCTAGACATCTGACACTTGTAAAGCTGATGCCAAATTTCTTGTCACATATGTGTCTGGAAGCCTTCGTGCTGAGAGGCATTTCTTATCTTCTGACATTTCAGAGAGCTGCATAAAGCTAGACAAGCACAGAGCCTCCTTCTAAAAGGCACAAGGCAGAGGCGAGCATTCTTTTCAGATGACCTCTGAAACCCTCACTGGAGGAGATCCAAGACACCCTTCAGCACATCTGTAATCCTCAGGATATTCCAAATGTTTGAGTGTGCAGCTTCCAGTTAGTAACAGCCAAACTACCCCAGCTCTCCAAGGTCATCTGAAAACGATTTGCCCATCAGCCAAATGAGAAAATGCTATTGTAAGCAAACCAATCATAAGATCAGACAATCCTCAGGGGCCCAGAGCCCAGATGCTCTACCTCTGGTGACACAGGCCACCCCATCTATTACATTCGGGCTTCCGGTTGATGCTAATGACTGTTGTGACTGACACCCCCAAACAGAAACAAAACTAGGATATTCGGATGTGATACAATAATAGACAATTTCTAGTGATTCCTTTCTCTTCTGATCTTACCTAAGCAAACTGCCTGACAAAGTGGGTGCCATGTAGACCTCCCCCACAACTGCCAAACAGCAGGGGTTTCTAGTAGGAGAGTCCCCTAAAGCAATGTGTGTCAGAGTAACCTGGTTTTAAATGCAAATTCCTGGACCTTATTCCAGACCTTTGAATTAGAACCTCCGGCAAATGGGATCCAAGAATCTACATTTTAAACAAATTCCTCAGATGATCTTTTTTTTAACTTTTTATTTTCCCAGATAATTTTTATACACACTAAAATTTTTAGAAACCTGACGGAATTTTCAAGTAAATTAAAATTTGTACAAACCCTCAGCTCATTGGGAGGGTTTCCGGCCACAGGCCTATATTTAGTGGTCATGAACTCACTACTCTAAACACCCACAGCAAACCACTCTGTGCTCAAGAGGAAGGAACAAGTTTCATGATTTCATCCTTTTCTCAGCCTCATTGTTCACGCTCCTCTTTTGGAACAATACGCACTGCCATATGATGCTTCTGGCATCCATTGCCTTGTATTGTTTAACTTTTTGTGTTCGTTTTTTAATGCTGCCAAAATAGATTACCACAAACGTGGCACAAATTTGTTATCTTACAGTACTGTAGGTTAGAAGTCCAATACAGAAATCACTGGGCTAAAATCAAGGTGTCAGCAGAACTAGGTTCCATGCTGGAGGCTCCAGGGGTAAATCTGTTTTCATGCCTTTTCCAGCTTCTAGAGGTCACCCACACTCCTTGGCTCATGGCTCGCCTCCATCTTCAAAGCCAGCAATGCTGCATCTCTGATTCTTCACATCTCCTTCTGACTCTCTTCTTCTGCCTTCCTCCTCCACTTTTAAGGACGCTTGTAATCATATCAGGGCCACCCAGATAATACAGGATAACTTTCCTATCTCAAGGTTCTTAAGATGTGATTACATATGTGATTACATTTCCAAAGTCCCTTTTTCCAAGTAAGGTAACATTTTCACAAGTTCCAGCAATCTAAGATATGGATAACTTCAAGGAGCCATTATTGTACCTACCACAACTTTCACCTGTAACATGAAGGATGTCTTCATCTGGGCTCCTGTAAAAGTGGACCCTGAGACTAGGATTTGAGTAGAAGTCCAATGAAGCCCAGTAAAGGAGTGGGGCAGTCAGGTAGTAAGGGAGGAAAGCAAATAACTTGCGAGTTAATGAGCAGGATACTACTACATGCAACTAGACTAAATTCTCCTAGGGACCGTGCACAACACACGTTAGAATAGTCCCACCTCGGGGAAAGGAAACTGAAGCATTTATCCACAAGTCCCCATCATTTCGCAGTTAGGGGTCACATTAACTCCCAGTGCACTTCCAGCACTTCATGCTTCCCTGACTGTGAATGGGCTCCACAGTTAGCAAATATTCCTGGCAGAGACACTCAACAGGCTATAAACTTGTTCCACCTGAGAGGCCTCTGGAGTGGACCAAGAAGATATGGGCGGGGCATCAACAGCATCTGAATCAAGGGGGTTGGTGTTTGAGTCAAGTGTGGTATTATGTCTCAAAAATTTCAATGCTCATATCCTTTGACCCAACAAAGGATCCACCTCCAGGAAATGTGTGCTAAGAGTATAATTGGAGACAGGTGCAATGATTGCTTATAACGTTTTAAAGAATTAGAAATTATTTAAATTCCATTAATAAGGGATTAAATAAATTACAGGTGATATAATTGAACATTCTGCTACAATTGGATATAATTATGTGGGTCTACATTTATTGATAGGGAAACTAGTTCCTGACATACTGCTGAGTGAAAAAAAAAGCAGGTTACAAATAGTAAGTATATTACAAATCCATTTATGTAAAATTATGTATGTATAATATATATGTGTGTGTATGTATAGCAAGATGTCTCAAAGAATGTTCATCAAAACTCTAACAGCAGTTATTTCTAGGAAGCAGAATTTCTCATCCTTTATACTTTCTTCTTCATGCGTCTCTGTATTACAAAAAAATTTACAATAAACAATGTATTGTTTATTAATCAATTACAAAGATACTTGCAATTTTTTTTAAAAAAGAATTCAAATTTGTCCTAAAAGATAAGCTTCTATTTACTTCTAATATGATAATGTCAATGTGCTTATATATACATCTCCATTTTAAAACTACATGGAACTGAGGGCCCCCATGCATTACATAAAATGTTTAGGGCATATTTGGAACACAGCAGGCACTTAATAATAATTGATGTTCATCAGTATGAAATTCAATAAAACAACACATGGAACAAACTGGGTCATGGTAAAATTTTCACAATGCATGGGATGACTCCCTAGGGAGCTGAGAGGCCTGGCGTGGTCTTATCAGTCAGGGGCCTGCTCTGGCAGACAAGGAAGGCCTGCCCTTGCACAAACACACCCATGCCATCCCAGAGATAGCATCAGAGCCCTGTTCGTCTTAGGTAGAAGTGAAAACAAATGCAACTGTAGGCTTGCAGTTTTACAGCATGAATGAGACAAGTGGAATCTCTGTTAATCTGTTAGAAATTAATTCAATGGTTTGTCTCCTGAAACTCTAGGCCTTCCTTGCAAGAGCACTCCACTTCCTGTTATGCACAATGGCAAAGCTGACTGGAACTGCCCAGAGGAAGAACAAGTGGAAGAGAAGTCACGGTGTGCCCTTAGGGCAACAGAAATTTAAAAGAATATTTAGGTGTGGGACTTCACACGCATGCCTCCTTTTTATGTCTAATAAGGGAAAATTTCTCACCTGTTCAGGTTGCTCTTGGACTCTCTTTTGTTGCTCAGAATCTAAATAATGAGCAAATAGAGGGAAAACAGAAAAGTGGACAAGTCCCCATTTGTGTATATAGTAAAGAGCTGAGAGAGGCGGCAAGAGAAAGGAGGGAGAGAGACCAGAAAATCATGTGGAATAGATGCCAGGGAGTTTGAGTTTGGGGGTTGTGAGGTAATAGTTGGAGATTCAGAGCTTTGGGGATCACCTGATATCCATGTAGCAGAAAACGAAGATAACAATAGATTTTAAGATGCTTTTTCTATAGTAAGAATGCATACCCCATACTAACATCTATTGAATTGTATACTTTAAATGGGTGAATTGTATGGTATGTAAATGATGCCTCAATAAAGCTGTTTTTTTAAAAAAGAATACTCCACTCCAAAAAAAAAGCACACTCCACTTTGGCAGTTTACTGAGAGATTGCAAAAATATTTGAAGAATCCTAATTACCTTTTAGACACCGGACCATTCCTTTGAATTCATTCTTTCACAGAGGCTGGATCAAGTGGAACTTCAATTATGTTTAGGTTCTGGTAGGTTAGAGAAAGGACCCTTAAGACCCTCTAGTCTAATGCTCTCATTTCAAAGGTGAGGAAATGAAGCCACAGAGGCTAAATCAGTCTGCCTTGTCACACAGCAGCAAAGCTGGGAACTATGGAGGTCTGATCTCAGGTCTTTCGAAATATACCACTCCACCCCCATCTGATGCTCTTCCTGCTTTTGTTTACAGAAAGAAACAATTTGAGGATAAGAATGATTAGAACACATAGTTATTATGCCCATGGTTCAGTCTAGTTATTCTGGCCTTTAAAACAAGTCAGTCAGACTGGCTTCAGTCCAATCAGTTGCACACCACTGCCCAGCAAACAGCCTTGCCATGGAGATCCAGCCTTCCCAGCCCAAGCCTGGAGAACAAACAATCCCCACAATGGCAATGTTGCTTTCAGCCCCTTTTGAAGAACAATAGGGAAACAACGATAGCTACCCACTATTTATTGGACATTTATCCATGCAGCAACTTGGGCAGAATAGTAAGAGCCCTATGACATGGAAATTTAGAGAGTTCAAATTTTAAGTAAGAACTTTAAAACTACTAGATGTCACTAATGTAAATAACACCCATCTGTGAATCACATCAGAAATTTACAAAGTTAATTATGGGATTGCATTTCTGATGCTCTCCCAGGATGGCTCTGGCGCCTGCTATGTGCTAGGCGCTGGTCTAGACATTTTACATATGGCATCTCTTTTAATCTCCACAATAATTCCATCACATGGGTATTAATCACCCCACTCTGTAAGTAAGGAAAAAAAAGAAAAAAACTGAAAACATGATGGGAGCAGGACCAGGGAAGTAAAAGATAAGTTCTGATGTCAAGTAACAGTCTTAGGGCTCAAGGAGAGTATCTTCATGTTGTAACTTAAGTCTGTACCAGAAGAGTTCTCCTTTATCTCTAAAGAGTCACCTCAATGCCTATCATTCCATCATTAGTTTCATCTCTTTTTTTTAAGACAGTCTCACTCTGGCGCCCAGGCTGGAGTGCAACGGCACGATCTCAGCTTCAAGCAATTCTCCTGCCTCAGCCTCCCAAGTAGCTGAGACTACATACAGGCCCTCACCACCACACCTGGCTAATATTTTTATTTTTTAGCAGAGATCGGGTTTCCCCATATTGGCCAGGCTGATCTCGAACTCCTGACCTTGTGATCCACCCACCTCGGCCTCCCAAAATGCTGGGATTACAGGCACGAGCCACCACACCCAGCCTAGTTTCATCCATTTTTAACTTAAATACCGTTAGTAGTCACCCACAAAATTGGGAATACCCCTATGCATTGATCAGAGTTGGCAATGCTATGTTACAGAATAAACTGGAATCTCAGTAGACTAACATGATAAAAGTATTTCTTGCTCATGCAAACTCTGATGTAGATGTTTGGAGTCATTTTAGAGGACCAGGAATGAGATAAGGAGAGCATGGTAGATATGCAGGATATTTTAGATTCAGAGCACAGAAGATCAAGCAGCCTACAAGTAGAGAACACCATTTCCACCCACATTCCATTAGCCAGAAATCAGTCACACGGCCAACCTAACTGCGCAGGAGTCTGAGAAATGTAGGGAAGTGCAGAAATGGGTGGGCATTATAATATCCACCACATTCCCAAAAGAATTCTACGTTTGGTTCTTATTTGTCAGCACATCAGTTAACGGAAGAATTAATAGCAACAATATACACAAGTAGTATGTAGAAGTCTCTTCTTCAGGACAGGACCAGAAAGGAGGAGATGGAAAAGGGACAGTGACAGAGACATATGCACATATTTAACAATTTTATTGGGTTTTGCCTGACTTGAAAGATCCATCTACTAAGGCTCGCTGTGTCTCCAGCTCATTGGCTGATACTTCCAATGACTTTGGTTGTATGCTGAACTAGACTTTAAGTTTTGCAAATATAATTTCTCCCAGAGATATCAGAAATAAAGCTATGTATTCATTTAATTCATAGAGGCAAATAGGTACTTTGGGATCTACAACTAAATAAATAAATGTTTTCCTTGACAAGTTGACTATAACAGATCTTAACGAAGTGACATATTTTTTTCATTTTATTTCTACCATAAAATTCAACAACAAAACAATTTGGCCCTGAAAGGAAACAATAATCAAATTTAGGAATGTATCAAATTTGTAAAATTATATATAAAAGGAAAAGTATAACTTATTAAAACTTTAATAATAACTATTAATGCACCACCCAATTAAGACAGAAACCTGGCTTGAAACCTTCTTCTTCACTGAGTCTATCCAAGCACCAACTACATGTGATTTTATCCCCAAAATACCTCTCAAGCCTATCATATTCTATCTTCTATCCCCATTGACACTGCTTCAAACTTCTCACTCGGAGTATGACATCACCTCCTAGATGACCTCTCTGCATTCAGTCTTGCCCAACTTTTCAACTCCCTACCCCTAAGAGCAGTGTGTTCAAAACTGCAGGGTGCAAGGGGATCCTCTTGGAAGGTTAAACACACAGATTCCAAAGTTTTCCACCAGGATTCTGATTTAGTAAACCCAGTGTTGACAAAAAGGGTCAAACTCTGTAAAATATTTGAAGAGATGTATTCTGAGCCAAATATGAGCGACCAATGGCCTGTGACACAACCCTCAGGAGATCCTGAGAACATGTGCCCAAAGTGATCGGGGTACAGCTTAGTTTTATACATTTTATGGAGACATGAGACATCTATCAAATACATGTAGGATGTACATCTGTTTGGTCCAGAAAGGCAGGACAACTAACTGGAAGCAAGGGCCTCCAAGTCATAGGCGGATTTAAAGACTTACTGATTGGCATTGACTGAAACAGTTAGGTTATTGTCTAAAGACTTAGGACTGTCTGGGTTAAGATAAGAAATTGTGGAGACCAAGGTTTTATCATGCAGGTGAAGCCTCCAAGTAGCAGGCTTTGAGAATAGATTGTAAATGTTTCTTATCAGACTTAAAAAGTCTGTTCTAGGTAATTCCAAAAGGGAGGAGATCCAATACCCCCTTCCCATCATAGCCTAAAACTAGTTTTTCCACTTAACTTTGGAATGCCCTTGCCAAGATAAAGGGTCCATCAGGATGGTCAAGGGGCTTAGAATTTTATTTTTGGTTTATACCAGGATAGAGTTCAGGGCTCTGAATTTTTAATAAGCACAACAGAAGATTTTAATGTATGTGCTCTTGGGAGAAACACTGCTCCACAGCAAAAATCTCAACAAGAATTCCAAATCTCAGTTGTCAGTCCTTTGTTTAAAGCAATTGAATGGCTTTCCAGTGACTACCGGATAAATCCCAAGGCCCTTATTATAGAATATAAAGTCACCATGACACAGGCCTGGAGTATCTTTTCAGCCGCATATTTCCCTATTTCTCCTCAAACCTTACAGTTTCAGAACCTCCAGTGCCAAACTATTTGTATTTCCTGAGCACACTCCATTGGTTCATGCCTCGACATCTTAGCCATGTCGAAGCAGGATTTTTTTCAGCCCCGTTGCTGGACTTGCAGCTGGGGTGCCCCCTCTACTCAGCCTGCCGTGCTCAGCCCCTTGCAGCAGAGAGCACGTGAGCGAGCAAGAGCGGAACCTGGCCGGCCACTCTGACCACCAACACAGGAGCAAGTTCCGTGCAGGGCCCACAGCCAAGTCAGGCATGTTACCTCGAGGGGAATGGGGCAGTGCCCAGGGAGGGGTGCCCATGACCCTGAAGCCCCAGAGTGGGTGTTAGTGTGATAATTAGCTCTTTTAGTTTCACTGTCCGCAGCCTTATGGCAGCATGTTAGCAGCTCAGTCGGTCCCTTGCTCCCTTGCGCTAACTGCTGTCAAGGCTGCTCTCTGCTGTCAAGGGCAAGGGCCAGTGCTACAGCTTTTCAGGGTACCTGTGCTCAGTGGGCCCTAACCTCTTATCCAGCATCCAAGAAGACTGACGTCACACTGATGGCTGAAGGGTGATGAGAGCAGAGGATTTTACTGAGTGACAGAACAGCTTTCAGAAGAGAAGGGATGTGGGGTCGGGGGAGGGTACCCCCACCCCCACAGTCGGGTGTGTGTGATTGGGTCTGGGGCTTTTTATGGACTCAGAATGGGGAGTGCAGCTGATTGGTTTGTAAGTATGCAAAAAAGTTTAGAGCAAAGACATCACTCAAAGGTGGGCACCACAGTGTAGAAAACCAATTAGGAAAGGGTAGGTATATGTATAATAGGTGAAAGGTAGAGACCAATCAGAGGAAAGCACACCAAATGGGAAGACAGGTTCTCAATCTGGTCCCAGGATTTAACTTGTGGCTTGGCTTTCAGGCTTTATATGGTCTTCGAGTTGGAGGTGGGATTTTGCTGGGGACTCACCTCTATCTGCCTAGGCATCTGACTGCCTCCTGTCATTATCAATGTTGTTCTGGCTATCCAGAATTTCCATGCCCATTGTCTTCCTGATAAACCAGCATTTACCTTCAAAATTGAGCTCAATTCTTTTGTTAATTTCTTCTAATATGCCACCTTTGACAGAGTTAATGTCTTCCTCCTCTTTCATCCTCCTGTCTGCTCTGACCTTTGAAGTACTTCTATTACTACACATCTTTGTTTACATTCCTCTCATTCCCTATCTAACCTTCTTACCTCATCTCAGTGCCTTGCATGTAGAAGGCATTAAATAAACATTGTTGAACTATAGCTAAATACGAAACATAAGCTCTTTGGGAGCAGAAACAAATAAAGATTCCTCTTTGGATTATTTGGTCCTTTAAGTTAAATATTTCAGTTCAGTTCAGTTTATACCATTTTTTTCTTTCTTCATTATTCATTAATGAACTATTCATTTCCTTCATTAATTCTACAAACGCTTTTTGAAAGCCTACTATGCACATCATTGTACAATAATGCTACCTAAAATCCTGTGTTTATATGCTAGAAACTGTAGATATAGTCTTTCTTTACCTTTTATTCTCTACAGGTCTTTCATTAATTTTCTTATGTAATGGTTCCTGTGCCAGATAGGAGAGTACTTTGAAGACTAGCATCTTTTGAGATACTAATAAATGTTTCCCTCCCAATAAAACTAAAATATTTCCCAAACAGTATAGTATAGTGTTAAAATGATATCCATACATTTGTGTTTCTACCTCATGGGCTTCTTTGGGGAAGTACATGAGAAAGTTAATAGTGGCCTACCAGCCTACCATTTAACCCACATCCCTAATCAATCAATAATTTTTTCTTTTTTTTTTTTGGAGACGGAGTTTTACTCTTGTTGCCCAGGCTGGAGTGCAATGGCTCCATCTCAGCTCACTGCAACCTCTGCCTTCCAGGTTCAAGTGATTCTCCTGTCTCAGCCTCCCAAGTAGCTGGGATTACAGGGGCATGCCACCATGCCCAGCTAATTTTTGTATTTTTAGTAGAGACAGGGTTTCATCATATTGGTCAGGCTGGTCTCGAACTCCTGACCTCAGGTGATCCGCCCACCTCGGCCCCTCAAAGTGCTGGGATTACAGGTGTGAGCCACCGTGCCCAACCAATCAATAATTTTTTTAATTGCACCACATAAGCACCTAACTCACACCCTAAGGGAGACTGTGAAAAAACAGAAAGAATGGGCCACTGTCTTCCTTTATTCATCTCTGCATCTTTGTACTACTTACAGGCCTCCTCTGGATTCTGAAAGCAGCCTTGACAGTTGAAAACGTGGCATAAATTTTGTAGCCTCAATCACCCCTAGATGAACTAAAAAAAAAAAAACACCTTTTTTGTATATTTATTCTAAAATTCAGGTCAGGATCTAAAACCTGAACATAACAATATATTTAAACATTGCTGCTTTACTCAACTTCTTACATATCTTACTGTGTAAATTTGTCTTTCAAAGGAGAAAACATTATTATACTATCACAAAATAGACAGTGAAACTCTAAAACTTGCCAAATACTACAGTCTAAAATCATTTTCTGACAGAAGAAGACACTACTCCTTTTTAGAAAAAGAGTGGAGTTATTACAAATGTATTCTTTCTGACATCAAAACAAAAAGAATGATTACTCATTTTATATTTGTTGGCATGGAGTTATTTGGACGTGGTTAAAAATATCTCCAAGAACAGTCTTCACTCTAGCCACAAACCTGTAAATCTTCCCTTCAGAGATGAAAACTGTCCACAGCAATCAACAGTAACATTCCAAGTCTGACACTCCCCGACACCCAAACAACACAATGCCGGGCGGCTAGAGAGCACAGTTAGCATTACAGAAATCACACTCCCTCTGCCCAGAGAGCAAGTGGATCAAATATCAAAACTGTCCCAGAAATATGCTATGCAGGGTTATAAATATGCTCCCACAGAGGGGTAAGAATTTGTAACAAAGTTTAAAATCATTTGTAGACTGGCTATAATTAACAACAACAAAAAAAAAAACAGTAAGTGCTGATGAGTATATGGAGAAATCAGAACGCTCATACATTGCTGGTGGGAATGTACAGTGTGTAGCCTTTTGGTGATTCCTCAATAAGTCAAACACAAAATACTATATGACCCAGCAATTTTATTCCTAGGTATATGCCCAAAAGAATTGAAAACAGGGAGTCAAGCAGATGCTCATACACCAGTGTTCACAGCAGCACTATTTTCTACCAGCCAAAAATAGAAAAAACACAAATGTCCATCAATCCATGAACAAACAAATAAACATGGTATAACCATCCAACAGAATATTTTTCAGCCTTAAAATAGAATGAAGTCCTGAGATATGCCTCAGCATCCATGAACCTTAAAAACATCATGTTAAGTTAAAGAAGCCTGTCACAAAAGGCTTTGTGACTGTAAATGGTATGATCCCATTTATACGAAATATCCAAGAATAGGCAAATCTATAGAGACAGAAAACAGATTAGTAGTTTCCAGGAGCTGTGGGTAGGGGAGGATGGGGAGTGGCTGCTTAATGTCTCCTGTTTCCATCTGGGGTGATGAAAATGTTCTGGAGCTAGATAGTGGTGATAGTTGCACAACAATGTGAATGTCCTAAATGACAATGAATTGTATGCTTTAAAAATGCTTAATCTGAGCTGAGCACAGTGGCTTACACCTGTAGCCCGAGCACTTCGGAAGATTGAGGCAGGAGGATCATTTGAGCCCAGGAGTCCAAGACCAACCTGACCAACGTAGAGAGACCTAATCTCTACAAAAAAAAATAAAAAATAAAAACAACCGGGCATGGTGCCACGCGCCTGTAGTCCCGGCTACTTGAGAAGCAGAGGCTTGAAATCGGGAGGTCAAGGTTGCAGTGAGCTCTGTTTGTGCCACTGCACTCAGGCCTGGGCAACAGAGTAAGACTCTGTGTAAAAAAAAAAAAAAAAGAAAGAAAAAAGTTACTCTGCAATTTTGCAATTTTACAGGCAGTAGGGAAAGACATTATTTAAACTGCAAATTTTATATTAACTGAATTTTACTACAATAAAAAATCATTTGTCAGTTAAATAATTTTCTAATGTGATACAATTCTAGGATATTCCACAGTGAAAACATTTTTTATTAAAATATACTTATCAATATATGCATGTGTACATTGTTTGAATTATCAAATATTAGATCTAATTTAATTGTTCTGTAACTAAATAAGTTAACTCTTTCAGTAAAATTTCAGAGAAACTTAAAAATAGGAGGCTGGGTATAATGGTTCATGCCTGTAATCCCAGCACTTTAGGAGGCCAAGGCAAGTGGATCTCTTGAGGTCAGAAGTTCAAGACCAGCCTGGCCAACATGGTGAAACCCTGTCTCTACTAAAAATACAAAAATTAGCCAAGTGTGATGATGGGTGCCTGTAATCCCAGCTACTTAGGAGGCTGAGGCATGAGAATTGCTTGAACTCAGGAGGCGGAGGTTGCAGTGAGCCAAGATCATGCCACCACACTCCAGCCAGGATGACACAGTGAGACTCTGTCTCAAAAAAAAAAAAAATAGAAGATATTTGGTGAATTTCATAAAATGATTACAGATTATTTATGGTCAAATACCTAGAATGCCTAGAAGACCACAAACTTTCAGAAGTCTGAGAAAAACTAATGTTCTATTTTGAAAACCAGTACACTTTCAGCACCCCAAAGAACTACTGGCCTGTAGCCTTACTTAGCATTATGAATAAGTATGAAGAGTCATCCAACATAATTTATTCTGAGTGCTTATAATGTGTCAGGCACTAGTCTAGGCACAGGAAATATGAATACTATTAAGGCAAGGTTCTTGCCCTAATGGATCTTATAAATAAAATAGAAACTATGCATGTTTTACATATTGCAATTTTTTGTATGACAATAACATTACCCAAGAACAGTGAAGGGATTTATAGGAAACCAGAGTCAACAGTAAGTACAGATAACTTATTGCTATTATCTCCTAAGTGGTATTTAAAGCAAAACAATAATAAATCAGGATCATCATGTTGTCATCCAGACAACTGCTAAGAAACATCTTGCTGGATATCTGAGTTGGTAATCACATTCTCCAAAACTCCTAAGCTCTGTTTTATTCACGTTCTATCCCATCAACCAATAAGAAGAATGAGTAAATGTTTCATTTCAAGCTGTTATCACTAAGAATAGAAATGTTTGATCTGCAGAACCCTGTACCAGGAACTATGGATGATTCAAAGTTAATGGACGGTATCCCTAACTTTGTGTAGTTTATCATCTGACTAGGTAGGCAACATGTCCATCAAAACTATCAGAGAGCAATTATAATGCGACATAAGAGCTAAACACGTGTGAGTTGACACAATATAAACCAAGCTCCCAAGTGCAGTGAGAATGTGAAGTATGAACTACTCACAACCAGAGCACTACATGGTACCCACTGTCCTTCTGATACAGCATAGGCTATAGTTTACATAGTTAGAATGGCCATCATTAAAAAATCAGGAAACAACAAGTGTTGGAGAGGATGTGGAGAAATAGGAACACTTTTACACTGTTGGTGGGATTGTAAACTAGTTCAACCATTATGGAAAACAGTATGGCGATTCCTCAAGGATCTAGAACTAGATGTACCGTATGACCCAGCCATCCCACTACTGGGTATATACCCAAAGGATTATAAATTATTCTACTACAAAGACACATGCACACGTATGTTTATTGCGGCACTATTCACAATAGCAAAGACTTGGAATCAACCCAAATGTCCATCTGTGACAGACTGGATTAAGAAAATGTGGCACATATACACCATGGAATACTATGCAGCCATAAAAAAGGATGAGTTTGCGTCCTTTGTAGGGACATGGATGCAGCTGGAAACCATCATTCTTAGCAAACTATCACAAGAAGAGAAAACCAAACACCGCATGTTCTCACTCATAGGTGGGAACTGAACAATGAGATCACTTGGACTCGGGAAGGGGAACATCACACACTGGGCTTATCATGGGGAGGGGGGAGGGGGGAGGGATTGCATTGGGGAGTTATACCTGATATAAATGATGAATTGATGGGTGCTGACGAGTTGATGGGTGCAGCACACCAACATTGCACAAGTATACATATGTAACAAACCTGCACGTTATGCACATGTACCCTAGAACTTAAAGTATAATAAAAAATAAAAAATAAAAAAAAAAATATAGAAACAATCCTAACACTAATCTATTTTTCTTATCACATGTAGGGGTTTGGGAGAGAAAGTCTAGGACTTACTATGTTGCCAGGCATTTCGATAGGCACTTTTAAATTTAACCTCACAAAAACCCACGCTACTTTATCACCATCATCATGATTGTCATTCCCATCATCATTATCCCTATTTAATACTTGCCCAAAGTCAGCCAGCAACTAAGTGTGACGTCTGATGGTTGCACAGGACTCATTGAGCCTAGGTTTGAATTTTAAAATTATTCTTTCCAAACCATTTTGCTCCATGATGCCATACACTTCAGATCATACTCTAAGAGTCATCACCCCAAAGTAATGGCTCTTATCCAGGGGTGCCTCTCAGAACTACCCCAAGAGCTTTTTCAAATTATAAACTGAGAGTCATACCCAGATACATGTCATAAACTCTAAGATTGGGGTTTGGGCATGGGGGAAAAAATATTTTAAAAATTCTCCCAGGTAACTGTTTACACTCCTCTGCCTTGAAACTCTACAAGCCAGAAGAGAGTAGGGACCAATATTCAACATTCTTAAAGAAAAGAATTTTCAACCCAGAATTTCATATCCAGCCAAACTAAGCTTCATAAGTGAAGGAGAAATAAAATCCTTTACAGACAAGCAAATGTTGAGAGATTTTGTCACTACTAGGCCTGCCTTACAAGAGATCCTGAAGGAAGCACTAAACATGGAAAGGAACAACCAGTACCAGCCACTGCAAAAACATGCCAAATTATAAAGACCATTGACACTATGAAGAAACTGCATCAACTAATGGGCAAAATAACCAGCTAGCATCATAACGACAGGATCAAATTCACACATAACAATATTAACCTTAAATGTAAACGGGCTAAATGCCACAATTAAAAGACACAGACTGTCAAATTGGATAAAGAGTCAAGACTCATCAATGTGCTGTATTCAGGAGACCTATCTCATGTGCAAAGACACACATAGGCTTAAAATACAGGGATGGAGGAATATTTACCAAGCAAATGGAAAGCAAAACAAAGCAGGAGTTGCAATCCTACTCTCTGATAAAACAGACTTTAAACCAACAAAGATCAAAAGAGATAAAGAAGGTCATTACATAATGGTAAAGAGATCAATTCAAAAAGAAGAGCTAACAATCCTAAATATATAGGCACCCAATATAGGAGCACCCAGATTCATAAAGCAAGTCCTTAGAGACCTACAAAGAGACTTAGACTCCCACATAAAAATAATGGGAGAATTTAACACACCACTCCACTGTCAATATTAAATAGATCAATGAGACAGAAGGTTAACAAGGATATCCAGGACTTGAACTCAGTTCTGCATCAAGCAGACCTAATAGAAATCTACAGAATTCTTCACCCCCAAATCAACAGAATATACATTCTTCTCAGCACCACATCTCACTTAGTCCAAAATTGACCACATAGTTGGAAGTAAAGCACTCCTCAGCAAATGTAAAAGAACAGAAATCACAACAAACTGTCTCTCAGACCACAGTGCAATTAAATTAGAACTCAGGATTAAGAAACTCACTCAAAACCGCACAACTACATGGAAACTGAACAACCTGCTCCTGAATCACTACTGGGTAAATAACAAAATGAAGGTAGAAATAAAGATGTTCTTTGAAACCAATGAGAACAAACATACAACGTACCAGAATCTCTGGGACACATTTAAAGCAGTGTGTAGAGGGAAATTTATTGCACTAAGTGCCCACAAGGGAAAGCAGGAAAGATCTAAAATCAACACCCTAACATCACAATTAAAAGAACTAGAGAAGCAAGGGCAAACAAATTCAAAAGACAGCAGAAAGCAAGAAATAACTAAGATCAGAGCAGAATTGAAGGAGATAGAGACATAAAAAACCCTTCAAAAAAATCAACGAATCCAGAAGCTGGTTTTGTGAAAAGATCAACAAACTTGATAGACTGCTAACAACAATAATAATAACAAAGAAAAGAGAGAAGAATCAAATAGATGCAACAAAAAATGATACAGGGGATATCACCACTGATCCCACAGAAATACAAACTACCATCAGAGAATACTATAAAATAAACTAGACAATCTTGAAGAGCTTGTAGACAAGCTCTACACAAATAAACTAGAAAATCTTGAAGAAATGGATAAATTCCTGGACACATACACCCTCCCAAGAATAAACCAGGAAGAAGTTGAATCTCTAAATAGACGAATAACAGGCTCTGAAATTGAGGCAATAATTAATAGCCTACCAACCAAAAAAAAAATCCACGACCAGAGAGATTCACAGAAAAATTCTACCAGAGGTACAAAGAAGAGCTGGTACCATTCCTTCTGAAATTATTCCAATCAACAGAAAAAGAAGGAATCGTCCCTAACTCATTTTATGAGATCAGCATCATCCTGATACCAAAGTCTGGCAGAGACACAACAAAAAAAGAGAATTTTAAACCAATATACCTGACAAACATCAATGCGAAAATCCTCAATAAAATATTGGCAAACTGAATCCAGCAGCACATCAAAAAGCTTATCCACCACAATCAAGCCAGGGATGCAAGACTGGTTCAACATATGCAAATAAATAAACATAATCCATCACATAAACAGAACCAATGACAAAAACCACATGATTATCTCAATAGATGCAGAAAAGGCCTTCAACAAAATTCAACAGCCCTTCATGCTAAAAACTCTCCATAAACTGGGTATTGATGGAATATATCTCAAAATAATAAGAGCTATTTATGACAAACCCACAGACTGTATCATACTAAATGGGCAAAAATTGGAAGCATTCCCTTTGAAAACTGGCACAAGACAGGGAAGCCCTCTCACGACTTCTATTCAACATAGTGTTGGAAGTTCTGGCCAGGGCAATCAGGCAAGAGAAAGAAATAAAGGGTATTCAATTAGGAAAAGAGGAAGTCAAATTGTCCCTGTTTGCAGATGACATGATTGTATATTTAGAAAACCCTATCATCTCAGCCCAAAATCTCCTTAAGCCGATAAGCAACTTCAGCAAAGTCTTAGGATACAAAATCAATGTGCAAAAAATCACAAGCATTCCTATACACCAATAACAAACAGAGAGCCAAATCATGAGCGAACTCCCGTTCACAATTGCTACAAAGAGAATAAAATATCTAGGAATCCAACTTACAAGCGATGTAAAGGACCTCTTCAAGGAGAACTACAAACCACTGCTCAAGGAAATAAAAGAGGACACAAACAAATGGAAGAACATTCCATGTTCATGGATAGGAATAATCAATATTGTGAAAACGGCCATACTGCCCAAGGTAATTTACAGATTCAATGCCATTCCCATCAAGCTACCAATGACTTTCTTCACAGAATTGAAAAAAACTATTTCAAAGTTCATATGGAACCAAAAAAGAGCCCGCATTGCCAAGACAATCCTAAGCAAAAAAGAACAAAGCTGGAGGCGTCACACTACCTGACTTCAAACTATACTACAAGGCTACAGTAACCAAAACAGCATGATACTGGTACCAAAACAGAGAGACAGACCAATGGAACAGAACAGAAGCCTCAGAAATAACACCACACATCTACAACCATCTGATCTTCAACAAACCTGACAAAAACAATAAATGGGGAAAGGATTCCCTATTTAATAAATGGTACTGGGAAAACTGGCTAGCCATATGTAGAAAGCTGAAACTGGACCCCTTCCTTATACCTTACACAAAAATTAATTCAAGATGGATTAAAGACTTAAATGTCAGATCTAAAACCATAAAAACCCTAGAAGAAAATGTAGGCAATACCATTCAGGACACAGGCATGGGCAATGACCTCATGACTAAAACACCAAAAGCAATGGCAACAAAAGCCAAAATAGACAAGTGGGATCTAATTAAACTGAAGAGCTTTTGCACAGCAAAAGAAACTACCATCAGAGTGAACAGGCAACCTACAGAATGGGAGGAATTTTTTGCCATCTATCCATCTGACAATATGAGTACATTCTAATATCCAGAATCTACAAAGAACTTAAACAAATTTACAAGAAAAAAACAACCCCATCAAAAAGTGGGCAAAGGATAGGAATAGACGCTTCTCAAAAGAAGACATTTATGCAGCCAACAGACACATGAAAAAATGCTCATCATCACTGATCATCAGAGAAATGCAAATCTTAAAACCACAATGAGATACCATCTCACACCAGTTAGAATGGCGATCATTAAAAGTCAGGAAACAGCCAGGCACGGTGGCTTATGCCTGTAATCCCAACACTTCGGGAGGCTGAGGCAGGCAGATCATGAGGTCAGGAAATCAAGACCATCCTGGCTATCATGATGAAACCCCATCTCTACAAAAAATACAAAAACATTAGCCAGGCATGGTTGCGGGCACCTGTAGTCCCAGCTACTTGGGAGGCTGAGGCAGGAGAATGGCATGAACCCAGGAGGTGGAGGTTGCAATGAGCTGAGATCAC
>NW_012114544.1:2413977-2422515 GCF_000951035.1 Colobus angolensis palliatus | reverse complement strand
GGGAGAGTAAACTAGTTCAACCATTGTGGAAGACAGTTTGGCGATTCCTCAAGGATCTAGAACTAGAAATACCATTTGACCCAGCCATCCCATTACTGGGCATATACCCAAAGGATTATAAATCATGCTATTATAAAGACACGTGCACACATATGTTTACTGCAGCACTATTCACAATAGCAGAGACTTGGAACCAACCCAAATGTCCATCAATGACAGACTGGATTAAGGAAATGTGGCACATATATACCATAGAATACTATGCAGCCATAAAAAAGGATAAGTTCATGTCCTTTGCGGGACATGGATGCAGCTAGAAACCATCATTCTGAGCAAACTATCACAAGGACAGAAAACCAAACACCATGTGTTCTCACTCATAAGTGGGAATTGAACAATGAGAACACTTGGACACAGGGCAGGGAACATCACACACCAGGGCCTGTCGTGGGGTGGGGGGCAGGCGGAGGGATAGCATTAGGAGAAATACCTAATGTAAATGACGAGTTAATGGGTGCAGCACACCAACATGCCACACGTATACCTATGTAACAAACCTGCACATTGTGCACATGTACCCTAGAACTTAAAGTACAATAATAAAAAATAAAAAAGTTTACCAAAAAGAATAAAATGGATTCAAACCCAAGGGCGAGAGGCAGAGCCTGAAGAAATGCCTGAGATTGGCCGGGCGCGGTGGCTCAAGCCTATAATCCCAGCACTTTGGGAGGCCAAGACGGGCGGATCACGAGGTCAGGAGATCGAGACCATTCTGGCTAACATGGTGAAACCCCGTCTCTACTAAAAAATACAAAAAAACTAGCCGGGCGAGGTGGCGGGCACCTGTAGTCCCAAGCTACTCCGGAGGCTGAGGCAGGAGAATGGCGTGAACCCGGGAGGCGGAGCTTGCAGTGAGCTGAGATCCGGCCACTGCACTCCAGCCTGGTCGACAGAGCAAGACTCCATCTCAAAAAAAAAAAAAAAAAAAAAAGAAATGCCTGAGATTTTCTCATGGTTCCTATGGTCAAAAGCAAGAGTGTAGCCTGAGGACTTGTGGATAATGCCCAGCTCAGGTGTTACATACATGTACAGTTGATGCTTGAACAACACAGGTTTAAACTGTGTGGGTCCACTTATATGCAGATTTTCTTCTGCCTCTGCCACTCTGAGACAGTAGGATTAATCCATCCTCTTCCCCCTCCTCAGCCTACTCATCCTGAAGAAGTTTATGATGATCCACTTCCACTTAATAAATGTTACTATATTTTCTCTTCAAAAAAAAAACACCTCTGCCTTAAAGCATGCCCCAGGAGGAAAACATCAATTACATAATTCAAGAACAATCCTCAGAACTGAAGGACATGAATTTTCAGATTAAAAAGACTCACTAAATGCCTGCCTAACTAATGAAAATAGATCCACAGCAAGGCATAGCATTATGAAATGGCAGAGGATGGGAAAAAGAGACAATACAATAAACACTGAAGAGACTTCCTTTAAAGTCATATAGAAAACAAATGGAATCAAAATGGCTTTAGATATCCCAACAACAATATTGGAAGCTAGAAAATAAGGGAATAATGGCTTCAAAAGCAGAACCTGGGTGTAGTGGCTCATGCCTGTAATCTCAGCACTTTGGGAGGTCAAAGCAGAAGGATCGCTCAAGGCCAGAAATTCAAGACCAGCCTGTGCAACACAGAGAGATCTTGTCTCTACTAAAAATAAAAAACTGGCTGGGAGTGATGGGCACATGTTTGTAGTGCCAGTTACTTGGGAGGCTGAGGAGGGAGGATCACTTAAGCCCAACAGTTCAAGGTTGCAGTGAACTATGATTTATGATTGTCACTGAACTCCAGCCTGGACAACAGAGTAAGAATCTCTCAAAAAAAAAAAAAAAGCAGAAGAAAATTTTCTCCAACCTACAATTTTAAACCAACCCAAACTATTAGTCAAATATGAAGGAAAGATTTTTTAAAAAGCATCTTCAGACATTCAAAGTCTCAAAAAATTGACTTTCCATTCATCCTTTCTCAGGAAGCAAGAGAATGTGTGCTACTGAAATGAAAGAGTAGCACTAGAAAAGAAATAAGACATGACATACAGTTAACAAAGGATACACCACAGAAAACAGCAAAGAGAATCTCCAGATGGAGGATAAAGGGGGACACAGCCTGACAGCTGGGTCCCAGGCCCATAGGACAACAGACCAATTGAAAGGTCAGAAACCAAGTCAGAAGGCTCCAGAAGAGCTTACCCCAGGAAATGAAGTCAGTAGAATACTGAATGCTTCTGAATACATTGCAGAGAAACTAAACATTTGTAGTTTGAGGTTGAATTACAATAAGCTAGAGGTTGCAATTTTTTCTTATAAAAGGTCAGATAATATTTTAGGTTTTTCAGGCCATACAGTCTCCATCACACTACTTAACTCTGCTGTTGTAGGGCAAAAGCAGATATAATAAGCAAAACAAATTTATTTGCAAAAACAGGTAACAGACTGGATTTTTCCCTTGAGACACAGTTTGCTGACCCCTGACATAAGCACATAATCACAAAGAAGACAAAAATGTATAAACATAAAAATTATTAGTTTCAGGGAAAATAAAAAGTGGTACAGAGACGAAAATTTTATCATGGCTCAGATAAACAGGTTTATATATATAATCATATCATGTAATCACTGAATATTTGTATAATCATAATCATATAATCACTGAATATCGATGCTACTAAAACCACCACATACCCCTATTAGGAGGATGAAGGAATGGGAAGTGTGCAAATATGTGATAGGTACAGGGGAGATAAGTAAGAGAAAGTTAGGTTCTCATCTTTCACATTGGAATATAACATTTACAATGACAATACCAAGAAGTAGTCAAGGTGACTAACTTCTCAGTCTCAACTGAGGCCAAACTCTTCAGAACAAATGTAATTCATGGGAGAATAAAAATGAAGTGATGAAAAGCCAGTGTGCCAAGCTACTGATACCCAGGAGATACATAAAGTTATCGCTCAAGATGTCGTACGTTGGCCAGGCGCAGTGGCTCACGCCTGTAATCCCAGCACTTTTGGAGGCTGAGGCAGGTGGATCACTTGAGGCCAGGAGTTCGAGACCAGCCTGGTCAACATGGTGAAACCCCATCTCTACTAAATATACAAAAATTAGCCAGGCATGGTGGCATGGGCCTGTAATCCCAGCTACTCAGGAGGCTGAGGCACAAGATCACTTGAACCTGGGAGGTGGAGGTTGCAGTGAGCCGAGACCATGCCACTGGACTCCAGTGTCTTATGTTACTGACCACAAGGGGGACTTCAAGAAAGGTGAGCCATACACAAACAGAATATGCATGGGGGAAAAAAAGGCGAGACAGCCACCAAAAAAGCTGTAAAACTTCTCTCTCTTGACCACAGTGGAACAAAAGGGTCTGACCCCTCGAAAAGACCTAATCTGCTAAGGAGGACATAGACACTGACACTGAGCCCATTATAAAGACAATCGTGTTGTTGCATATCCATTGCCTGTTCTGGTAGAGCAGTACAGAGAGGTAAAACATCCCGGAGAAACCAGCTGATAAAGGCACAGGGCTTAATGCCAGACTTAAGCCAATGCACAAGTAAAGGCAGTGTATTAGTCCATTTTCACACTGCTACAACGAACTACCTTAGACTGGGTAATTTATGAAAAGAAAAAAATAGAGGTTTAATTGACTCACAATTCCACAGGCTTAACAGGAAGCATGACTGGTAGGCCTTAGGAAACTTACAATCATAGCAGAAGGCAAACGGGAAGCAAGGACCTTCTTCACATGGTGGCAGTAGAGAGAGAGAGGATGAAGGGGGAAGTGCCACACATTTTTAAACCATCAGATCTCGTGAGAACTCACTCACTATCATGAGAACAGCAAGAGGGAAATTCACTCCCATGACCCAGTCACCTCCCACCAGGCCCTTCCTCCAATTCTAGATGAGATTTGGGTGGGGACACAAATCCAAACCATATCAGACAGGAATTAGGAATAAAGGACTCAGTGTCTAGAAGAGGATTCTCTGGACCACATGTAACAAGAGGAACAGAATCCTTATCTAATCTCTTCTCTAAGCCACCCAAATTATAGTTTCTCATCAACTTCTTAGGGATGTCAGAACCCCTAAAAGGCCTCTACAAAAGAGGTACTCTTTTTTTTTTTAAGTCATAGGCTTTAATCACCAGGAGGGTTTCTTTTGACAATCTAGGTTCAACAGTTTCAACAATTACTTTTGACATCTTTATAAAACTCCAAGTTAAGGAATCCCTTCCAGGAATTATTGCATTGAGATATATAGTAAAGTAATAACTTGAAATATTAACCTTTGTGGGTTTTTTTTGTTGTTGTCTTGCTTTTGTTTTTGTTTTTCAAGACGGAGTCTCACTCTGTCGCCCAGGCTGGAGTGCAGTGGCTTGATCTCAGCTCACTGCAACCTCCACCTCCTGGGTTCAAGTGATTCTCTTGCCTCAGCCTCCTGAGTAGCTGGGACTACAGGTGCCCACCACCACACCCAGCTAATTTTTGTATTTTTAGTAGAGACAGGGTTTTACCATATTGGCCAGGCTGGTCTCGAACTCCTGACCTCGTGATTTGCCTGCCTTGGCCTCCCAAAGTGCTGGGATAACAGGCATGAGCCACTGCACCCAAAGCCACCTTTGTGGTTTTAAAAAAAATGTTCTGCACTTCCTTGGAGTGACCTTACCCTACTCAATCTGAGGCATCCATATTGTCTTATAGAGAATTAGAACAGCTATAGCAAGAATGAAGGAAGCAGGGCATGAAGCTTATGTCATAATCATAATAATAGATTGAAAACAGAATACAGAGAGGTAAATGATCCCCTCTTCATCTCCCAGGTTAACTGAGGATCACTTGGGCAGTGATTAAAAGAAAAATGGTAGTGGTGGGTGACTTTGCTGGTAAAGAAGAGGAATAGACATGAAAGAAGTACATGATAACTAATACCAGATAACTGTATGGAATCTGAGCCAATACTCATCAACCACCCAGCACTATTCTAGTGAAAACCACATATCAGCCAAGCTGAGGAACTGTAGAGTGAGAGCCCACCATTGACAAAGCCTACACATCACCCTTGCAGCATCTAACAGATGGACATCTACTCATCCTCAAAACCTTATTAAATCCCATATAAACTGCCTCTTGAGGACTTACCAAGAAACTCATACATCCATGACACCCAGAGGAGCACTAGGTCAAGAAATGGAAGCCCTGAGCAACATGTGAACTTGAATGAGACTAGACAGTAGTTAATCTGCCCCAATCGCAGGCACTTGGACTGGGTGGATTCTATCTGACTATAATTACCCAAGTAGGCACCCTTTAAGGCATGTGGCCTTGATGAGACTTGTTTTTGTCCATATATTATGAAAGTCCATGCCATGTTTGTGAAGAAATGCATTTTCCAAGTTTCTATATCAGTTCTCCTAGGAAAAAAGCTCTGAAATTGAAACTCTTGGTTAGTCTTAGATTTGAATGAAGGGTTCATTAACAGCTCCCACTAGAACTCTATAAATACCCAGATGCGATAGCTACTAATTCCAGACAGTAAGCCAAGCATCTGAAACAATAACAACGAAAAACAGAGTAATACTTCCCTTTGGGTATATGGTATCTCTAAACATTTATGTGTTCTTCTCAAAGACAGTGTCTTTTTTTAGGGACTCAATACTATTACATTTATAAACAAAGTTTAGAAGTTCTACTCAGGCCCTGCATTCTAGTTCGGTCTTCACCTGTATTTTATTTTATTTTATTTTATTTTTATTTTTCTATAGAGACAGTATCTTCCTATGTTGCCCAGGCTGGTCTCAAGTTCCTGGGCTCAAGCCGTCCACCCACCATGGCCTCCCAAAGTGCTGGGATTATAGGCATAAGCCACCATTCCCAGCCTTCCCCTGTTATAGCCGGTAATACATTGTCAGCTTAAAACCATGCCCTCCTTGTTAAGCTCCTTGTTAAAACCACTTCTCAAATTTAATAAACACAAAAGAATCTGATGTCAACAGTCCTATACGTATTTATCAAGGAATTTTCTCAGAGAGGAAAAATGCTGTAATAGCTTTTTAAAAACAGAATAGGCAATGGTCCAGTAACAAATCTGTTGAACAAAGAATATAAGAGCGAGATCAGGCCTTCCTTAATAGCAAGAAGAGATGCCACCTAACAAGACATCTGCTTACTCTTTAATGCTTATGATAGGACTATGTGTCCATGTGGCATTAGGCAAGAAAAATGATTCCAGGTGATGGACTAGAGTTGATAAGGCCAACCACAGCCACCAAGTCCTAAGTGGAACGTTGTGACTCAGAGGAAACAGAGTGGGGTGTAAATATGTGGGTCACAGACACTAAGGGCAGACAGGCTGATGTGTCTGAGGCAGCTCCTAATAAATTTCTGGCACCTTTACAATCCTACTAAACTAGCTGCTCCAAACACAACAAATGTTTTACCTAACTTAAATAGACTAAGTTATTAAGTCTGAATAAATGAGGAAGACTTGCTGCCATGATTATAAGCTACAAACACAATCAGAATGTTGGTTAGGGCTTAAAGAAAGTGCTGGGAGGAACATGCAACATAGGCGAAGTATTCAGAAGGAAGCTAGACAGAAGAGATGGTGAGGAATAAACGATAGTTCATCAGTGTTTTTAAGGTCAGAAAAAGAATTATAGGCTTTAGGGCTTGAAAGGGTCTTTGAGATTATCTAACCCAAGTCTCTCTTTTTTAACATATGAAGGAAATAAAACCCAAGAAAATTGTAAGTTGCTCAATGTCACATGAGTTTTCTTTATTTCCTGTTTAGACTCTTTCCACCATACCATTTTGGCCTCCTCTACTTAAATTTCCCAAGGACAGGGATTCCACCCTTCTAGACTGTCCTTGTATTCCATAAATCCTTATTCGATGAAGGATTTCTGGGCATAAGCCCTGGCTCCTTAGGCTTCCTCCCTGCAAGTGAACCTTTTCCTTCCAGTTCCCATACACCACACAAAGCAAGCAAATACTAATGCAACGCATTGCTCTTCTTGACTTTACGGAGGAAGGAAATGAGTAGTAAGGTCTACCAGCAAATGACGTTCTTGTTCCAAAGATGAAGGAAGAATAATGCAAACATCACCCTTTAGGGAAGCTAAAATTCACTCCAAGAGGAAGATGAAGGGCTGCCATACTACAAAACCAGTCTGCCAAATTAGGCCTACTGGTGAGAGAAAAAGCCACACTATATGCTTGGTAAATATTCACACTGAGTGCCAGGTAGGTGATACACAAATATTAAGGGAGGAATCAATTTGAGAATGTCATATGGGTAACTTTATCTCATTTTTGATGATACAAATGCCCTTCATTGTTTCAGCAAATATTTATTGAGTACCTCCTACATGCCAAGCACTGCTTTAGACCTGTAGATAATAGTGGTAGAAAAGCCAGGCCGGGCGCAGTGACTCACACCAGTAATCCCAGCTTTTGGGAGGCTGAGGCAGGTGGATCACCTGAGGTCAGGAGTTCAAGACCATCCTGGTCAACGTGGGGAAACCCCATCTCTACTGAAAAATACAAAAATTAGCTGGGTATGGTGGCAGGCACCTGTAATCCCAGCTACTCAGGAGGCTGATGCAGGAGAATTGCTTGAACCCAGGAGGCAGAGGTTGCAGTAAGCCAACATCACACCACTGCACTCCAGCCTGGGCAACAAGAGTGAAAACTCCGTCTCAAAAGAAAAGAAAAGACAGACAAAAGAAAAGCCAAAGCCCTACCCTCACTCCCTCAAACACAAAATTGCAGTCCTTCTGACTATTTCTCCTCGTGCCTCACTTTTACTCAGCATCCTATGTCCTTTCAGATATTGCCTTTATCCCTTTCCCCCTTTATGTTTGCTTCCGAAGCCAGCACATTAGCTCAGGCCTTCCTTATCTCATGCCTAAACCAGTTTTCTAACAGATCTCCCTGTCTTCTTTCAATGACCCAATTATTGTTTCAAAAATTCTGATTTATTCTGGTTACTTAAATTCTCAAAAGCTTCAATGGCTCCACACAACCCACCTCAAACTCCCCCGACTGGCATGTCCCATCCTCCAAGATCTGGATCCACCTCTTCTGTACAAACTTAATTAAAAGGCATACTACTTAAAAGCAACTTTAAACTGCATTAATGTTTGTGACCACATATCCCATAAGTTTACACAAAAAGAAAAAAGACCTATAAGACAAGCAATTTTTAATTTATGTGAGTTAAGTTCCTGTAAAAGTTATTTCAAATCAATAAAACATAAATAGGCTTTAATTTTTCCATAGAAACAATGCTATTATAAAGAGTTTCACTCTTGACCAAGAGGCTAATGCCCAACATTTTTATTGCATGTCAAGATAAGGGGAAAAGTCGGCCGGGAGCAGTGGCTCAAGCCTGTAATCCCAGCACTTTGGGAGGCCGAGATGGGCGGATCACGAGGTCAGGAGATCGAGACCATCCTGGCTAACATGGTGAAAC